>NC_091454.1:48730721-49040087 GCF_027789765.1 Dendropsophus ebraccatus
ATTATGGTGTCCCTATTTACACAGGGAGATGACCAACAATGATTTTTAGGGCCACATAATTGCAGCAATCAGCCTATGAATCAGAGCAATAATTGGTATAGTTGGTCCATAATTGAATCCTTAAATCCATAGATCTTAGTTTCTCCCTGTTGATTCAGAGAAGCAATAAACTTTGATATGCAAAATTTCGTAACAGTCGTCAACACACTTAAAATTTCCATTTCTGGGCATAATCAGTACAAAGAACGACAGTCTAATGAGGCAACCTAGGGAGAAATTGTATCTTGTTCTCGAGCAACCATTGCATATCATGTAAGTCACTGATAGGGATTGTCTTGCTGATGTTTAATGTACGTCGAAACCCTTCTGAAAGTTTTAGCCATTTTTAAAATTACTGCTAAGGATAAGAAGAAAAAAAAATCTCATTGAAAAAAGGATTCAATTATTGGCACGGCAGATGGCTTTTCAGCACTAAACAATTTAGGTGTTTCTGCTTATTATCTTTGAATGAGATTAGTGTGTATAGCAATTACAGTGGATGCCTGAAATGAAACTCTGTTGTTTACTTCTTCATAGTATTACATTTATGCAAATTCATATTTTCTAATACATAGAAAATACAGTTTTGAATATGAATTTGAAATATAAAAGCCTAAATTTGCTCTGTCAGCGTATTTGGGGAAAGGGGGCTGTTGAGGTATGTACCCGCAGCCCTGAGAGGCAGAAGGACGCCAAGAAAAACCATTGTCTTTGAAAATGGTGATAACTACGAAAATGGAAGACGTGGTGGATTGATAGAGTAGAGTATGACTTATTTTTACCAGACCACAGCATTAATTCTCATGACTGAGTCTTGCCCCCCACCACCACTACTTCCCAGTCCCTACAAGAAAGACTTGCTTAGATACTTCTTAACAGCAACTAGAACTTTAGTTCCTAGACACTGGAAAATGACTGTCTTCCCTTCAATTAAGGAATAGACAATTGTTTTAAAGAGGTTGTCCACCTTAAACTAACTTGTCGCCTATCCACAGGATAGGGGGCAAGTAAGATATTACGAGAGGATCCAACCTCCGTACCCCCTGCTGATCTCTAGATCGGCCCCTGGCTTCTTTGTTTTGAATACAGCTGTGGGTACAGTACATTACCCGCAACAGTATTAATTGCCTATGAAGCTGCCGGAAAGAGCTGAATGCGTGCAAAGCATGCAAAGAAATCAGGCCCTTCTCAGGGTACGGCCAGTGTCAGCAGCCAAAGTGGCACAGAAGGCGGTCCCAGTGAAAGACAGACTTGTGGGAGTGGTGATTGGGTGTGTGAGTTGCCATTGCCGTCAGCAAGAAAACTTTGGCAAGCCTAGTAGATTGCCTAGACCCTGAGACACTGGATTTGTCCCAGATTACAATGATGATGATGTTGCAGACCCCACTTGGAATCCACATCCACAAAAGACATCCTCTGCATCATCAGAGGATGAAGATGTGTCTGTGCCACCAACCCAGCAGCAGGTCCCACCCAAAGAATCTAGGCAAGGAAGGAAAAGAGATAGGCATGCCACATCAGCCAAAAGACATCTGGAAGGTCCGGATACTCAATAGTTACCATGAGGCAGCAGCAGCAGGGCAGTCTACAACAGGCTACAAGTTGCTTGGAAGAACCGCCCACCGATATCACTGGACTGGCAGTTCTTCTGCTTTGGGGGCAGAAAAAAAACATTCTGCCATATGTAAGATTTGTAAACGTAAATTGGGTTGGGGTTTGGGTGTGAACCCAGGCACCACTTCTATGCATCAGCATATAGAGCACCACCACCTCACTGCCTGGAAGAACTGGGACCCCCAGGACACGTGCCAGTCTCTATCCAAGTACAGTCCACAATAAAATAATCACCCACCATAATTAATATATATATTTTTTTTACATACCAAGTCATTTTACCCCTAATGCCTAAAATTAATAGGATAAGCAAATACCCATAATCCAGTAGCAAATACCCATAGTCAATTCAGACATATTAAAAAAAACTCTATGTTTAAAATTAGTGGGTATGCCAAAACATTTCCAACATAGCAAATATTATCCACACCAGCTTAATGCCTCACCAAATTACAATGTGCAACCCATGCCCGAAGAACAGAATTATCCAGACACACATTTTATGGTTCACAAATAGGACATTTCCCTTCTTGTTAACCATAGCCATGGGGATTCAACACTGGCACTTGTGCCAAGGAATCTTTCCTTTCGTATCCCATGTTTCAGGACACATATGGTAACTGGAAAATAACTGTTCTTGGGGGTTTTAAGATGTCACAAGGGTACTTAGACCTTGCACAATGGTTCCTGATAGGGTACTTGTTGTGTGATGTTTTAAGGGCTCTTGTGGCTTAAATTTTTTTTTAAAGTTGTAGGAAAGGTTCTTGATGGGGTATATATTACAGAGAATGATGTCTAAACATGATATAAGAAACTTCTAAAGCTACTACAAGCAGCTATTCATCTGTTGCTGAAAGGCAGGTTACCTTGACTTATTTAGGCTATGTTCACACTACGTAAAACTATGGCCGTTGTTGCCGAAGGCAACAACGGCCGTAGTTTTTGCGGGGTGGAACAATGCCTTAGTTTCAATGGGATCCCAGCCGGAGCGTATACACATCGTATACGCTCCGGCCGGGATCCCGTGCGGCCCCACAAATAACTGACATTTCCGTTTTCTGCGGCCGCAATTCAATGAATTGCGGCCGTAGGAAACCCTGTCAGTTCACACTATGAAGTGAGCGGCTCCGGCCGCTCGCTCCATAGTGTGCAGGGGGAAGCTCTGATGCAAGCGCACGCTGAGCTCTGCGGCCAAACAGATCATCCGGCCGGTATTTAACTATGGAACAGCCGGTCTCTTACGTAGTGTGAACATAGCCTTAAGCTGGGTTCACACTATGTATATTTCAGGCTGTATTTGGTCCTCATGTCAGGTCCTCATAGCAACCAAAACCAGGAGTGGATTGAAAACCCAGAAAGGATCTGTTCACACAATGTTGAAATTGAGTGGATGGCCGCCATATAACGGTAAATAACGTCCATTATTTCAATATAACAGCCGTTGTTTTAAAATAACAGCAAATATTTGCCATTAAATGGCGGCCATCCACTCAATTACAACATTATGTGAACATAGCCTTTCTGTGTTTTTAATCCACTCCTGGTTTTGGTTGCTATACAGCCTCAAATATACAGCCTCAAATATACGTAGTGTGAACCCAGCTTATAGTGCATTCATCTGTGAATAGTTCAATAGTGCAACTTATCCTGAGTATGAATGGTATAATCAGGCTGGCAAGGGACATGGATAGGAAGCATTTTTATTTTAAGGTGTAAAAATAGGGGGAAGACATTATGTCATACTGCTATATTAACTCCTTCATGTCCACGATACATATATATATATATATATATATATATATATATATATATATATACAGGGGCGTAGCTAAAGGCTGATGGGCCCTGGTGCAAAATTTTACCTTGGGCCCCCCCATCTCCCCCCGATCAGGCAAAGTCCTATCTAACGTTATATCCAATTACTCTAATGTGCCACCATGTTCTAATGCACTGTCTCTGCCTCCATCTCATGTACTGCACTACTGCCCCCTATAATTAATGGACTGTACTGTGTCATTGTCTAATCATTGTATTCCAATCTTTGACTCTCCAGCTGAAAAACTACAACTCTCATCATGAACTGCTAGTTGGAAACGATGGGGGATGAAGTGCTGCAACCTGAAGAGCCACATGCTGCAAAACTACAACTCCCATTATAAACTGTCAGCAGGGCACGATGAAGTTTGAACTTCTGCAACCTGGAGAAGTCACCTGATATCACCAGTCCTATGTAACATCACAGATAACAGTGATATCCCTCTGAGAACAGATAATGTAGTAGTCACCTGCAGTCCTATGTAACACCACAGATAACAGTGATATCTCTCTGAGTACAGATAATGTAGTAGTCACCTGCAGTCCTATGTAACACCACAGATAACGCAGTGATATCTCTGAGTACAGATAATGTAGTAGATGTCTCCTGCAGTCCTATGTAACACTACAGATAACACAGTGATATCTCTGAGTACAGATAATGTAGTAGTCACCTGCAGTCCTATGTAACACCACAGATAACACAGTGATATCTCTGAGTACAGATAATGTAGATGCAGCACAAGCTGGAGCTCAACGCGGTAAAGATACGGCCATAGGACACAGCTTGGGCCGCCAAGGCAGATGTCTGGAGGAGGGGGCGCTGGTACTTGCTGTCATCTGATTAGGTAATAGGCCCAATCAGATGACAGCATGTGCCAGCGGGCGCAGCGGGACAGATTAGCGCAGTGCTTCCCAACCTTTTCCACCTCGGGGCACCCCTACTAAATGATGTTCTACAAAATAAGAAAACCGTCATACAGTGACTCACCGGTGACGTCTTCTTTGATCTGAGGCGTCACTTTCCCTTTTCCTCTCCATCCGGCCCAGACCGCCATGATGATTCCTTCCAGATACGTTTCATCCCCTTAGAACCTGCGAGACAAACAATTTAGGCTCCGCACATTTCTAGCAACTTCCTTCCCTTCCTCCCTCCTGTAGGTTCCCATAGTAACTGCGCTGTTTGGTGTAATGTGCAGTAAAGTGAGTAGGAATGTGGGATGCCTACTGTATGTAAGATTCCCTGCTGTGCCCCCATGAGCTAATAATGGCCCCAGAGGTGCCCCCATACAATAATAATGCCCCCAGAGGTGCCCCCATACAATAATAATGCCCCCAGAGGTGCCCTCATGAGCTAATTATGCCCCCAGAGGTGGCCCCCATATACTAATAATGCCCCCAGAGGTGCCCTCATGAGCTAATAATGCCCCCAGAGGTGCCCTCATGAGCTAATAATGCCCCCAGAGGTGCCCCCATGAACTAATAATGCCCCCAGAGGTGCCCCATCAACTAATAATGCCCCCAGAGGTGCCCCCATGAGCTAATAATGCCCCCACAGGTGCCCCCATGAACTAATAATGCCCCCAGAGGTGCCCCCATGAACTAATAATGCCTCCAGAGGTGCCCCCATGAACTAATAACGCCCCCAGAGTTGCCCCTATGAACTAATAATGCCCCCCAGAGGTGCCCCCATGAGCTAATAAGGCCCCCAGAGGTGCCCCCATGAACTAATAATGCCCCCAGAGGTGCCCCCATGAGCTAATAATGCCCTCAGAGTTGCCCCCATCAACTAATAATGCCCCCAGATGTGCCCCCATGAGCTAATAATGCCCCCAGAGTTGCCCACATCAACTAATAATGCCCCCAGAGGTGCCCCCATGAGCTAATAATGCCCCCAGAGGTGCCCCCATGAGCTAATAATGCCCCCAGAGGTGCACCCATGAACTAATAATGCCCCCAGAGGTGCCCCCTATGAACTAATAATGCCCCCAGAGGTGCCCCCATGAACTAATAATGCCCCCAGAGGTGCCCCCATGAGCTAATAATGCCCCCAGAGTTGCCCCCATCAACTAATAATGCCCCGAGAGGTGCCCCCATGAGCTAATAATGCCCCCAGAGGTGGCCCCCATGAGCTAATAATGCCCCCAGAGGTGCCCACATGAGTTAATAATGCCCCAGAGGTGGCCCCCATGAACTAATAACGCCCACAGAGTTGCCCCCTATGAACTAATAATGCCCCAAGAGGTGCCCCCATGAACTAATAATGCCCCCAGAGGTGCCCTCATACAATAATAATGCCCCCAGAGGTGCCCCCATATACTAATAATGCCCCCAGAGGTGCCCCCATACAATAATGATGCCCCCAGAGGTGCCCCCATGAGCTAATAATGCCCCCAGAGGTGCCCCCGTACAATAATAATGCCCACAGAGGTGCCCCCATATACTAATAATGCCCCCAGAGGTGCCCCCATATACGAATAATGCCCCCAAAGGTTCCCCACATATACTAATAATGCCCCCAGAGGTGCCCCCAAGAACTAATAATGCCCCCAGAGGTGCCCCCATATACTAATAATGCCCCCAGAGGTGCCCCTAAAAAACCAAACATCCTACTCACCTAATCCGCGCTGTGCAGGCAGCAGCTCTCCTCCTCCTCTTCGGGCTCCATCTTGCGAGCCGCAGGGACGGGACTTCCGGCAGGCGTGATGACGTCACATCATCACGCCTGCCGGAGAGGTCACGTCCCGGCCTCCCATAGGCTGCTGGTATGAAGTGCCGGCAGCCTATGGGAGAGAATACAGGAGGAGGACGCTGACAGGTCCTGCTCCTGTGTTCTCATCGCTTTAATGTTCCGCCGTGTGCGGGCGGAACATCAAAGCAATCAGTGTATCCCGAGAAGCTGCGCGGCCGCAGCTTCTTGGAATGCTTAAAGTGACAGTGTCACAGGTGGCAAGGGGGGGCCGTGCGGGCCCCCCTAGCGTAGGGGCCCGGTCGCCATGGCGACCCCGGCGACCCCTATAGCTACGCCACTGTATATATATATATATATATATATATATATATATATATATATACAGTGGTACCTCGGTTCTCGAACTTAATTGGTTCCGGAAGGCAGTTTGAGAACCAAGCAGTTTGAAAACCGAGCAGTGTCTTCCCATAGAAAATAATGTAAATGTGATTAATTGGTTCCAGCAGCCACCAATAATTACCTACAATACTCATTTATTACACTGATAAGTGCTCAGTATAATCACTACAGTACAGTACAGAACAGCACTATACTGTACAGGACATTAAACATAAGAAATGTTCATCAGAACCAGCAATTATAATACAGTAGTCACCAACTCCTCACCCATCCTTTACTGTATAGCGTCCCCCCCATCCAAGCACTGTAATGTATGGGAGATGGTGGTGCACTGCCTGTACTACTACTGCACTGTATATGCACTCCAGCAGTCTTATACAGCACTGTACTGTATGTGAAGCCTCACCACTGCTTAACTCGCCAGGTACAACCCACCATCCACGCTAGCAAAAACGTTCGAAGAACTTTCGAAAACCGAGCAAAGTTCGAATTCCAAACACTACTTCTGGGTAAATTTTCGTTCGAATACCAAGCAGTTCGAGTCCCAAAGCGTTCAAAAACCGAGGTATTACAGTATATATATCCTGTGCAGTAGGAACGTATATATATGTTCCTGCAGTGAAGGGACTTTTAATGTGTGCGGAACTCCAATGTGACACCCCAAGCAGCCCTGTAAGTGGAAATATAAAAACTTTATGCCTCTTAGAGGCGGCACAGTGCTTCAATTTGACCAGGACATCTGTGCATCAATGACCTTTAGCATGTAGGGGTTAAAGAGTGTTTCTAGGCAAAGGATAGCTTATGAGCCACTGATCAGCAGGGTGCCAACACCTAGCATCAGCACCATTCAGCTGTTTCGGGTCCGCACTACAAAATGAATAAAGTTTGTCTCCATTTCACTTTGTAGCAATGCAAACTGTATATGCAACTCAACTCCTATTCACTTGAATAGGAGTTGAGCTGCAGTTTGCCACCTCTACACAATGAACAAACTCTGTTCACTTTGTAGTCTGGACACCAAACAGCTAATCAGGGCAGGTGCTGGATTGCCTTTAAGGGTGCCTTCACATGTACCGGATTGCAGCGGATTTCACGCTGCAACTTCCGCAGTGAAATTCACTGTGATTCCCAGTACTGTGATTTTGTAAGGGTTTACATACTTGCAGCAGATTTTTCATTCTGCTGCGAGTATGTAAAGCCCCCTATCCCCTTAACCTACTGCTGCCCAGTATAAATGACATTACACATCCACGTTCTGGCCTGCTTCTGTGGCTCCCGGCTCCCTGACGTCCCGCTAAGCTGCAGCAGGACAGTGCGCTGATTGGCTGAGCGAGAGCCACAGAAGCAAGCAGGTAATGTATTAACTGAGCAAAGGTGGGTTAAGGGGCATGGGGCTTTACATGCAGCAGAATGAAAAATCTGGGATTACAGCAGATCTCACTGCAGAACTGGCAGTGGGAGATCCGCTGGGATCTGGTACGTGTGGACACAACAAAAAGCAACAATTTAAAAAGCTTGTTGTTTTAACATAGACAGTACCATTATTTGCAACCAAACACATAACAGTAAAAATGAGACAATGTGAGATGGTAAGATGTTCAGACACAACAAGTCTGCAAAACATATTCTGAGCCCCATATGAAACTAAATTTCACTAACAAATGGTGACAAACTTTGTCTCCATCCTCTAGTTTCCCATTAGCATCCTAGAGTAGAACAGAATCATTACAGAGCTATAAATTGTGCAAGTCTTGTAGCAGTAATACTACATCTCAGTGGTATAGCAGTACTAATCAATTACAAGGTACTTCAAAAAAAGATGCTTACTGTGAAAATAATGTCCTCGACCGCACAATGAACTTGAACACATATTCCAGTGCTTTCAAAGTCCTTAGAATTGGCTCACACTGCTCTCCTCTGCTGGAAATATCTAAATATTTCTTCAAAACAGTCATTAGTTTCCTGTCAAGAAAATAGTTTCCAAACAGAATACAGTTTAGTTGCTGCGCTACGTGAAAACGTTAACCTATTAAACCAAAATCATTCATAGCAAGAGTTATTGTATGTGAATATGTAATTCATTATTATAGACTTACTAAAATATTTATAGTAAACCATTAAAAAAAGGAAAAAAAATAATATATATATATATATATATATATATATATATATATATATGTAATAAACTTTAATGACATAAAGTTTCATCTCTGGGAAGAATTAATTTTTTTATGCTAAAACTTTCTGAACATAATCTTGGACCTGACAGATACTGATAGCAGTCTTGGAGGTATTTGTTGGGGCCCCGACTTCATTGGTTACCGTTTGGCAACCCACGATTTCCGAAAGTGGGCGAACACTTACTGTAAGATGCTACCATGGCTATGAACACAACATCTGCAGAGATCAAACTGACTGTTGATCTCAACATTTGCAGCATATTATGTTGAACAATATATCCATCAGGACATGAAAAATGGTGCCTGCTTATGATGCATATATCTGTCAGTCACCATTAAGGGAATAATTGTAATTTATGTACAATGCATACAAATAGTCCTGAGTCCACTATCTAACTGTATTTGTAAGTCAGCACAGACTACTGTTTAGGGTCACTGGCAATTGGCCAATACATTAAAATAGGATGGTTTCTACAGCATATACAATTCAGAAGAATGATACATTTGCAGAAATCTCTGCAGCAAATCTTTTGCGTGTATGTCTTCTTCAGTGGTTAGAAGGCATCAGAGATGCAGAGCTGAGTGCACCAATAATACAATTTACTAGCAATAAAACTGTGTATAACATTGTAATGTACATAGGGCAGGTAACTTTCATAATGAAAGTGCCTAATAATATTTATGTCATTTACATTAACAGAAAGAGCTGATCTCCCAATCCTGGCTAAATCCATACTCGTGCTTTTCACATGGGAAGGCTCCAATTTACAATTGTAGAATATGCACAAGCCAAAAAGACAGAAATGGCTGCACATCGCACCCATGGCTGACACGAAAGCTTATTCAGCTACATTTAAAACCAACATCAGAAGTTAGTATATAATTTGGCCAAACCATATTGCCTCATGTACCACGTGCAGGTCTTCTGATACCCTAACCAAAAAACATCACTGTGCCGGTCAGCGACCACAATCCCCGCAAAACATGCGCAAGCAGAGAAGGGGGGCCACGGAATGGCCCTGCAACCCCATTGTCACAGGACCAGACCCTAAAAGGCCCCCCCAGACCTCAGAGGTGCCACCGGCGGAAAAAGTGGACGCCAAGCAACACAAGTGTGAACAAGCTCTTACCTCTCTCTCCATTCCTCTGCAAGTAGAATGGGAGAATACTAGGAGATCCTCCCCTTATGTACACACGTGCTTCCAGCTAATTTGGATCACATGGGTCTTACTAAGCACGAGTGCTAGCCACAATGAAAAAATCAGAAGACCTGTGTATCAGAAGACCTGCACGTGGTACATGAGGCAATATGGTTTGGCCAAATTATATACTAACTTCTGATGTTGGTTTTAAATGTAGCTGAATAAGCTTTCGTGTCAGCCATGGGTGCGATGTGCAGCCATTTCTGTCTTTTTGGCTTGTTACAATTGTAGAATATTTGCTACTAACACTAAATATTTCTTAAAGAAGTAATCCAGCATTAGAAAACTTTTACTATCTTGCTGCTAATATGTAGAAAACAATAAAGAGCCTATGCTTACCTGTCCGTGCTCCCCCGGTGTCCCGTTGTGGTGTCACTGGTGTCCCCTGCTGAATACACAGTCTTCACTGCCGAGATGAACTTGTCTCGGGAGTGACAGCTCAGCTTGCTCAGCTAATCACTGACCTGGTTCATCTCAGAAGTGAAGGCGCTTAAGTCAGCAGGGAAGTGCGCAGATAGGTAAGCATCAGCTCTTTATTTTTTTCTATCCAACAGCAACAATATATTAAAAATTGCCTAATGCTAGACGACACCTTTAACCCCTATTAATGTCATGTACTAAGGCAGCTCCATAATAAAAACTACACATATATAACATATAACATCATAGAAATCTATATAAAGAATATTACGCTCAAAATATTTCCTTAACTGGTCTTTGATTTTAAATGGCTGATAAGTAAAATGGTTCAGTTTTAGGGAAGAAAACAATATTACGTTGCTGAATGTATGTAATTTAAGCATGACAACTGGGTTGGGATAATGGTAAAACTTACTTATAAGCCAGTGTGGCACTAAAATGTTGCTTTATGTAGGCTTCCAAAACAGTGTTAAAATGTTGGAATTTCCGATCAGCAATGAGTCCAATAATGTAAATCTGAAAATTTAGAAGAAAATAATAAGCAAATAAAAACTAAATGAAAGAATGAGTAAAACCTATACGTTTAATAAAGAAGATAAACAAATTACAATCAGACTGGTATTCTTATCTCAATTATGACATATTGCTGAAAAGAAGACATCATGGCAATAATAATTTATTTTCCTTCAGGGATAACTCAGCCGAGCATACAGCTGTTCTGAATAGGGAGTGGTTATTAAGCAGCTGCAAGACGCCTATTATCCTTGAGAACATAAGGATTGGGCATATTATAATCCAACACTACACGTCAGGGGAAAGTTGGGATCACATAGGATGGTTGGCTAGCCCAACTGATCTCAATTCAATGTGTATACTCACCTACAGATATAGCACATTGGGAATAAGTAAAAACTCTGTAATTCTTAGACAGTGTAAACTTAGACTAGGCAGTGTAAGAGTGCACCAGATGTTTAACCTCAGGCTTTTAAAACAGTTCTTGCATCCTTCTTTATGTCTAGTTGAAATTTGTACCTTCTATAAGTTGGCTTTGTTTTTTAAGCATATTTTGAGCATTTAGGCCGGGTTGACACTATGTAAGACAACGGCCGTTCTGTGACATGGCCGTGTCACAGAAAAGCCTGTGTCAGTGAAGTTTTTCCTGGCCGGTACTACATTACGGGCTGGGATAAACTTCAATTCTATTGAACTGGGATGCTGGCGCAGCCAGAGCCCCACTCTCCATTGTGTGACATGTCAGGCTTGTGTGCTGGCCGGAGCGTATACTATGTGTACATACTGCAAAGCAACATAAGTTTTGTATAAATTGGCAAATTGGCAACAACGGCCGTAATTAATGCAAAACTTACATTGTGTGAAGATGATGCAGGCCTTATGGTGCATTCAGCAAACTTGTAATGCATTCTTTACACATTTAAGCCCAGACCCCTTTTTACATCCGCTCCACTCCTTTAGGCTATGTTCACGCTGCATATGATTCCGTCCGTAGTTCGTACGGCGCCGTACATGCGCGGCTGAAACTACGGGTGTGGGAAAAATAGACATGCGGCCGGATGCGTACGAACCGCGAACATACGCCCACAGTACAGTTATGCTTCCCTAGCTTGTTTCGAAGCGATCTGAGGCAGGTCATTTACTTGGAAATCTTCGCCCAGCCCCATAAACCACACAGAACGTTTTGGATCGAAAAATCAAGTTCAATTTGGCTGAAACAAGTACTCCGTACGGGACCGCATGGAAATCCACGGCCGTGAGTTAGAACATTTCCGTCCTCAAACAATGGTCTTGTTTATTTTTCACGGCGCCGTATACGATCCGGCCATAAGCTCATACGTAGTGTGCACTGTGCGGTGGTATATCGTATACTTTCAAGCGAACGCATCAACCTCAAAACTACGTGCGTATATTCGCGGTTCGCACTACGGACGGAATCATACGCAGTGTGAACATAGCCTGAATGTGCAAGGTGAAAAGACACATTAAGGCTATGTAACAAACTATTTTTTTTTTATTTTTATTTTTATGGGGGGGGGGCGGCATTATTTCCAAAGAATGGCCGTCATTTACCATACTTTATTACAATAATGGCCGTAGGTTCATTATCTAGGTTCAGGTTCCAAATTGGCCCCTTTAATACCCTTTTAGTTGTTGCTATTAAAAACTTAAACAGAATTTATGTTAAGAGACGGTGGAACGATAGTCAAAAATGAATACTATATGTGAACAACTAAAAATAATGGCCCCTGTTTGTTAACTAATAGCCACAAATTAATGTCATGAATTAATGTGTTTGCAGCGACCATTATTCTATACAATGTGTAAACTGACAGCTGTTGTTTGTATTGACTTCAATGGGAATCATAAAAGATTAACCGTTATTTTAAATAAAATTGTCAGGTGGAAAGGAAGCAATATATGTGAGACAAGGGGCCATAGGGAGCTCTATATTATACATGGGAGCTGTATCTGGGGTGATAGTATATAGGCTGTAATATATAGGGGTGCGCAACAGGCATAATTGAAGAAGCTACTTGGAAGGGCCTCAGCCCAAGAATCATTAAGAACAAAAAGTCAGTAGCACACTTGTAACTGTAAAGTGGATTCAGTCTATTTACAGCAGGATTAAGGCCAACCCAGGCAAATACTATGTATAACAGCACCTATCTGGTGCAATACGTTTGGTACCTTTTATATGTGACAAGCAGATGTTTCAGATCTTTCTTAAAGTCCTAGAGGAGCAAATGGCTGTGTGCGCTGCTGCTGCTGCTGGTCTGATCTGATGTGTCACAGTATATGATGCGCTGGGACACACCACATCATACACAGATCAGATCAGCACCAGGAGTGCACACAGTATATAGGGAGAATTATATGTGGCAGCATATGTGCAGTAAGGGGGGCATGGTGGCAGGTACATGGCAGATGGGAGCAGTATACAGTATATAGGTAAGAGAAGACCATTAGGAGCAGTATATGGGGGTGCCATGGGGAGTGGTATATAAGGGAGAGGGGGCTCTCTGAGGCTGGCACTATTAGGGGATCTCTCTATGCCACCACCTCTGAATCTAAGGCTGGTACTAATATATATGTAGTGTATACACTTCTGGTGTACAGCTCTATATGTGATTTATTCACTTCTGGTACACATTTCTATGTAAATATGTGTGTGTGCGTGATATATGCACTGCTGCATATGTATGGTTACTGTTGGCATAGTCATGTATACAATATGTATACAATATGTTTACTGCTGGTATATCGATATGTTTATGAGAAGTGGAGAGGGGATGGTACAGTTTCAATTTCCACCTCACGCAGCACTGAGTCTAGTCTTAAAAAAACAACAACTGGGGGTAGGCTCTCGACAGAATTAGTCTCCAATTTGACAGCTGAAAAGATCATCCCTTACCTCCCCTGCTGAGACTTCTCGGCTGAGCAGCTGATGGCGCAGTAGAGGGGGGCAAGCACGAGGGACGGTCGGAGCAGTTCGGCCGGCCGCCCGAAGATGACATCATTGTCACAAGATGGCGGACGAGGGTCGACACGAATCAGGTGAGTATAGAGCACTACACTTCCGGGTCTAGCGTGGGTGGGTGGGGAACAAGGGGAAGGGGGCCATTCACTAACATAACATACATTACAAAGTTGTATAACTTTGTAATGTGTGTTATTTAGTGAATAATTGTTTAGCGCCGCACTACCCCTTTAATGATTGCTGTACAAGGGGTATAATATTTAAAGGGGTTATCCAAGGACAGAAATTTATTTTACATATGGCTGTGGGCATGTAAAATATAAAAAAGAAGCTATGCTTACTTACTGTAAACCCCAATCACACTACGGAATCGGCACCGAGATTCTGGGCGGAACTCCTCCGTGCGGACTTGGTGCACGCCCTCCCATTGTAACGGATAGAAGGCAGGAGTAGTGAACGGGACAAGCTCCTGTCACTGACTGATTGCTTATACCGACGGGCAGGGGTAAATCATCTCAGGCAGGCTCTATGCACAGATCGCCGATAATACTGATGAATACTATGCTATGGCATAGCATTCATCAGTATATACAATCTTAGCATTGCATATATAAGTCCACTAAGGAACTTCTATATGCAATGCAAAATGTGTAAATGTGTATTTTAAAAAAATCCCTAATCCCCTTTTCCATTATACGAATAAAAATATTAACAAATATAAAAAAAACATATTATATATCGTAGTATGTGGAATTGTCTGATCTATTAAAATTTAGCAATATTGTTCCTGCACGGTGAAGGGCGTGAATGAAAAGTGAAAAAAAAACAGGACTGCTAATTTTTTTAAATTTAAAAAAATGATAAAAAACAATCAACATTTTTCTCTTACACCAATATGATATCAATAAAAATTAGAAATTATGGCGCAGAAAATGACAGCCCTGTAGGTGGAAAAATTAAAGCGATATGGCTCTTAGAAGGCGGGGAGGAACATTGCTTCAATTTGACCCGTGTATCAATGGGCTCGGTCATAAAGGGGTTACGAAGCTGGAGAAGTATCTACAAAAGGTTGCAGTAAATGATATGTCAAAGCAGAGGGGCTGCATATAACAGGTGAAATTTTTCTTATTTTTTTCCTATTGTAGTATAAGCATTAAACTGACTGTTACAGTGAATGTCTTTGTACACTTGTCATATGAAATAATGTAAATTAGCTCTATTCTTAAATATTTATGACTCCCGTCCTCTGAATACATATGTAGAAGCTGCAACTACAAGATCAGCTCTACTCATCCATAAAATTGTAAGCACAAAATGAAAAATACATGTCACTTCCAACTATAAGGCATTTTGTCCTTTTTTATTCTTTTATCTGCAGACTACAGATGCAGGGCTGTACTCTTTATAAATGATGCACACATTTGGGATTCAGTGCAAAACAATTCCTAGTCTTAGCACACAGTGTATTTCATCAATGGGCTCATCAAATTTTATATTCTTCTATAAGGTATGAGAGGAATATGAGACATACTTACCAAGGCATCAAAGACTAGTATATCATACTTGTTTGAATGGGAATGCTCCATCATAATATTAAACAGGGCATCGAGAGTATCCTGAAGAAACTATAGGAAAAGATATTGGTAAAGCAAATGGCAAGAATTTTAGAAAAATTTTTGTCTCTGAACTAATGGCTACATATGAATCTTTTCATTCTGTGTTACTTATAAAACTACTGGTAAATTCTCCCATGAAAACTTCTCATCTACTGACTGGGTATTGTCAAGTCCTTTCTTGGCATCCCATACCTTAAATAAACACAATACTCTGGCTTGGATTTAGGCTTGGCCACTGTAGATGCTTTATTGGCATAAGTATAACATAAGATTACAGAATACAACCCCCAGAAATGAAAACCACCTGCCCTTGCCCCCCCCCCCATACCATTGCCTTCTTTCAACTTCCAACAGCTTTCCCCACAAACTGCTGCAGCAGGTTAAAACATGTTCTTTATCCGACCTAAACCTGAAGCCAGAGCTAAAACCTGCTTCCAGATATGATAAATACTAAATCAAACAAACTCAAACACAAAGGGCAGGTGGGTGGTGGTTACTCCCTGCTAAGCCTACCCAAAATGGCTGCAGTATATGCCCATTGTGCCCCCCTAATACAACTTTATTCTCCATCCCCTTACTCTTCATCGCCCCCCTTCTTGCCAGACCCCTAAAACCCCACCTTATCTGAAGCCTCCCCTAACCCAATTAACCCTACAACCAAACCCCAACTTGCTCCCCTTTTCCACACTCCCACCCCTTAATCCAGCCACAAGACCCTCCCAGCTACCAGAACCTTCCTGGTCCCTCAACAACCCAGTCAAGCAGGCCTCCCCTCTGGCTTTTCCCCCAGTATGGCCATTAGTTTATTAGTAGAAGGCTAAGTTCAAAATGTTTATGTATATCTGTCATATAAAAAACAGAACTTGGAGACAGCACATCTAACAATCCTTAGCTTGTAATTCACACTAGTGCGCAATGTTTTGGCTCTGTGTAGCCTTTCTCGACCAGTGAGAAAGTTCCTTTTTTTGTACAAAATACATGTAAATTATTGCTATATATACACCAGCTTCTGAAACCCTAGGCAACAACCTCTCAACAATGGCAGGGAAAAGGCAGCCTATCAGGAGAAGGAGGCAAGTTTGCTAAAAACATATATTTGCATAGTAAAACTATGTTAGTTGAGATGTGTATACTCCTTTAATCTGTTAAAAACAAAGCTTAAAGGGCTTGTCTACTTGCTGCTTAAGAAATAAATAAGTCTTCATAAGCCAAGACTCAACATTTTCTCAGGAAGTCAGAAGGATTCTTGAATAATTCATATTTTGCCTAATTCTTTAGTTTCATCTTTAAATTAATTCTTGTGAGTAAAAATGAATAAACTAAATTTTGACTTTATTATGTGAAGTGGATGGGACTAATAAAAGTAGATGTTTTCTGTTACCTGGAGTTTAAATATAAAAATCATTTTGTCTTCTCTCTTTTTATACAAGGAGATATTTGGTATAAGTATATTGTGCGTCAAAAGGATATCCAACAGCAGCTTTAGGTTACAAACCCACTTGGCGGGTCTGCAGCGAGTCTCCATGCTGCGTTTTTGCAGCGAGACTCGCTGCAGATCCCGGCCCTATACTTTTAATGGCAGACAAACACGTAGCAGGGATGTACATCCCTGCTGCGGGTTTGTCTGCAGCCCACCCCATTAACCCCCCGGCCGCCGGAGCTGATACTTCACCTGATCCCGGCTCCGGCGGTTCCCGATGTCTTCAGCAAGCCGGAGCGGGGACCAGGTGAAGTATATGCTCCAGCCAGCCGCCCGCAGCCCCGGCCGCCCGATCGCCCCCCCCCCCCCCGCAGCACCGATCGCACGCCCCCCCGCAGCACCGATCGCACGCCCCCCGATCGAGCGCCCGGGGCTGCAGGGGGCGTGCGATCGGTGCTGCAGGGGGGCGATCGGGCGGTCGGGGCTGCGGGGGGGCGATCGGGCGGCCGGGGCTGCGGGGGGGCGATCGGGCGGCCGGGGCTACGGGGGGGGCGATCGGACGGCCGGGGCTGCGGGGGGGGGGGCGATCGGGCGGCCGGGGCTGCAGGCGGCTGGCTGGAGCATATACTTCACCTGGTCCCCGCTCCGGCTTGCTGAAGACATCGGGAACCGCCGGAGCCGGGATCAGGTGAAGTATCAGCTCCGGCGGCCGGGGGGTTAATGGGGTGGGCTGCAGACAAACTCGCAGCAGGGATGTACATCCCTGCTGCGTGTTTGTCTGCCATTAAAAGCATAGGGCCGGGATCTGCAGCGAGTCTCGCTGCAAAAACGCAGCATGGAGACTCGCTGCAGACCCGCCAAGTGAGTTTGTAACCATAAATTACATTTTTTATGAAACTAAATACATTTTGGGTCAAAGGTCATCAAGTAGCTATTCCTAAATTTTACCTCCAGTAATTTTTTACAAAAAGTGTAAATCTATTGTAATTGTAAATCCACTGTAAATCTATTGTAATTGTAAATCCACTGTAAATCTAATGTAATTGTAAATCCAGTGTGGATGTATTCAGATTTTGGTACCTGAATAGGCTTTCAAGCATCAACTTTCCATGTTTCCCACTGTATATAACTATACCATGAGAGGAGCTTCCCACTGCATCTCCATAGCTTTTTTTCTCCACTGCAAGACCCAGAGTTATATAAGGAAGCTATAGAGAAGCAGCAGGAAGTTTGTCTTATAGTAAGAATTAAATGTGACAGAAAGCAGGAGAAACAGGTGATCCGGGCCTATTCTGATGTCAAATTCATAAGAAAAATAACTATCATGTACAGTGATGCAAGTCACTTTTCACTAAAGTAACCCGGCCCACTGAAAGTCCATTTTCACATACTTTTACTACTTCTTCTCCATCTACAATTTTCAGCTTTTCCAAATTTTCTTGCAGAAGTTCAGGTTTCATGCGCCACTTCAGTAGTCCAAGTAGCCCAACTGAAATAATAAAAAATGTTTTCATCATATTGTAAATGCATTAAACAATCTGCAGATGTTATAAAGGTTACCCAGACCTCTATTATTTAAACATTTATGACCTCTTCTTAAAAGAGTCACTGTTGTTCTTTTTTTTTTTTTGCAGAAATCAATAGTCCAAGTGATTTTAAGAAACTTTGTAATTGGGTTTATTAGGCAAATATGCCATTATCTGCATTTAAAAAGACTTTTCCCAGCCCCCCCCCCCTCCTCTCCTGTCTGTAATCCACTGCTCAGAATCAGGAAATCTCAATCTCATGTCTGTGCTATGGAGAGGGGAGGGGGAAGGAAAGACAAGTGAGATTAGTCAGCAGGAGAGAGCAGAGAACAAAGGATTACACAACAGGGAGCCCCTGAAAGCTCTACTCAGAGGTCAGAGAGGTCAGTGATGACATCAGAGGAGAGAGCCTGGTGATGTAGCTTTAAATTTACTCTTTGTTGTCCTGTTTTAAAGCCCCATCTTCTCTATTCCATAGACAACAATGAAGACAGGGGGAGAGCTTCAAACTGCTTTTTCATCATAAAAATGCATTTTTCAGCTAATAAACCCAACCACAAAGTTTCTTAAAATCGCCTGTTCTATTGATTTGTGCAAAAAAAAAAAAAAAAAAATTAATGACAGTGACACTGTAAGTAAGCACTGTAGCCTTTTCACTGTTTACATTGCCTGCGGTACAATGCATAGTTACATACACTATGTTGCCTCTGGTGGATGTGTAAGGTATTGCAGCTTCTTCACATTTGGTGTATGTAAATTGCAAATAATGAAGTAAGGGTAGGCTAGCATTTATGGTTGGATAACCCTTGTAACACTAAATTCATAATTAATTACAGTTTTATTCTCCCATGGTGCACTAAACAGTTATGTTGCAAGCATTTCTTAAAGGGAAATTAAAATCAGGGAACTGCTGTTAAGTTTTTATAGCGAAGGGAACTGCATTGTTATTGGCTACTGCTGATCTAAAATTGATGGCCTATTCTTTAATGCTGACACTAACCATGTAAGGATTTCTCTAGTAGAAAGACATCACCCAAGCTGCTATTACAAAATGGATACAAATAGAGGATCCAACTGTAATTAATGGCACCAAGACATTTGCACTGCCTGACAGGTAACGTCAAAAGAAAACCCTGAACAGAACGTATATACCCTGGCAGCTTATTTATGATCTTTAGAGATACAGGAACAAGTCTGGCTCTCCATAACATAGGGAGGAATTTATCAGCAGTGACATTTTATATCTTGTTCTTATTTAAAGGAGAAGTCTGACAAAAAATTATATTGAAGTATTGTATTGCCCCAAAAAAGTTATATAAATCACCAATATACACTTAATACGGGAAATGCATAGAAAGTGCTTTTTTCCCTGCACTTACTACTGCATCAAGGCTTCACTTCCTGGATAAAATGGTGATGTCACGACCCGACTCCCAGAGCTGTGCAGGCTGTGGCTGCTGGAGAGGATGATGGCAGGGGGAAACTGAGAGACACAGGGCACTGGAGGGACACTGAGCATCCCTCTGCCATCATCCTCTCCAGCAGCCACAGCCCGCACAGCTCTGGGAGTCGGGCCGTCATCATCATCATTTTATCCAGAAAGTGACATCACCATTTTATCCAGAAAGTGAAGCCTTAATGCAGTAGTAAGTGCTGGAGGAAAAAAGCACTTTATAAGCATTTCCTGTAATAAGTGTATATTCGTGATTTGTATAACTTTTGGGGGGCAATATAATACTTAAATAAAAAATTTTGCCAGACTACTCCTTTAAAATCCTGTGTCTGCTCCACCGTGTTGCTATGCTATGATATAGTGTTGGGCTAATGATTTATACAGTACACTACTAAAGATGCCATGTGGTTGGAAAGAGGTTACCTACTGCACTGGCTTTTCAAGGTGCTTTGTGGGCAGAAAGGAAAAATAGCAGCAGTACAGTAAGGAAGAGAATTAACAAAGCACTGAAGTACTGTTAAAGGGAACCTGTCACCCCCGTGCCGGGGTGACAGGCTCCCGACCCCCCGCTACAGCCCCCTATACTCACCTGATCCCGCCGGGTCCCGCTTCTGGATCCGGTCGGGTCACGGAGATCTCAGCCGTTGCAGCCCGGCGCGCGCGCTGAGAGATGAGTCCAACAGTCATAGAGAATGACGGAGAGTCCATCGCTCCTGTCATTCTCTATGAGTGTTGGACTCATCTCTCAGCGCGCGCGCTGAGAACTTTGTGACCCGACCTGATCCAGAAGCGGGACCCGTCGGGTTCAGGTGAGTATAGGGGGCTGTAGCGGGGAGTCAGGATCCTGTCACCCCGGCACGGGGGGGTGACAGGTTCCCTTTAAGTGCAAGCTGGCAGAATATAGAGAGGAGAGGGAGATTAGACACAAGAAGCAGCGCAGAGCACATACAGCAGAAGAACAGAAAGGAAGGGGATACACTAAGATCTGTAATCGCTGTTGCTGATATGAGAGGGAGGCCTTGATTTACCTTTTAGATACAGTGAGAATCCCATCAAGAATAACACAGACACACAGTCTTTCTCTCTTCCACATCCTCCACTTAACACATGCTATGCCCCACTCCAACTTCGTGTGTTTTGTCTAGCTGTATCTGTTACTAGAAATAGATTTCCCCTAAAAAGCTGTAGACAGCAGATTGCAGGGAAATGAGACACCTAGTGGCTGTTCCTTATTCTGGGATAAAGAGTCAATTTAAGTAAATGTAATAAACTACAAAAATATAATTTAGGTAGAGTGCTGGGATTTGCAGTGGGATTTTAGTGCAGATTCAGCTTGAACAAAAGACCCTTCTAAAAAAAAGTCATGAGCATATGAATAATTTTTTCACAGTGACCAGTAAGCTAAGCTTACCATTTTGGGTCAATTTGGTTGAACATACAAGTGTTGAAATGGAAAAAGAATCCCGGGAACTAACTGAAAGGCCTCCAGAACTGCCGCTGTTCCTGCTAAAGGTCGAACCCTTCATGTCCATTTGCTGACGTGTAGAAGGGAGGGACAGATAAGTACTTGCATCTTCCATTTTCTTGCTATCACCCTGGAAAAGATATAAGCCACACAATTGAGGGTGAGTTCATCAACATTACAGATTATGTTCATTCTGATAGAAAAAAAAAAGGCAATTATACTCAAGAACACAATCCAATTATTTTTGCATATTCACAAGCATCAGCCTATTTTACATTACAAATCCTTGTAATGTTAAGGTCTATGGGGTTACATATCCGCAGTGGAATTTTCATTCCACTGCGAATATGTAAGTCGGCCCCTTTAATTCCCACCGCCCGCAACCCCCGCCCGGAGCATACATTACCTGCTTGACGTCGCGGCTGCAGTGAGGCTCCCGCCTCCTGTCGGTCCCCATCAGCAAATCACGGCACGGGCCGGGTTACATATCTGTAGTGGAGTGAAAATTCCGCTGCGGATAAGTAACCCCATAGACCTTCACACTACATGGATTTGCAGCGGTATGTGTGAAGGTACCCTTAGTTAAAACAGACAATAAATATATTTATGAATATATATATATATATATATATATATATATATATATGTATATACTGTATATAAAACGCATTGCATTTAAGTAGTGGAACTTCAGATTTCCTTTGGTTGCAGGTAGTAAGCAGATACTGTGTGAGGTCGTTGTCCTCAAACAAATACTGCAGCTAGTTTCAGGGGCTTGGAGGTGTAATTTAATTAACCGCGAATGCTAATGCAAAGTCCCTTTGGAACATAAAGTAAAGAACATCTAAAAAATGTGTAGTAATAAAGAAAGATTGTTCAGCCTGTGTAGAACAATAAAACAAGAAATAATCACACTGTCCTCTGCAATGGATCAGTGCAAGCAAACATAAATTCTCTCTGATGAACTGACCAGTCACGGACTGAGGATTAAGTATTGAGGAAAAGTGCATATACAAAACATTCTTTCAAGTTCAATAGGCTGCTTACAATCCATGCAGTGCTAGGAGAAAAATGTGATGCTGGCAAGTAATGGTAGAATCCCTTATCTGTTTTATTAAAGGAACACTTTGGGAGAAACTGACACAGTGCTGTGGTATTTAGAGAGGGGCTTATAGAGGATGTGGGTGGGTGGGTGTGTGTGTGGGGGGGCAAAGAATACTAAAAACAGAAGTCATGGGTCAGTTTATCTGACCTTTAACCCCTTGAGGACCAAGCCCAAAATGACCCAGTTGACCGCGCAAATTTTCATTTTAGCGTTTTTGTTTTTTCCTCCTCCCCTTTTAAGAGCTCTAGCACTTTCATTTTTCTATCTAAAGGGCCATGTAAGGGCTTGTTTTTTTTACAGGAGTAGCTGATCTTTGTAATGGCGTCTTTCATTCTACCATAACATGTATGATGGAACCCTAAACATATTATTTATGAAGATTTAGGCTATGTTTATACTACGTAAAATAACAGGCGTTGTCCGTGCCGCAAAACTACGGCCGTTGTTTTGAGGGTCCCTATAATGATTGCAATGCAATGTAACTACGGCCGTTGAATCCACACTACGTATCAGATAACGGCCGTTGTTTATACGGCCCCGTGAAAAATGAACAATTGTCAATGTCAATTATTTCCGGCCGGTAATACTGCAACAACGGCAGTGGATTTCAATGCGGCCGCTAACGTAAAACTTATATCTGCCGAATTAAACTTGATTTTGATGTAAAAAAAAATTCTGAGTGGTTTCTCGGGCTGGGCGCAGTATTTAAAGTAAATGACCTGTTTCATCCAGTTTATAATCATGCTAGGAATCAAAATTAAACAACGGCCGTAGTTTCACGACTAGCCCGTATGATAGTAATTCTACGGCCATAGTTTTGGTTGCAAAAGTCCGGCCGGTGAAAACAACGGCCGTTATTTTACGTAGTGTGAACATAGCCTTAAATTGGTGTAATGGTAAAAATAGAATGCAATATGGTAACTTTTGGGGGGGTTCCTGTGTCTACGTAATGCACTATATGGTAAAAGTGACATGATACCATTATTTTATAGGTCAGTCCGAACACAAGCATATGCAGATTTACACAGTGCAATACAGGAGAGAAAAGAGTGCTGCACCTCACACCTATGGCTGACACTAGTGCCTCTCAGCTGCATAAAAAACATCAGAATTTTGTGTATGAATTGATCAAGCCACACTGCCCCATGTACCGCGTACACATGGGTCCCTACACTAAGTCCACACTGTGCCGGTTAGTGACCACCACCCCCGCAGGCGTGCATGAGCAGGGAAGGGGGGCCATGGAACGGCCCTGCAACCCCCATGCCACAGGACCAGACCCAAAAATGCCATGCCAGAACCCGGCCAGCACCCCGGCAGAGAAGGTCGCCCCCAAACAGCACGAGTCTGGATGAGGTATTGCGCTCACCATAGCTACTGCAGATAGAATGGGACAAACAGGAGGGATTAAAAGCATGTGCACTCAGGTGTCTCCTGCTGATTGCGGTCATGTGGGTCTTACCAGGAGGAGTGCAAAACACTAAGAAAGAAAGCAAAATGCAATACAGGAGAGAAAAGAGCGCTGCACCTCACACCTATGGCTGACACTAGTGCCTCTCGGCCATTCCATGGCCCCCCTTCCCTGCTCATGCACGCCTGCGGGGGTGGTGGTAACTGACTGGCACAGTGTGGACTTGGACTTAGTGTAGGGACCCATGTGTATCAGATACCTGCGCGTGGTACATGGGGCAGTGTGGCTTGATCAATTCATACACAAAATTCTGATGTTTTTTATGCAGCCGAGAGGCACTAGTGTCAGCCATAGGTGTGAGGTGCAGCACTCTTTTTATTCCCTGAACCGCAGATTTACACACATTCTCTAATATATATATATATATATATATATATATATATATATATTATTTTTTTTATTTTTTTTGTGCAATTAATTATTAATAAAATGGGCCTATTGTGACGCTTATAACGGTTTTCGTTTTTCATACGAGGCTGTGTGGGGTGTCATATTTTTCGCCATGATCTCTAGTTTTTATCAATACCATAATTGTGTAGCTTGGACGTTTTGATCACATTTTATTAAATTTTTTTTATATATAAAGTAACAAAAAATCGGTAATCCTGGCTTTTTTCCCTCTTTTCGTTTACGCTGTTTGCCATTTGCGAGGACACTTGTTATATTTAAATAGATCTGACAATTATGTAGGTTATGCTATATAATATGTTTATTTATTTTTATATGTTTTATTTATATAGAGGGAAAGGGGGGTGATTTTAACTTTTATTGGGGGAGGGGCTTTGGGGTATTTATAAAAACATTTTTACTTTTTTTTTTTTTTTTTACACATTTTAGGTCCCCCTGGGGGCCTTTTACATGCAATCAATAGATTGCATACACTGTACAATGCTATGCCATAGGTATAGCACTGATCAGTGTTATAGGCGCTCTGCTGATTGAGCCTGCCTGTGGCAGACTCAAGCAACAGAGCACCAATCGGATCACACAGAGGAAGGTAAGAGACCTCTGGTAGTCCGGTAAAGTGATCGGGACTTCCACAGTCACACTGCTGGGGTTCCGATCGGTAAGTGACAGGGGCTGCCCCTGTCACTTACACTTAAACCCAGCAATCGCACTGCAGCGTTTAAGGGGATAATGACACGCTGCAGCGCGATTGCTTTAGCGCGATTGCTGTAGCCTGTCATTAAGGTGAGGGCCCAGCTGCTCACTGCAGCCGCTCCTTACTTGCTAAGAAGCACGCTCCGCTCTGAAGCGCGCTTCATAACAAAGGACGTACCGGTACAACCTAGGTCGTCTAGGGGTTAACCACAGACTGAGCCCCACTCACAAGCCTGCTTCATACACTTTTAGGCTATGTTTACACAACATAAGTTCTGTATTAATCACGGCCGTTGTACAATGATTCATACAGAACTTACATTGTGCTGCAGGCTGAGGGAATCCCGGCCATAGTGTATACATATAGTATACACTCTGCCCGTAATCACTAGCAGCGCCACAAAGACCTGACATGTCAGTTTTCTGCTGCCGCTTTTCAGTGAATTGCGGCCAAAGAAAACATGTCAGTGCACACAATGGAGCATACGGCTCCAGGTGCATGCATCATTGTGTGCAAAGGCGAATTAGGATGCAGGCGTGCGCGGATGAGCCCACATCCCAATTCATCAAGAGTGAAGATCATCCAGCCGATACTGCAGTACCGTCCGGGATGATCTTCTCTGACACCGGCCGCTCTGTGACCTGGCCGGGTAACAGAACGGCCGGTGTCTTACAAAGGTGGAACATTTCCTTAGGAGTTTTAATATGTTTTACAGGCAAAAATGATTGAAGACCCATGATCAGGATAGATCATGAATTGCTGATTGGCAGGGTGTTGATCAGCTGTTTAGAGGGGCTACCTCAACAGAATCTTTGCAGTGAACAGGGCCAGAAGCAGTAAGCTCTATTCTCTCCATAGTTGCTTTGTCTGGTTACTGCAGATCAGCCCCGAATGAAGTAAACAGAGCAAAATCCTGTATGTTAATCAGTCAAAGCAGAAAAGGGTGGTGGAGGGAGGAGGCGTGCATGCTGTGACTCAACACTGCCTCCTAGGTACTTGGAAGGAAAATTTGATTTTATAGCAATCATGTATCTCTGTCTATATTAGCTATCTGCCTATGTCTGCCACTGTAAGCATGATGTAGAGCTGACAAATTCTCTTTAAGTGAGAGAGTTCTCATTGATGTTGATGTGACGTGTAACTAAGATGGTACAGATATTCTATTGAATGTAATACAATTATAAATGCACAAATTGACACATAGTTTGCTTGATTTGTACCTTTAGTACCACCAAGTCATGGCTGCCATCGTGCAACGTTGTCCCATCATCTTTCATCAGCTTAACATAGGACATTGCAAAGTTCCTCTCTCCTCTGTCTTTTGCTGGTTACAAGAATAAAATGATATAGGATAAATATAAGGTTCACACTATAATAATATGGTAACAATAAACACCACTGAATGAACAATGAAACACCACTCACACTCCATAGATGATCTGTGTCTGAACATGAACCGGAGGTGTATTCGCTGCATTTCCTCAATTGGAACGGCGACCTTTAGAAAAAGTAAAGGAAACATAAGTTACAACGCCAAAATAACACAATGTAAAAACACAGGAAGTATTTGTTAGTTCTCTCTGATGGAATATGCTACCACTGTAGGCAAGAAATGTACAGGAATAAAATGCTGCAAAAGGAATCCGATATTAAAGAAGTTTTCCCACCGTTAATTATCACGTTTATTGTACAGATCATAAAAAATTAACAATGTTTGCAGTTTGCAATCTGTTAGGATAAAAGCCAATGATCCATTGAAGAGTTATCTGATTTCTCATTGTTTTAAAGGGTAGTCCAGGGAAACAATACCATTGTCCATGATCCACATGCTACACTCCCCACCCTTCACTTGTTATACTCACACTCCCATCCCCCCACATGCTATACTCACACTCCTGGTCCTCCACATGCTCTACTCACACTCACAGTCCCCCACATGATATACTTACACTCCTTGTCTTCCACATGCTATACTTACTCTCCCAGTCCCCCACATGCTATACTAACACTCCCAGTCCATCACAAGCTATGCTCACTGTCCCCCACATGCTATACTCCCAGTCTCCAACATACCATACTCACACTCCCGGTACCTCACATACTATATTCACACTCCCATTCCCCCATATGCTATACTTACATTCCCCGTCCTCCACATACTATACTCACACTCCCAGTACCTCACATGCTATACTCACACTCCCTGTCCTTCACTTGTTAAACTCACACTTCCATTCCCCCACGTGCTATACTTCCAGTCCCACACATGCTATACTTACACTCCCAGTCTCCCACATGCTATACTTACACTCCCAGTCCCCCACACGCTATACTCACTGTCCCCCACATGCTATACTCCCAGTCTCCCACATACCATACTCACACTCCCAGTACCTCACATACTATATTCACACTCCCATTCCCCCATATGCTATACTTACATTCCCCGTCCTCCACATACTATACTCACATTCCCAGTACCTCACATGCTATACTCCCAGTCCCCCATAAACCATACTCACACTCCTAGTACCTTACATGCTATACTCCCACTCCCCGTCTTTCACTTGTTATACTGACACTCCCATTCCCCCATGTGCTATACTTTCAGTCCCCCACATGCTCTACTCACACTACCAGTCCCTCACGTGCTATACTTACGCTCCCAGTCCCTCGCATGCTATACTCACACTCCCAGTCCCTCAAATGCTATACTCACACTCAGTCCCCCATATGCTATTCCCACATTCCCAGTCCCACACATGCTGTACTTACACTCCCAGTCTCCCACATGCTATACTTACACTCCCAGTCCCCCAAACGCTATACTCACTGTCCCCCACATGCTATACTCCCAGTCTCCCACATACCATACTCACACTCCCAGTACCTCACATACTATATTCACACTCCCATTCCCCCATATGCTATACTTACATTCCCCGTCCTCCACATACTATACTCACACTCCCAGTACCTCACATGCTATACTCCCAGTCTCCCATATACCATACTCAGACTCCTAGTACCTCACATAATATACTCAAACACCCAGTCTCTCACATTTTATACTCACACTGCCAGTAGCTCACATGCTTTACTCACACTTCCAGCCCCCCACATGCTAAATTCACACTCCCAGTCCCCCACATGCTTTATTAGAACTCCCAGTCCCCCACATACCATACTCCCACGCCCAGTTCTTCATATACTATATTCACACTCCCATTCCCCCATATGCTATACTAATACTCCAAGTTCCTCACATGCTATACTCACACTTCAAGCCCCCCACATGCTATACTCACACTCCCAATGCCCCACATGCTATACCCACACTCGCAGTGCTTCACATGCTATACTCACACTCCCAGTCCCTCACATGTTATACACACACTCCCAGTGCTTCACATGCTATACTCACACTCCCAGTCCCCCACATGTTATACATACACTCCCAGTCCCCCACATATTATACACACACTCCCAGTCCCCCACATGTTATACTCACACTCCCAGTCCCTCACATATTATACACACACTCCCAGTGCTTCACATGCTATACTCACACTCCCAGTCCCTCACATGTTATACACACACTCCCAGTGCTTCACATGCTATACTCACACTCCCAGTCCCCCACATATTATACACACACTCCCAGTCCCCCACATGTTATACACACACTCCCAGTCCCCCACATGTTTTACACACACTCCCAGTCCCCCACATGTTATACTCCCATATCTAGTCCCCCACATGTGATACACACACTCCCAGTCCCCCACATGTTATACACACACTCCAAGTCCCCCACATGTTATACACACACTCCCAGTCCCCCACATGTCATACACACACACTCCCAGTCCCCCACATGTCATACACACACTCCCAGTCCCCCACATGTTATACACACACTCCCAGTCCCCCACATGTCATACACACACTCCCAGTCCCCCACATGTCATACACACACTCCCAGTCCCCCACATGTGATACACACACTCCCAGTCCCCCACATGTGATACACACACTCCCAGTCCCCCACATGTGATACACACACTCCCAGTCCCCCACATGTTATACTCCCATATCTAGTCCCCCACATGTGATACACACACTCCCAGTCCCCCACATGTTATACACACACTCCAAGTCCCCCACATGTTATACACACACTCCCAGTCCCCCACATGTCATACACACACTCCCAGTCCCCCACATGTTATACACACACTCCCAGTCCCCCACATGTTATACTCCCACTTCTAGTCCCCCACATGTGATACACACATTCCCAGTCCCCCACATGTCATACACACACTCCCAGTCCCCCACATGTTATACACACACTCCCAGTCCCCCACATGTTATACACACACTCCCAGTCCCCCACATGTTATACACACACTCCCAGTCCCCCACATGTGATACACACACTCCCAGTCCCCCACATGTTATACACACACTCCCAGTCCCCCACATGTGATACACACACTCCCAGTCCCCCACATGTTATACACACACTCCCAGTCCCCCACATGTTATACACACACTCCCAGTCCCCCACATGTTATACACACACTCCCAGTCCCCCACATGTGATACACACACTCCCAGTCCCCCACATGTTATACACACACTCCCAGTCCCCCCCTTGTTATACACACACTCCCAGTCCCCCACATGTGATACACACACTCTCAGTCCCCCACATGTGATACACACACTCCCAGTCCCCCACATGTTATACACACACTCCCAGTCCCCCACATGTTATACTCCCACTTCTAGTCCCCCACATGTGATACACACATTCCCAGTCCCCCACATGTCATACACACACTCCCAGTCCCCCATATGTTATACACACACTCCCAGTCCCCCACATGTTATACTCCCACTTCTAGTCCCCCACATGTGATACACACATTCCCAGTCCCCCACATGTCATACACACACTCCCAGTCCCCCATATGTTATACACACACTCCCAGTCCCCCACATGTTATACTCCCACTTCTAGTCCCCCACATGTGATACACACATTCCCAGTCCCCCACATGTCATACACACACTCCCAGTCCCCCATATGTTATACACACACTCCCAGTCTCCTACATGCTATACCCACACTCCCAGTCCCCCACTGGTCTTTGGTTTTTTGGGTTCTGTGTTATTCTGATCCCACAGGATCTGCTCAGCCTGACAGAGGCAGGGCACTGCTGAATATGTTGAGTCATTTTAACCCCTTATGGGAAAGTAATTCTAGGTAAATATAAGGCTGCATTGTATTGTAATCCAACTCTTAATATAAAAAAGCTTTATACCACAAGCGTTTTGTGAAAGTTAAATTAATGTTAATGTTACAGTTCATCCATTTGGACACTTTAAGAATGAAATAAAAATTTTAAAGCCTGACTATAGAAAACATAATAAGGGCTTACAAAATGAGAGAGAGATGTAGTTCCATTATCTGTATGCGTCTTTCAACTCAGGAGGCAAATGTTTTATCCATTTACTGGCATTAGACATAAAGACAGGTCTGTCAGAGCTCCGTCACAGCTATTAGTTATAGATCAAGATCTGACAACGTACTGTAACAAACAGCCCCACTGTTCTATGTATTCTGCGTATAAAGAAATATACATTTCTGCCTAGCCTATAACAGCACAGAGACAAAGGAAGAAAGGTAAAACTTTTATAAACCACTGAGCTAGCCAGTAGTTAGAAGATACACTACCTAACTGGGTCACTAAGTAGTAGTCACTACACAGTTTCAGTAAGTTAAAGGGGCATTACAATGTTAGCTTGCCCCCCCCCCCGACCCCATCCTATCCCCACCAGTCCTTACAACAGGGACCTAACAGAGCAAGCTGCCACTCCATCCATCCTCTTTGGGAGCATGTGCATCTCTAATCCATTCTGACGTATATTGATGAGTTTATCATTCCCATCACATGGAATAAAAATGGGGAATAAAAAGTTTAGATGGGAATACCTGTAAATGAATCTTTTGTCAGTATTTGGAATGGAATGATATCCATTCCTATAGGTTGAACATGTGTATGGATATGATGAAAATATTTGGAATACCAATTTAAATTCCTGTATTAGTTTAACATGATTTACTTTTTATTTGACAAGAGTGATACATGAATTCAGTGAAAACATATTAACTAAACTCATCGATCTGTGTAATTGCAAAAATATTTTAATGGGAGTCAATTTTTTTAAGTCTTCTGAATATAAAAAATATTAAAGATCCTAATGAGCTAATTATTTTAGTTTTTTTGTGTAATTTGGTGAGAGGAATGTAAAAAATCAAACTTTTCATAAGTAGTTTAAAGCAAACAAAAAGTATATACAGTACTGTACTGTACAAATATATGTAATTGTAATGTCTAAATACCCCTGCCATTAATTTCCCTTATAAAATGACCTATGCCTTAAAGTGGTTATCCGGGTAGAAAACGCCCTACCTCTTCTGTTCTCTTGTGATAACTTCTGCAACGAGACAAGGGTCAGAGGCATGTTGCGGACATTGCTTGTGGGCGAAACCATGCTACATGCAATGTCCTGTAGCTGCCCAATGTTGCCATAGCATTGGTAACATTGGGTAACATTGGGTACACATTGTAACGCCTGGAGTAGTGGATCCACTGGACCGTCACCAGCGATGGCACTAACCTCACCAGGGAGCGGAGTCTAAGGGGCCGCTGGTTTTCACCAGAGCCCGCCGCAAGGCGGGATGGACTTGCTGCGGCAGGCGACCCCCAGGTCGCTACCCCTGGCTTGGTTGCTAGTGACGGCAGGCGAGGCGTGGCAGGAGCAGTAGGCAGGAGATGGTGCTGGCAGAGGTCTGTAGGCATGATCGCAGATGACAGGCTGAACACAGGAGCAATAGTTTAACAGAGGAGCAGGAACCAGGAACGAGGTCCAGGGACCAGGTAGCGGACAGGAATCAGGAACAAGGACTAGGGACCAGGTAGCGGACAGGAATCTGGAACAAGGACTAGGGACCAGGTAGCGGACAGGAATCAGGAACAACAGGGAGCTGGGCCAAACGCTATGGAAAGCATGCAGAGGCTCCAACACCTGGGAGGGGGCAGGGCTGGAACTTATAGGAGAGTGTGATGTGCAGCAACCAATTAGGGGCGGAAATGGCCCTTTAAACCTGAGACAGCCGGCACGCCTGCGCCCTAGGACGCGCGTGCCGGCCGGCACAGTGAGAGACAGGAGCGGAGGAAGGTGAGGCGCCCCCAGGGGCCGAACTAGCAGCAGCGCCGGGTCCCTGCACAAGGACCCCGGCGGCTGCATGGGGCAGGAGAAGGTTGCGGCGGCGGCCCAGAACACGGGCCGCCGCCGCGGCCGTGACACACATTGATCATTGCCTGTCATGGTCCTGTCTCCTCTCTTCTCGGAAGTTATCACCAGAGACAGTCAGATAGAGGAAGTGGAGCATCGGAGAGCAGAAGATATAGGACCTTTTCTGCGCTCTTGATAACCCCATAACATATACACATCTTTCCATAAAAAGGTCTATAAACCTGACAGATGTAACCAAAATGAACTCAACTATCATTTAAAAAACTTCTAAAACATGTTGTCATAGCAACAGAGGGGGTCTGGATGCTAAGACCGCGGTTGATCACTAGATCTGCTAATGAAAGTGGTCTATGGTTAAAAAAGGAGTCTATGGAACTTCTAGTAGACAAAATTGCTGGAAGTTCCATAGGCTTCCATTGTAATTCTGTCCCATCTCGGTCAGTGGTTGGTAGAGCGAGCTGTCACTCCCGAGGCAAGTTTGTTTCTAAAGCTATGCAGTTAGCGCTCAACACCAGTGACACCACAACAGGATGGGGGGGAAAAGGAGTGCGGATGTGGATAGGGGAAAAGTTAAATTTTCCCAGAATACGCTTCTAAAGTGACAATGTCACCCCCTTTTTGCATTATGACTTCCCTACACAGGTATAAAAGGTAATTTAGCAGTTTAGCAGTGTGAAGCCCCGCCCAGATGATAAAAGAACACTTTTACTGGAACAAAAAATATGATATAAAATATGGTATGAAAACTGCAAAATTTACCCATTACACCTGTGCAGAGAAGTCAGAATGCAAAAAGTGGGTGACAGTCTCACTTTAAGTTTGTAACCTACAGATATCCTGTTTCTAGTAAGCTTCAAATGTAGTCGAGTAACTTCTCCGTTTACACTGCAGGTCAGTACTTGCTTTTGGTGGAAAGTATAACCAAAATCCTGACTTAAGCCTCAGTAAACAACATTAAGGGCCGTATTAGAAGGTCTAATCACTTTAGTAATCTGCTAGATCAGAGCTCCCTTCTGCTAGATCAGAGCTCCCTTAATGAGCCTATTACACAGCTTGATTATTGTGCAGCAAGGGCTGCATGGACATTGCTAACAATGATCTTTGACATATCCTTGCTGTATATAGTAAATAATAAAAGATAAACATTACCTCTCCACACTCCCTGGTGTCTTCCTGGGTTCTCCACGCTCCCCGCAGCTGCAGGTACAACTTCAGAGCTGCTTTCTAAAGTGACAGGCTGTTACTTTAGGGAGTGGCTTCGAAGTTGTACCGGTTGCTGCAGGGAGCGTGGAGGGGCGTGGAGGACCCAGGAAAACACCGGGGAGTGTAGAGAGGTAACATACACAGTAGATTTTTTTACACAGTCATCAGCCATCGGCTGCATATCACTATTACATGTAGCTATGTCATAGGCCAATGTTTTTAGGTCCCGATCAAAAGACACCATCAACCAATGATCGTTGTCATCAGCTGATCATTGTCCTAATTACACTGAGAAATAATCTGCCGAATCGGCCTGATTTGGCAGATTATCGCTCCATATAACAGGGCCCTAAGACTCAATAGGTTCTGTCATTCACCACTTGGATCTGACATTAGACAGCTGGGAAAAGCATCATGGCTTCCACTGTAAATGGAAGCCCTGATGCCAATGCGAACACAGCCTTATCTTGTTCATCATAAGTGTCATTGAAGCAAAACTCGTCTCATTATGGAAGAGATGTTAAGATAATAAAATGCTAAGAAATTACCAGACAATTAGTCATAGGTCAAAGCGCTCTTGGCTTTTTGGCATTCCATCTTTTCATTTAATCCAAATGCCATGTAAATGTTGCCAATGAATTAGAGATTAGACTGAAATCTAAAATGAATTTTTTGGCTATTTATGATTTCCAGCTGAGAAAACAGACAGGTGGGCCTTGTCTAGTCCAAAACTACCTTATCAGTGTGAAAAAGGTGCAACCACACAAATCCAGACCAAGTACAAAAAGGCTAAAAATCCTAAATCACTTTAGAATTTTATTAATATTTAAATGTCTATCTTTGGTTGGTTACACTCTGAAAAGTATAAAATACAAGGAGGCAAGATTTTAGGACTCTCAATAAAAAGTCAATAAACATTCCTTAGATATCAACATAGTCAGAGATACAGAAACAGATTCTGTAATTCTGTAAATTCTAGTCAGTTTATTTGAAACTTTCTGACTCAGCGAAATGGAAAAAATAAGAATTCTAGTAATACAACCACTTCAACAAAGGACAAAAATCTAGCTTAAATAGGCTGTCTCACAACAATCCCTTATTATATTGAATTTGACCCTGGGTTCGGCTGATCGATGTGTTTCTGGCTTTTTAACCTCAACCACAAGCAATTATCACTGGAGGAAGATATGGCGGCACATACACTTTGCCCGCAGCAGCTGCTCAGACTCCAACCTGTCCTTCATTTATGCTTTTGTCAAACCTTTAATGAAACAAAAAAGGGACGGTGTTGGGTGGCACACGGCACGTCTAAAAGTGGAGGGCAGAATCTTTAGATGTGCTTTAGATAGTAGAATATCTTTTCATATTGGGCTTTGACTTCCTAAGGCAAGACACTGCAGCCACTGATCAGCTGAACAGACAATTCCTCTTGCCAATCCCAACCATGGAGGTGTTGTGCAATGGAACAGGGGCTCCATGAGAACATTTGGAGCTGGTAAGTTATAAGGTATAAGTACAATTTTTTTTTTACCACTAAAATACTCCAGTATAGTTAATGGACAATGTGGACATGACATGTTGAAAGGATTAAAGTAAATCTGTCACACTTTGGCAATGTTCACACACAGGATTTTTGCTCAGTATTTTGCTCAGTATTTCAACCAAAACCAGGATTGGATTAAAAACACAAAAGTCTATGTTCACACACTGTTGAAATTTAGTGGATGGCCATCCTTTAATGGCAGATAACTGCTTTTTTTTTTTTTTTTTTTTTAATAATGGCTGCTATTTGATATTAAATGATGGCCATTCACTAAATTTTAACAGTCTGTGAAAATAGCCTTTCTGTGTTTTCAATCCAATTATGGTTTTGGTTGAAAAATACTGATCAAAATACCGAGCAAAAATACTGTGTGTGAACATAGCCTTTTTGATCTCTATTAGGTTAACCAGTATCCTTTTGCATGCCCTTACTAGGCGTTGCTCCCACTAGCCAGAATCCTACTCCACACTGATGAGGGGCAAACACCCCGAAACAGCTGTCTGTGGATGGATACCTTGCTTGGGTGGTTTCCTTGACTGTAGACATTCCTTGGCTTGGTTATTCCTTCCTGGAGGGAGCTCTGGCTAGCTCACTGATGCCAAGACACGTGATGGTGTCTCTCCAGTGTTTTTGCCTATTTGAACATAGCCTTTGACTGACTACTGAGCTGGTGGCACTGCTGGATAGATATCAATGAAAACATTCAGAACATACCTTTGTTGTCTCTGTCTGTATCTTTACCTTTGTTTGGGCTGTACAAAGTGGGAGATTGCACTTTTATGCCACACTGTGCTGTACGCTCATTTCTTTGTATAGTCAGCAACCTGCACGGCACATACAGCACCAATAAAGATGTCACAGACACAAGCAACAAAGGTATATTCTGAAGGCTTTTATTTCTATCTATCCAGCGGTGCCACCAGCTTGTTAGGGGGTCAAAGGGTGATGGATTTACTTTAATACTACCCAAAAAGCTGAGATATGCCCCACTCTTTCAGGTTGTGAAAAGGCGTTGACCAGAGAAATCAATTGTCCCCTTACTGCTGTCTACCCTCACCGGTTTATTATGCAAGTTAGGAGCCTTCTTATTGCATCTAAACAGGGGCTCTGAAATTCTGGTAAGATGAACATATAATGTGCCAGTATTTTCTTATCCACATGCCTGGTGAGGGTATGTCATTGTCACATGAACATGACATGATTATTGCTATCAGACGCGGATCATACAGAGGTTTGTTTAAGCCTTCCCCAGAACAGGCTAAAGATTGCCACTATTTTGGAATTTTGATACATCTTATCTAGCCTTTGCATGCAAGCTGTGGAGTTAGACACATTCTGCCTAGGTCTCTGGAATACAGATTTTGGAATAGCCTTTTTAATAGGATCTGTGGCAAGGCCTCCCCTCTGGGATCCCTGGCCGTGACCTCTTATACCATTGTGAGGGTATGTTTACTTTTTGCAGTTCCATAGTATATCCACCTTCTAGGACACCTTATTTTAATATACCACTTCCCTATCTGCCAGCTATTGCTATACCTTTCATGTCTTGCTTATGTTGTACTCAATATATTTACCTTTGACATGCTTTCGCAATTATACTTTCTCTATATGTTAACCACGAACTGTCATAGATTGGTCAGCTTAATAGTGGTTGTTATCTTGGTAACACATTTGACTTCACTAAAATTATATTTTGTCCATGAGTATTGAGCAGTTATACAGACACTGTTTACTACAAAAGATTTAAGAATCAATAGACCGGCGCAGGCACTGGGATGCCGGAGCTGCACTCCTTTTTTTGTTAACCGTGTTCTTGTTCCGCTGCATGGTGACGGTCTATTTCTGGTCACTGGTCCGACCTAACGCACTGAAGGTGGGCCCGCCCAGATCTGCCTCTAGTACTTCATGCTGGGCCAATGAGTGGGAATAGACCTGTGCTGTGCACAGGAACCAGGCTGCAGCTCCAAAAAAGGACCGTGGTACCGGCACTCCCGTATCAGGGCCGGTCTATTGATGTATAAATCTTAAAGTGATGTATCTTCTGGTACATTTGCTTTAAAATATAGGTAGGTCACAGGCATATTAAAAAAGACATATACTGAGAAAATGGAGCCCCTCTGTTACAGAACCTCTTTACACAAAGCTTGAAAAACTTTCTTCAAAAGTTGTTTGCTACTAAGAGTCACTCATTAACATGTGCAGAATCTGAACATCTGCATCTTGTGATGTTGAGTGGACTACACATAGCAGTTACTTAATGGCTGTAAGAAAATAGCAGATACTTAGCTTTGAAAATAAGATAAAGCAGCATTTTTGTTCTTTCTGCTTTTTTCACCTTTGTTGTTACAGGCAAGATGAGATTATTAACTAAAACGTGGTAGGTGCAAACTACTAAGCCTCAGGTGCAGAAAACAATATTCATTATTATTTTGCCAATTAATAGAAAAGTTTGTTCACTTTCCTAAAGTGATAATATCCCATGGACACCCTTCAGCCATTCACTGGCCTCAGTGGTCTTGTGCTGGCTATTGCTGAGACCGGTGATATGCTGCAGGGTGCACTGGGGGAGTCATGATAGCACATCATCATGCAGGGAAGTAAAGGAAGTAAATTAATTTGGCTGTGAAAGAGGATAAGGAAAAGGCCAATCTATTAACCCGGTATTCATGAACGATGTCCGGGTCAAATTAACCCCTTGCCTCTTCAGCCTGTTTTGGCCTTAATGCCCAGGGCCTATTTTTCAAATCTGACATATCTCTCTAAATTGCTTTTAACTATCACGCTTATTCTGAGAATGTTTTTTCATTACATATTCCTCTTTATGTTAGTGGTATACTTTGGTTGATACACTCAGTAGTTTTTTGTAAAAATCACAACATTTGCGCAAAAATTAGAAAAATTGTAATTTTTTTATATTTAAAACTCTCTTTTCCTAAGAAAGATAGTCATGCCACATGAACTAATTATTAATGCAACATCTACAACATGTCTGCTTCATGGTAATGTCATTTGGTGAACGTCCTTTTACTTGCTAGGATGTTAGAGGGCTTTGAAATTTTGCAGCAATTTTTCAAAATTTTTATGTAAATTTAAGCTCTGATTTTATTAGGGACCAGTTGAGTTCTGAAGTGGATTTGTGGGGCCTGTATGTTAGTTACCCATATAAATTCCTCTATTGTAAAAACTGCACCCCTCAAAGTATTCAAAGTAACATTTCATAATTTTATTAACCCTTTAGGTGTTTCGCAGAAATTTAAGCAAGTTGGAGGGGAAATTTAAAATTTTCATTATTTTGGCAGATATTTTATTAAAATTTTTTCCTCTAACACAGCAAATACTAACAGAGAAATAACACTCACTATTTACTCCCCTTATTTCAGTGTTTCTAGATATCCCCCATATACGGCCATAGTGCGTCACCTGACTCAACCACAGGCCGCAGACATAACAGAGACCTGGTGAATTTTGGGGGATTTTTTTATTTGAGGGTTTTTTTAGTCATTATACTATGTCACAGAGGCCTTGCGGTGCCAAAATATTTGTGTAAGACGAGTTGACGTTTCCATTGGTACCATTCTGACGGACATGTGACACCCTAATCATTTTTTATTAAAATTTTAATTAGGTGGTATGAATAAAAACCACAATTTAGCAGCAGTTTTTCACCATTTTTTTCTATGCCGTTTACTATACGTTACATACGTATGACATGTTATCATTATTTGCCAGGTCGCTACAATTACAGCGATATCCATTTTATATAGCTTCTGTTATAGTTTATGGCATTTAGGCTATAAAAACTGTTTGTGTCTTGCATATTGTAAGAGCAGCAATATTTTTTTTTCACCAATGGAGTTATGTGAGGACTTTTTATTTGCGGCATAAGCTGACATTTTTAGTGGTACACCTTCTGGGTACATGTGACGTTTTGATAGCTTTTATCTATATTTTTTAGGGGGTGGGATTAACAAAAAAATTTAATTTTGATTCGTTTTTTATTTTAAAAAAATTAGCGGCGTTAATCGGGCAGGATAATTAATGTAATGGGTTAATAGGTGGGGTCATTACGGACGTGGCAATACTAAATATATGGATCTCATTTATAGGGGATCATTTATAAAGGGGAATGGGGAATGTGTATATTTATTTATCTGTTTATTTATATTTATTTTATTTATTTATTTACGTATTTATTTATTTATTTGTGTATGTATGTGTATGTGTTTCACTTTCATTTTACAGGTGGGTCTATAATACATTATAGCACATGATCAGTGCTGTAATGTACTATAGAGAATAAATGAGCTGTCAGAAGCTGACAGCTTATTCATAGATCAGGTCCCTGCCTCAGTGCAGGGGCCTGATCACTGTCATCCATCACAGCCCTGACGCAGGAAGCAGCGTCTGGGTTGCTATGGTAACCCCCCGGAGCTGCGCGAACACTCACACCCACTCCGGGTGGGTCGGAGGGAGCGGTGCCTATGGGTAAACTGCCCGGGGGGAGCGCGGCTCCCCTCCGGGCAGAGGCAGCGGGAGGAGGCTGTGTGACACAGCCTCCTCCCGCTGCCCGATCGCTGCTAGGGAGGCGAGCGGCAAGGAGATAATGACATGCCGGGAACGTCATTTTCCGGGAACTACCTGCATCCCATGACGTTCCCGGAACGTCATATTACGGCAAGGGGTCAATGCAATGTTCCACCGGACCTTCTAAAAGCCATAGCGCTTTTATTTTTCCACCTAAAGGGCTGCTTGGGATGTCAATTTTTGCGCAATGACCTTTTGTTTTATTGGTATTAAATTGGTATAAAAACTGAATTTTGATTGGTTTTTATAAATTTTTTTCTAAAATATAATCCTAAAATATCAGTCTGGTGGGGGGTTTTTTCCGCTTTCCATTTACACTGTTCACCCTGTGGGAACAATGTTGTTATATATTAATAGATCAGATAATTACATACACACGCTACAATATGTAATGTTTAATTTTTATGTTTTTTTTTATATTTTTATTTGTATAATGAGAAAGGGGATAATTTAAATCTTGGTTTTTTTATATATTTTTTCAAACTTTTTACATTTTTTTTATACATTTTGCATTGCATATATCCTTAGGGGACTTATATATGCAATGCTCTGATTGCATATACTGATGAATGCTATGCCATATCATTATATGGCCATGTTCACATGACATTTTTTTTTCTTTTGGTTTATTTTTTAAAATTACATCCGTCATTTTGAGGTCTGAATGATGTCAGTTAATAACGTTTAGTTCAGGCCCTTTTGGGTGAGGTTATTTTTTTTGGAGGTCCATTGAATTTAATCGTAAAGCTTGTGAAAGGACGGTAAAAAAAAATGTGTGAACAACTATAAATAATGTAAAAGATGTCCACAAATAATTTTCATGAACATTTATTTGACATCCGCGCAAACAACGTCCATTATTTAAAGTGATATTGTCACCCCCTCTATGTGCTGTTCTCTGCACCATCTACAAGCTTAGATGCTGCAGATTCAATATATACCTGTATAACACTTGTCTGTGTCTTCTTTCTGTTCTAAAGTTGCTTAATTTTATAGGTGGACAATGTCATCTAAGCAGAGGCTTCACAGCAGTTAGGCTCTCTTCCCACCTGGGAGATGTAGCCCTACTGCCATGAAGCCCACCTAGGTGACACTGTTCACCTATAGGGTAAATTCGCATGGACGTATCCGCAGTGGATTTCACGCTGCGAGTTTGCAGTAAAATCCGCTGCGGATACCTCCCCTGTCACTTCTAATGTGATTACATACTCGCAGCTGGATTGTCATTCCACTGCCAGTATGTAAGTCCTGGCCCCATTAACCCTGCCGTCCGGGATGATACATTACCTGCACCACAATCCAGCTGCATCTGAGGCTCCTGATCCCCGTATGTCCCGCGCAACCAATCAGTGACTGCGGCGGGGCCGTGCACTGATTGGCTGCGCGGGACCTCCGGGAGCCTCAGATGTGGCCTGATCGTGGTGCAGGTAATGTATCATCCCGGACGGCGGGGTTAATGGGGCCAGGACTTACATACTGGCAGTGGGATGACAATCCCGCTGTGAGTATGTAATCATATTAGAAGTGACAGGGGAGGTATCTGCAGCGGATTTTACTGTAAACTTGCAGCGCGAAATCTGCTGCGGATAAGTCAGTGTGAATTTACCCATAAAATGAAGTGATTTTAGAGCAAAAAAAGGACACAGAGTAGTGTTATAGCGGTATATACTGTATTGAATGTGCAGCATGTAAGTTTGTGGATGATGCGGAGAATCAAACTTAGAGTAAGGGGGTGACAATCAATTTAATACACTGCCCATTGTGCGGTCGTCATTCCACAACTTTAGTGTATTTCATTGATGTCAATTAAAATACGGTAATAACAGACATTATTTTAAAAAGAAAAAGCAGACGCCTTTTCTTTTATAAATTTTTTTGTGTGATCATAGCCTATGGTACTGTATATTATATGCTATATACATAGTTCTGGCTACCCAGCTGTATCAATGTTTTCCAGGCAGCCCTAGAGCTGCATCCATCTTCTCCAGCCACCAGGATTCAAATGCCTAGCACTTGGGTTTGAGCAATCCTGAACTCACTCTAATCATTTGTAGATGTATTAGGGTACAAACACAGGGCAGATCCACTATGGATCCCTTGACTGTAGTTTCTATGGGAAGGCATACTCGCAGCTAGTATGTAAGTAACAGCCCTGTTAACCCCCTGTCGGGCGGAGCATAATGTACCTGCTCCACGCCCCACCTTGCTTCAGGGTTTCCCAGCTGGACATCCCAGTCAGCCAATCAGTGCGCATTGAATGGCTCTGGAGGACGTTCAGGCGCCGGGTGCCCCCAAAGCAAGCCGGAGCGTGAAGCAGGTACAGTATGCTCTGGCTGGCGGCGGTATAACAGGGCTGTCAGTTACATACTCGCAGCAGTATGTCTTTCCATAGAAACTGCCTGTGCAAGGGATTCGCAGCAGATCCACCCTGTGTGTTTTTAACCTTAGTCAGTATTAAATTTCCCTCTAGAATTTACTCGTTACTAGAGATGAGCGAACCTCGAGCATGCTTGAGTCGATCCGAACCCGAACTTTCGGCATTTGATTAGCGGTGGCTGCTGAACTTGGATAAAGCCCTAAGGCTATGTGAAAATCATGGATATAGTCATTGAATGTATCCATGTTTTCCAGACGCTCATCTCTACTCTTTACATTTACTATTAATTGGGGTATAAAGTGGAAGTGGTAACCTCCGGGAACCTCACTTAACTTGTTTTCTATTGTCAACTGGATAAAAACAAATGGGGGTTTTGGCAGGCGCCACGTTACGCACTGATTGGCAGGTGCTGTCAAAATATGTAGCGCTCTGTAATTTTACATTTTTATTACTATTATTATTACTGTGCTAATGTAATGCAACTGTAACTACAGTATACAACATATTGTATGAAGGGGAAATGGTTATAGTGTGTCTGTACAGTATGAGCATAAGATGCATTACCTTTGTGCAGTTTACAATAATATAGTTAATGCTTCTGAGTTCATTTATAATTCATAATAATGTGAGTCTTCTAATGAGCAACAGTTTATCAGCTCAACATTAGAGATGATCAAACATCGGAAAATCGTAGGTTCTATCGAACTCGAACCTTGTCGAACCTTCCGCATTTGATTCCCGATGCCTTCCTGGTCCGTGGGGAAGGAGGAAACAGCCCAGTACCGCCTGGAATTCCGGGATTCAGCCTAGGTAATAGGTAAATGCGGGAGGTTCGACAAGGTTTGAGTTCGATAGAACCTAAGATTTTCTGATGCTCGATCATCTCTATTCAAGACAAGAGAATCCTGGTTCTCAGTATGGAGCAGGTGGAATCAAACAAATAAATAAATAATGAAAAAAAAAAGTTGTACATGACTTGCACCCCAAGTTCTTACGTGTCCTGAGATGCAATACCATGCAACAAAATTCTGCCATGATTCTGGTACAATTTAACCCAACTAATAATATGTCTAAACTTAGACTAGACAGTCTAAGAATGTGGCAGATTCATCAACCAATCTGATGCTTTTTGCTAAATCTGGTGCTTTCTTAGCCTGTCTAGTCTAAGTATACACTGTCTAAAAACAGTTTCTGTAAACCTGGGTCCATGAGTTACCAAAGATGCTGTTAGTTTGGGTTCACACTACGTTTTTGCAATCCATTTTATTCATACGTTTTTGCAAAAGGCAGATGAAAAAGGATAAAAAACAGGATGCATTTGTGCGAGTTTTGTTCTGTTTTTCTATTGACTTCCATTACAAAAAAAAAAAATGGATTAAACTGCATCTTTTTTTTTACGTACACAAAAACATAGTGTGAACCCATCCCTATTGGTAAAAATGATGATATTATAATTGCAGTATATGCTGTATAAATGTATAACACTGTGTTATCTACCCAGATATGGGATATAGATATAGATATGTGTGATGTATATCAGAACACCTATCCAGAATGATAATAACACTGGGGGAGAACACAACCATATTCTGCTCCTACACTAAAATGGTAACTACTACAATTACTCAGCGTGACTCACTCACTGGTCTACTCAACTTGGCTATTACTTTTATCCTAAACACATGTGTTCAGAATTGGAAGTTATCATTAAATCAAGCAATGAAGACTGGGGAAGCAGCTCTGGGCTCCAGGCCAATAATGTAAGATCAAATGTCATTCGTTTGTTCATTATTTCACAAAGCTAGTTCACTCTAATAGCAGATTAGCAGCTTCATCTGTGGTGGGGAGGTAAGAGATGGTATTTAATTTTTATCGCTGCTAAAATCCGCATAGGAGTTGGGAAAATAACATAATCATTGTCCGAAAAATGTGCTGGTCTAAAAATACCTTAAAAGCCTCAGTTTTTATATAACTTTTTTTTTCTCTCTTATCCAGGTAGAACGGAAGCTTTATAAAAGATATGCCTAATGTATTCAAGCACTTCAAGAGATTCATCTTGATCCTGAATATCCTGATTTAGAAGGCAATGAAGCTATGCTTTACTGATACAAGTCTGGTATAAAAAAAAAAAAAAAAAAAAACACTCTGAAATAACATTAGGAAATATTAAATAAAAACTCTAACCTGCAGTTTAGTGCATATAGTATATAAGTATAGTATATAAGAAGTGTTTATCACAGAGCATAACAGTATCAGTTAACAGGACATGGCAGTGCTGCCACATATCCCGTCCTGCAAACTCTTTGGTCGTTGGACCTCAGGGTGCTTAAAGTGAAATTACCAGCAGTACAACGCCATGGCCTGGTACCTGTGTACCTGTGTTCTGTTCCTGGGCTCCGTCTGGGGCTGGAGCACTGGAGGCGGGCCGGCTCACCCCCAGTGGGTAGAAACCCCCGCCCCTCTGTGATGCGGCTCCATTGATTCTAATGGAGCCGCGCCATAGCCCGCCTCCAGTGCTTCAGCCCCTGCCAGTGTCCGGGAATAGAACAGCGACGTGCGCGGAAACTGGGCCACGATTAAAAAAAAACAAAAAGTGACATTGGGTATACCGCATCGGTGCCGTTCTATCCATGTGAAGAACTTAAAGCGAATGTACTGCTGTACTGCATTTAAAAACTGGTGGAGCACAGTACAACATAGTATTCAATTTTTCAACTCTAGAAATCTGCTGTAACAAAATTAATAAATTCCCCCATAGCCTTTCATAGTACAGCAATAAAACAATCCATAAAATAATTGAAACAGGTGAAACACTTTCATATTCTGGGATAACAACCTTTCCGATGATCCTGAAACAGAGCTTTGTACGTGAATCTATCACACACTTAGTTCTAAAAATAAGGTCGTGCTTTTGGATGATTTCCCAGATTACAAGTCTAATGGTTATCCTCTACATTAGTCATTTTCTGTGGACTGATCAATTTAAATAAAAACTTCAGAGAATAATCAAAGTAATAACACTTGGATCATTTACAAGAAAGGAGGACATTTTACAACGGCTTGACGTGTCACATAATGATACACATTTTACACTTCTGAATATCCAGTACTCTGTGAAAACAAATTGGTCTACCTGACAATAAATTCACTGAAAATAAGAACTTTAAAATAACAGTCATTGTATTTGCATTATGCAAAATATGGCAATTTAAGTTGCTATTTGGTACAATGAACGGCTCCATATTCACTTCCAAGAATGTGACTTTGTGTGGCAAAAATGACAATGTTATCTACAATCTCTGATATACACGTAAATTCACAGAGAAAGTAGTGCTAAAGCCCCTATTACACGGAGCGACATAGAGTAGCAAATGAGCGTTGTCAGCGCGGGTAAGTGCAGGGGAGGCCGCGGGGAGCTACAGGGGGCTGTCCGGGTGATCGCTAAATTGTCCGGGCAGCTCATAGAGAATAAGCATGGAGCAACGGCAGCAGATCGCTGCTATCACAGTCGTTTGTCTTTCAACATGTTGAAAGACAAACGACAGTTGCTTTCTATTTCATGGGCTGATTGGCCAATATCGTCCGAATACGGCCGATAATCATTCCGTGTAATAGAGCCTTAAATGTGAACTGATGATTTGTTTTGGGTGTATTTAACTGTGGAGTGAAACATTAATAGTAAGGCATGGCTCTACTGTAATGACATTACACATACTGGGCCTTTTATCTGTGCACAAGTGATCTTATTGCCCTCAGTGGCCAATAAGTTAATTTTCACATTAAAGGAGAATTCCAGCAGGGGGTGGAGGGAAAATAAAAAACACACTATGCTTACCACTCCCGGAACCTGCGCTTAAGAACAGGGGGTGGAGGGAAAATAAAAAACACACCATGATTACCACTCCCGGAACCTGCGCCACATCACAGAGCTCCCTACCGGCTGTAATTTTCTCCTGGTACGTAACAGACAGGCGGATTTTAGCCGCTCAGCCAATTACTGACTGGCTTAGCAGGGCATCCATCAGCCAGGTTGTGATGTAGCTGTTGGGAAGCTCAGAAGACAGCCGGCGGGGTCCAGGAGTGGGACGTGGCTCTGCGCAGGCATTGGGACAGGTGACTTTAACTTGTTTTTTTTTATTTTCCCTCCACACCCTTCTCCTGGTATATTCTTTTCAGTCTGGCACAGTGCTCATTTTTGCAACCTCTGTCAATGTCAGGAACTGTCCAGAGCAGTAGTAAGACAGTAGAAATCCTCTCCTGCTCTGGATAGTTCCTCTCTAGGACAGAGGTAGCATCAGAGAGCAATGTGTCAGACTGGAGAGAATACTGCAGAACATACAGTAGCTGATAAATACTAGAAGTTTTAAGCTTCTTTAATAGAAGTAATTTACAAATCTGTATAGCTTTCTGAAGCCAGTTTATTAAAAACATTTTTTTCTCCAGAGTACCCTTTTAACTGATAAACAGTACCCAAAAGAAAATTTTAAACACAAAGGGGGAGATTTATCAAACATAGTGTAAAGTGAAACTGGCTCAGTTGCCCCTAGCAACCAATCAGATTCCACCTTTCATTTTCCAAAGAGTCTGTGAGGAATGAAAAGTGGACTCTGATTGGTTGCTAGGGGAAACTGAGCCAATATGGCTAAAAAATAAAGTAAATCAGGTTCACTTATGTATAGTAAAAAAGCTTTATGCTTCCTTTAAGAAGTAAAAACAGATACTTTGGCCTTTCAACCAATATATTTTAGTACCCATAAAGTAAACTATACAGCAATGGGGAAACAGTCTCAAAAATACCAATAAATTCATTGGTGAAGAAACAAAACAATGAAGCAAATAGCCCATAAAGTAATTTTATTTAATGCCATGCAATCTAGAACATTCTGATCTAATACGACACCAGACTGAAGCTGATGTTATTAGTCAGGTGCCCACAGCTAGTGTTTCTTACACGTCCGTACATTACTTTACAGATGCTGCTTCCTTTTTCCTGTAGTTTTGGGCTTTATTACTCTCCATAAATATCTGAGAATATGTGTGTATCTTCCTTCTCATTCCCACTTAGAACTTAAGTATTTACGAAGTAGCCAGATAAAACACATAAAATCACACAACACCGGTAATTTGGTGTGACCGCCACATAACTGTCCCCTCAACTGATGAATATTCTCTTTACCAGATTTTTATTTGTTATTTTTACCTCTATTTTATGGCTTTGGATTAATGAACTCTGCGGCCATACGCCACTATTCAACAACTTCATAGCTCTACTTTAAATGATGTTATCAATAAAATGAACAAGATAAATGGTCCCTCTCATACCTTTATGGTTTCCATCCAGCGTGGCTGTTTGATCTGATAGTACAGGACAGACCTATATTCACTCACAGGTTTGTCCCCAGCTCCCAAGCAGATGGCATTCTGAAGGTACAAAAAAGTCAAAAGACATTTTATACAGAATTACAGTGTGGCCATCAGTCTACAAGAAAACAAGTAGACTTATAGGTAACCATATTACTTTAGGGCCATAGATTAGGGCCAGTTTCAAATGACAAAGAAATATTTTAATCCTGATTTAAAATCCAGTACGATATAGCAGTTTCATCTTTTAGATCTAATCGGGTTTGTGCCAGGATTATAGCGCTGTGAAAAGTTTGCTACCCTCCAGATGTCCTCTGTTATTACATACATAACCACTTACAGAAATAGATATATGTATATACTTACTGGCAGGACTTTTCCTTCTTCATCACAAACACACATAATAACTTCAACGTTCCTCTGCGTGGCTCTGTCGAAATCTCCACTTACTAATGTAATGTAAATGTCGTTCCTTACATCCCCTGCATAACAAAAAGGCCAGAATTACTGAGCGAAATGTACAATTACCTGGTAATAATGGGGATCATTAAAGGGGCCAGGCACCACTCCTGACAAGTCAGTTCTATTAAATCATGACATTTATAAGGTAACGGTAATTGTTCTGGGGTGCCACTCCTGAATAAACTAACAACTAGATGTTACCATTGCCTTTATCAATAGACTGTGCCCCTAAGACTTTGGTACTGCTAGCAATAACTGAATAATGTCTGACTGCATAGGGACAAGCCTCCAATTGATAACACCCACTGTGGTGTACGGGACGGTAGTCTCAGATGCGTTCTGTGCTCGCTGAGGTGAGATGTTGGTCCCTGCTCACATGGTATTGGCCGGGCGCACACCTGACACTACCATTTCATTCACGGCACACCAGACTAAGCCGGCTCCTGCACCCCAATGCATCATGGGCCCCCATGTCTCCTGGATTACCCTATCCCTCTGCACCAGGGACGGGACAAGGAGTTTTGGTGCCCTAGGCAGAGAAGGCAAATGACGCCCCCCCCCCAGCTGCCACCACATAGTGTATAGTCTCCACACATCCCCATACAGTGTAGCGCCCACATTGTATAGCCCCAATATACAGTATAGACTCCTGGCAGCCCCCACAGTGTATAGCCGTATAGTCTCCACACACACCCACAGAGTGTAGCCCCCACATACGGTATAGCCTGGCTGCCCCCATATAGTGTATAATAGGGGGTCCCCAAACTTTTTACACAGGGGGCCAGTTCCCTGTCCCTTAGAGGGTTGGAGGGCCAGACTATATGTATATGCTGCTGCTATATCTGGTCTGTGGGGAGCCATTGCCACTGGAGGATGACACTGTCTCTGCCTATGAGGAGGAGGTCGAGTGTAGGACCATACTGCTGATCTGTCTCTGGTCTGGGGGAGGAGCATTAGGTGTGGCTTAGGATGATGGAGTTGCAGTTCTACCACAGCCACACAGGAGCATGCTGGGAGTTGTAGTTCTACCTCAGTCACACAGGAGCATGCTTAGAGCTGTAGTTCTACCTCAGCCACACAGGTGCATGCTGGGAGTTGTAGTTCTACCTCAGCCCCATAGGCCATGCTGGGAGTTGTAGTTCTTCATCAGCCACACAGATGCATGCTGGGAGTTGTAGTTCTACCTCAGCCATACAGGCCATGCTGGGAGTTGTAGTTCTAACACAGCCATACAGGAGCATGCTGGGAGCAGTAGTGCTACCTCAGCCACACAGGAGCATGCTAGGAGCTGTAATTCTACTAAAGCCACACAGGAGTATGCTGGGAGTTGTAGTTCTACCACAGCCACACAGGATCATGCTGGGAGTTGTAGTTCTACCAAAGCCACACAGGATCATGCTGGGAGTTGCAGTTCTACCACAGCCACACAGGATCATGCTGGGAGCTGTAGTTCTACCTTAACCACACAGGTGCATGCTGGGAGTTGTACTTCTACCTCAGCCATACAGAGCACTAACACACACTCCATTAGCACACACATTCCACTAACACACACACACACACACACACACACACTCACACACTCCATTAGCACACACACACACACACACACACAGATACACACATATACAGCAGTAGCAGTGGAGGATCAGACTCCTCATCTCTCTCTGTCTGGAGGGGGGCGGGTGTTGTCTCTGCACTTCTCCTCTCTTCTGATTGGCTCCAGATGTCATGTGACATTGGTTAGAAGCTTTTCCTTAGCTCTGGAGCCGAGCAGAAGAGAGTAGAAGAGCAGGTCCTGCCGCTGCGGGGCTGGAGCCTTCAGCAGCTGTGGTGCAGAGCAGGGATGGGATGCTGCCATGGGTGAGGTTTACTTAAGGATACATTGTGCCCCCTGTAATTCAGCAGGATATGGCACCCTAGGCCATCGCCTACCTTGGCCTACCGTTTGTCCCAGCCCTGCTCATCACACAGTGAGCACGCAGACTGCCAAGAAAGATAAAAGCGCCACTAAGATTCCTTTCTGCGACCTGTGAGGAGGCAACACTGCTACACACCTGAGTGCCAGTCTACACAGGACTAGTCATACTTGTGTCTTTCACACACACACATCCGTCCTGTCTTTCTGCTTAACCCCTTATGTTCTGCAGTGTATAAGAGACACAAAGTTCACTTACATGCTGCAATGCAAAAAGGGTTAAAGAGCAGAAGACAAGGAGATCTCTGCTTCACTGCTCATGCACTGATGACTCCTGACGTCCGTTCTCCAGCTATCCACAAGTAGAAATGTGTGTGTGGTCGGGGTTATCAGTGCACGAGCAGAGATCTCTTTGTCTTCTGCTCTTTATCCCTTTTTGTGCTGCAGCATGTAAGTGAACTTTGTGTCACACTGCAGTACACACTGCAGTACATAAAAGTTTAAGAGGAGGATACTACCAGGCGGGCCCACTTCACCTATTTATGTAACCATAAGGTTTTATAATGGGCCCTTCTAGTTAAATACAGAGGACTACCAAAGCAAGAAGCCATTGGCTCTTTGCTCTGCCAGTCATACTTATAGCCACATGCAGCCTTCTGCCAGCCACAAGAGACCACTGTCTCCCCTAGTACTACAAGGGGATAACCTACATAAAGAATACAATTTATTGGGGGGGGCGGGGGAGATTACTACGGGGACTACTAGCCTGGAGGATATGAATATGGGGAATTCTACTTACTGGGTGAGGGCCACCTACATAGATACATACTGGGGCCTAACTACTATATGGATGCAAAGAAGACCTCCTATACTATATGGGGCACAGAGCGGCGTGAATACTACTTGGATGCACATATTGGGCATACCTGCTTATATACGGCACAGGGGGCCCAACAATACAGTTTTTTGCTATGGGGCCCAATGAATCCTTACTATGCCCCTGGGTGGAGTACTTAGGGGTGGCTCTCAATCAAATGCTTAAAAGCCTAGGCTCTCAGGCTGTGGTTTGTGTAACTCAGGGAGAACAAAGCACGCCTTTAAGCGATACTTGAACTGTACTCAATCTCTGATTTTCATGCTGCAACAAAATGCATGAATATATTTTTAGGAGGCTGGGGTACTTTGATTTTTTTCATAAACTTTATGATAAAATATAGAAGATATAAAATAATGGAGAGCACCCACCCATGGCTGTCTATGACACAGTCATGAGCTGATACAGAATAAAAATAAATAAAATAAATAGAACCTTTCTGGTGCTTTCGCTAAACATAGATCTAACCCTTAACATTTCTTCTTTTGAACATACACTTCAGCTGTATTTCTGTTTGATTCCATATCTGAACCAAAGCTGGGTGACATAATTGTGTACATGTTACATAGCGTAATTCTGTACATGTTACCGCTCAAGGTGTAAAAGAACAATGTAAAAAAGATCAATAGGCTAAACTTTTGTTACTCATGAAGCATTGGCAATACAGAGCTGCAACAGTTTTACTTTGATGCTTCTTACAAGTTTCTTAGATTATATAGGCAACTGGGTTTAGGAGAGCCAAATATTACTACATGTTGTATTAAAGAAAAAATTTGGAGTGACTGAGCCTATTTGTGCATCTCGATCCACAGTGCACCCATCCTAAATGTATAGGGTATGTCAGGAAGACTGGAGGACCCAGATGAAACATGTAGGACTCAGGTGTTGCAATGTAGAATAAATTGTTGAACTACATATCTATGGATGCAGTTTAAGCCTTTCTTTTTCATTAATATGTGTCAACATGGAGTAGATACATTGATGACTTTTTTGTATATAGGGGTATAGCAATGACTCCTTAAAGAATATTTATCAGGTTCTAAATGGTTCGCAAAGTGTATAAGGCTGCATGTTAACCCTATAATTGATTTGCTTACTAAGTACCAGATCATAGCAGAAACTCAGTGTCATTAACCAAATCCTGTTGTATACAGACAACATTCCTGCTCCAACCAGCACTGCACACTTTAACCAAGGAAAGGACAGCATAGCCAGAGGTCCAGCTTATGAACCTGCTGCTTTTATTTAATGCACCATAAATCTAAGCAAAAAAAGTAGCAATTTATGAGAAAAGCAGTAAGTTCATTATACCCGTGACCTCTGGCCATGCTGTGATTTTCTTGGATTACGTATTTTATAATGTGGAATGTTGTTACAGTGAATCACAATGAGACCGGATTGACCTTTGTACTGGCTCTAAATTACTTCCTACTACGGCAATGGACACATTAGGTGGACACAGGAACGCAAGGAGGCACCACATCAATTATGTAACAGAAATATCAAGAAACAAGGATTTAAAAAAATATATATATCTAATTGAAAACATAATATGATACACGGTCTAACAACCTTTAATATAGCCATCTGTGCTTTTATCCTCTGGTATAAGGCATCAATAAGGCTTTTTCAAACTCCTGAAAAGCTGCAAGCTGTAACACCTCCTCTCTCAGGGTCAGGTATGGTAAAGAGGTGTTACAGTTTGCTGCACTGAAAAATTTGCCTGCGAGATGTGAGTTCACCATTAGCCACTTTGAACCTGTGTTTTATCAATGACATTCTAACATCTTGGCTTGTTTACTGTATATGATGCAGTGTCAAAGGCGCCAGGGAATGGGAGCTTACATCAGGTAACTACCATATGAATCTGATATATCCTTGTCCACTGTGTTGATGAAGGAAACCTTTTATATCCAGATCAGCTCTATCCATGTTACAAATTTTATATCAATAACTAAATTGCTAAAGCTTCTCTCCATGGCCTACCTGGCATAATTATCTCAGGGAATCCCAGCTTTCTTGCAATCACTGTAGTTCTGTCCACAAGATGAGGATAGTCTTTCCGGATCTGAACAGAATCACCAACTAACATTTTCACTGTAACCCAAAGACCTGAAAAATAACAATGGTATCATGAAGTTCAATGTAACATAATCTTTAATGTGGTATCCAGGTCAGACTGAGTTAAAGGGAATCTGTCACTAGGTTTATTCTGCCTTAAATGAGGGAAGCCTAAACTAGTGATAGTAATGCTGAACAGATCGTTGTTTTGTTTTGTTCAGCCATTCTCCTAATATGCAGGAGAATAGGATTCTTGCCACTCCCCTTCCCCCCGCCCTCAAGCTGAAGAGTAACAGTTGACTGCTTATACACAGCATGGATAGATAACTGCCAATCAGCAGCTGGTGGGCGGAGTTTTCTGCTTCTCATGAATATTGAGGACTACTGGGCTCATGCACATAATGGAGAGGAATACTTACTGTCCACGTTGTTCAAAAGAATATCTCCCAATCAGCTGCACAGAACAATGTAAGTGATACATCATTCTGTTCAGCTTGTTTATGCTTCTGTCACTAGTTTATGCTACCCTTAGTTAGGACAGCCTAAACCCTCTGAGTCTCTTTAATTACTGTATAATGATCATGGGAACGGTGCATTCGAATTATTAGAATCTGGATATAGATATAGACTCTATTTAGACTATATAAACTCGATATAGACTATATGTATTACGACAGATAAGCAGTTGATAATATGATAATACTAATATAAAATCGTATTGTATATATTTTGAAATGTATAGAGTAAAATTTAAAAAATCCAGAATGAGAGATATTGCAGTGATTTTATGATAGTATATTTCACTTTGAAGCAGGCTGACATTCATTCACCTTGTCCACCGCTGTCTCCTTTTAGTGCTGTGACTTTGTTAAGAAGGCTGTGCAAAAAATCATTCTCTGCTGCAACCCTGGAGGAAGACAAAGAGAAGATGATGTAATTTGACAACTGTTACTTTATTGTGACATTAAAACTCATCAATTAGTTGGCTGTAAAGCCACTTACTCAATGCCTTGCAGAGCAAACACGGCTCCATTTGGCAGCACACAGACAGCACAACCTGCCTGGTCTCATGCACACAGTCTTCCTACATTCACTACATCTTCATTATTGATCTGATTATATGCTCTGTTTGGGAACACAAATGCATATGCCATCTTGCATTCATAATGGATCCCAATATAAAAGTGTATCAAATACAATACAATGAGCTGTTTCCTGAAAATATTAGACATGGGGTGACAATGTGACTTGGGCAGCTCAAAGACAGATTTACTTTTATCCACTGGACCCTGTGTCTTATTTCTAATTTAGATACTAGGAGGAGGCTTTATAGGGAACCCATCACCGGGCCCTGTTTGGCAGATCTCTCCCTATATGCAAATAGGGAGAGATTTGTCGACCATGGCCAGGGTCTGCCCTGATCTCTTGGAGCCCTGTTGTCATCCAAAGCTAAAGCTATAAGCTTGTCAATCTATCCTGTTGTTCATGGTTTAGGCAGTATGAATCTAATAACAGGTTCCCCTTAACTTCAATATATGGTTAAAAACATGTAGGGCTTATCTGACGGATTTTTTCAAGACAAAGCCAGGAATGGATTTGAAAAGAGGAGAAATCTCAGTCTTTACCTTGTTACCTGTTCTCTGTTTATAATCCATTCCTGGTTTTGGCTCGAAAAATTCTGTCAGATAATCTGTTGGTGTTATAGGACCCATAGACACCTTTTCTAATTACTGTGCTCAGGTGTTTCATCCACACTCAGGTGCATAAAATCCAGCACGCAGCCATGCAATCTCTATAGATATACATTGGCAGTAGATTGGGTTATACTAAAGAGCTACACTGACTTTAAAGTTGACACTGTCATAGTATATACTAACTTTGTAACAATTTTTAGTCTTATGTGCATGGTTGGTTTGGCTTTTTATTAATTGTTAAATCATGTTTTTATGAAAATTCATTAATAAAGATTAGATATATTGATTATGACAGTGTCCTTTTTGTAGGAGTTAAGTGTAGTAGGCTGACGGACAAGCCACTGCTGTGGTTAGTATAGGAGTATACAACTTTGTAACAAGTCAGTTTGTGAAATATTTTCATCACATTTCCTTGTTGTTGTACAGACTTGTGGGGACTAACATCCCATCATTATTGTCAGTATCTTGGACCTCATTAATTTTTCATTCACATCAGATAGATTTCTCCCGATACTCGAGTGCTTGTTTCAAGTAATGAACCCCATTGAAGTCAATGGGAAACTCGAGCATTTTTGCAGGGGACCCAAGTTCGGTAGAGGGAAGGCTGTGTGAAAACCTGTCAACCTCAGAAAATTATGGAAACACCACGAAAATGGACAGGAAACAGCAGGGGCAGCATGTATGGATGCCTCTGAGGCTGCCTAATCGCACCATTATGCCAAATTCTGGGCAATAGCTGTGGTTTACAATCTGTTGGTGGCTGCACCTATACACACTCTGTGATACCCCCTTTACACTGAGCAAGTAGTAGTGAACTTAGATATGCCTTGTGTAAGAAATACAGAAATCAGAAAATATAGTAGTACTGAGCACTTCTTAGGGGTCTGTATGCAACACTAATGTCCCCTTTCTGCCAGCATCACCACAATGTGCTGCTGAAATCGTGGTAGCTGCACTGCAAGTCCCAGCCAGCAGTAGTAGTAGTAGTAGTAGTAATACAATTTAAAAACGATTTGAAGCCCTTACAAGGGCTGTTTGGTTGTTTCGCTCGTATTCCCTGCCTACTGGAATGCTAATTCCCTCCCTAGAGCTCTCCCTGACCAGCAGCAGCTCTGTCCCTGATCTCTTCCAGGATGCATGTGAGCTGAGCCACGGCGGCCGCGATTTTTATATGGCAGGGTCATCTGATCTGGCCAACCAATTGCTGCTATCGACATGTATGGGTCCCACGTGATCGCAGGATGAACCAAAGAGTGTCTCGCATGTTTATGGAGAAAAAGCTCTGAAACTTACAGGAAACAGATTATGAGATTTTCTCGAGTATGGCGAGATGCTTGTCCGAGTAACGAGTACCATCGAGTACCCTAATGCTCGAGTCGAACGAGTACCAAGTGGGGGCGAGCATGTTCGCTCATCACTAAAATATATATATATATATATATATATATATATATATATATATACATACATATATGGAGACACTAAAAAAATAGAATTGATACTGATACGCGCCTAAGTAGGGCAGTTCCTGTGGGAAGCAGTAAGAGTGTGAACCAGAGTCATCCAAGCAGCAACTGTGGGGGATTGAGAGTGGTGAGTATAACTAATTTTTATAGCTCTATCAGCCACATGTACATTTTGTATCCCAGGACAAACCCTTTAAATGGACCCAAGTATTTTAGGAGTTAGCCTAATATACTTTGATCCTTTTTGACACAAAAGTACAGTATATACTATTACATTCCTGGAATGAACTCCATTCACTTCACAGAACGTCAGAATGTATTTCTGCTATATAAATAAGCAATACTTGGGTATTGTCAGTCATATCTGGGCAGTAGAAATTTCCACAATGTATTCAGTACGGCTGGCAGAGCTAATTATGTAGTGGCACAAATGATAATCTTAGGCAAATGTTTGGGCACCAACTGTTTACATGATATGTTGTGTAGATTTCCTAAGGATAAAGACATTAACACAAACTTTGCAAAGGACAAAATAAAATATGAGACTTATGCAAATGCTAATGCACCATTATTCCTACTAGAAAAATAATAAAATGTTGCCTGGACAAAATTTGAGATATATGTATAAGCTCCTAATCCATAGACTTTTGGACAGAAAAGGAACTAAAACTTAAAAGTGGCTGGATATGACCATGACAATGACCATAAACAGTTTTGTAGCAACCTTGAATTTTTATAAAACAAACGACTAAGATTTAAGAATGGCCTCCGCAGGCCCCCGGATCTCACACAAGCTGTGCATCCAAGACAACCAAATCATATTTCTGAGCTAGAAGTGTTCTGCATGGAGGAGTCAGGAAACGGTTTCTAAATATTTTAACTTATCAAAGAAGCAATTGAAGGCTGTGATTTCTGCTCTACAGGTAAAATCACTGACAGGATGCCTACACAGGAACAATGCTATTTTATTTACATGTCATATTTAGGTATGTTCCCGTCATAAGTTAATATTTTTTTAAACTCATCTATTCGTCTATTATTAGAGATGAACGAGTAGTGAAATATTTGAAATTTTAAAATTCAATTTGAGTAGACCATGATACTCGACATTTTGATTGAATATCAAATCTTATTAAAGTCTATGGGAGAAAAATGTTAGTTTCTTGGAAACCAAAATTTGACCACTTAAAGTCCACAATGACACCTTAGGAGATAATGCAAGCACCTCTGGAATGCAACTGGGACAGCAGGGGAAGCATGTCTGGGTGCATCTAACAAGCCCAAGTCGCAGTATTACTCCACCATAACAGCCTATCAACTATACACTCCAAGCACAATATAACATCTATGTAAAGTGGAAAAAATACACGAAGGTGTTGAACTGGTTTATGTTACGCACAGAACGCAAAACAGTACTACCAAATTATTATATATTTTTTTGGTACACTCTCAGTATACAGCTGTATACCCTATATCTGAGGTTTTGAGCAAGTAGATACACTGCAGCCTATTCCTCACAGTGCACTCCAGCTTCCTGCCTATATGAACACACTGATGTGCTGCTAGCTGGTTTAATAGCTGTATATATGTGTGATGAAGCTTTGATATCTATAATTTTAGCCCTAACAATGGCTTTGGGGGGTCCCTCCTACCTAAAATCACCTAACACCTAACTGTCCCTGGCTAGCTCCAAGTAGCACTTGATAACAAATCTGAAAATCATTATTATTGTACTATAAAGGTCACATGGTTTAACCAGCCAATGAATGCAGATTCTACCTGTGTGCTCCTAGTGCCTGTCTCATTCCCCCCCCCCCCCCCCCCCCGGATAATTATTGGTTAAGGCTGCATTCACACTACGTATATTTCAGTCAGTATATGTATATTTCAGTCAGCATATTTCAGTCAGTATTGCAACCAAAACCAGGAGTGGATTAAAAACACAGAAAGGCTCTGTTCACACAATGTTGAAATTGAGTGGATGGCTGCCATTTAATGGCAAATATTTTCTGTTATTTGAGAACAACGGCTGTTATATTGAAATAATGGCAGTTATTTACTGTTAAATGGCGGCCATCCACTCAATTTCAACATTGTGTGAACAGATCCTTTCTGTGTTTTTAATCCACTCCTGGTTTTGGTTGCAATACTGACTGAAATATACGTAGTGTGAACACAGCCCCCAAAAAAGCAGCCCCCAAAAAAGCAGCCCCCAAAAAAGCACCAGCAGTACTCGCTCATCTCTAACTATTATCTATCTATCTCTTATCCAGCTATTATCTATCTATGTCTGTCTTTTTAATGTGAGTTTTGTTTAATAGTGTAAGTAAATTAATACCCACCACCTCATTCTTAATTTAAAAAAAAAAAAAAAACAAGGAACATGTACTTTGCATTGTTGCAAAAAAAAAAGTTTTTCCAGCATGAATGTTTGTAAAGTCGTAAAATTAAACTAAACTGAGTGGCTTGTATAAGCTCATAAAAGATGCAAAAGCTGTCAAGACCAGGTCAGGTAAAGCAAATGTGCTTTAAAGGAAAGTGCCATGAAAACCTTTTTCCCAGTAATTGAAGCACATTACAAAGTTATATAACTGTGTAATATGCTTCAATCGCCTATCTGCCTCCCTTCCCTGTCTTTTCCCCCCTCCACCCCCCACCAGGAAGTGTCTTAACTCACACAGACCTGATTACTGTCGTCACCGTCACCAGGCAGCTCCTTCTTGTGAGGATGAGTCATCAGCAGGAGGGCTGCTCTAGCTCCTGTTACACCAGCCTCCCCCTCCCCTCCTTGTCAGGTGACTCTGCTTGCTCAGCTTATCTACTCTAGTGACATGACTCCTTCACTGAGTCCACGGCAGCAGGAGAGAGGGTATGAGGGGAGGGGGAGAGAGGGTATGAGGGGAGGGGGGAGCTGCCTATGTGCCGGAGTCAGTCTGAGGGAAGATAAGCAAGTGAGATTTGACAAGTGATGGGTTGCAGTTGTTCAGCCAATGGGAGCTGAGCAAGCCTGTCACCTGACAAGGCAGGGGAGGGGGGAGGCTAGTGTAACAGGAGAAGGAGCTGAGAGAAGAGCTTGGTGACGGTGACGACAGTAATCAGGTCTGTGTCAGGACACTTCCTGGTGGGGGGTGGAGGGGGGGAAAAGACAGGGAAGGGAGGCAGATAGGTGATTGAAGCATATTACAGAGTTATATAACTTTGTAATGTGCTTCAATTACTGGGAAAAAGGTTTTCATGGCACTTGTCCTTTAATGTGTCTTGGTTAATTCAGGTACAGTACCCTTTACCATATAGTAGCAAACATAAATAATTTACGGATGAACTACAAAAAGTCAAAAAATTGTGCTAAATTATTATAAAATATTATTATTATTACTACTACAATATATGGCTATGTTTACACACCATTAAAATAGTGTGCGTTTTTCTTTAGACGACTATCATTTCACAGCAAATAATGACAGATATTTTGAAACAACGGTCGTTATTTTACGAACAATGTCATAACATTATTATACGTTTCAATGGCGTGTGAACATACCTCTACATATATTTTTTGTTATTATTTATAATATGCATTGATATATTGAAATAAGGGAATAGTAGTTGGAGGTTCTGCCACTTACAACATTGCTAAAACACGTTTGGTCATAGCAGGAAGGGTGAGGCAGGTTTATCAATGTGTTTTAGATGCAAAACGCTCCTGGAAAGCATTTCAGGTGACTTGCTACACATAAATCCAGGGATGTTTTTTTTAATTATCTAAGAAATATCTTAGACTCTTTTTGGTTAGGTTCACACACAGTAAAAAAAAAAAAAAAGACACAGCAAAAAAAAAATAAAAAACAGACGTAATTTTGAGCTAAATTATGACTGCATTTTGCAAAAGCAGACTGTAAATAATAAACATGTAATAATTATGGACATTATTCTTTAATGTGTGTACACTGCCAGCCAACGTCCCATTTACTTCAATGGAGCACAATATTAGGCTATGTTCACACATAGTATTTTTTCAAGCAAAATCAGGAGAGGGTTGAAAACACAGTTCCACTACCGATTTTGGCTACAAATACTAACCAAAAAGACTGACAAAAATACTGACCAAAATACACTGTGAACATAGCTACATATTTAAAACACTGCCGTATTTAACCTCAAAATTACAGCCAGGTTTTCTTTTATTTTACTGTGTGTAATCATTTAACTTTTTTTTTTGCTTCTATCAGATGTAGTTTGCTTGGTAGTTATAAGTATATAATATACTAATGGCCAGTTCACACCGAACAAAAATGTGGCAGAATTCCACAGCGGAAATCTCTGCTGCAGAATCCCGCGTCTCTATGGGAGGGCTCGCGTGCCTCCACTCCCACTGTTCTCCGCTCAAAGAATTGACATGTCAATTCTTTGAGCGAAGAGTGGAGGCCCATGAGACGCCGTTTGACAATGAGGCAGGCAGTATTCTGCGGCGGAGAGTGAACACACCCTAACTGTTTACAGACAGAATGATGGCTTCGAGATATGGAGAACATGATCTGGCACCTCCTTTATAAGGGTATGTTCATACAAAAAATTTCAGGGCAAAACACGGCTGTTATTTTGAGGAAAATGAGAAGCATAATTTTAAAAATATAATGTGCCCCATTGACTTCTGAAACCTCTTCTGCGTGGTATAATATATAACAGAACTGGCAAATCTATCCCAATCTCAGTTATATAACTTGTCACTGCATCATAATGGACACATCATCCAGTAACAGTATTCTTCACATTAAGATGCCCTCTCCACATCATTCTGTATTTTCAAAAAGTCTTGAAATGCTTCTGCTTAAAGGGGTGAATTGCATATGTGACAAGGTCATAAGGCATTTATGGGGTTAAGCTCTATTTCTTCTAACAAGATCTATTAGATAAATGAGCGGCTGAAATTGGTGAGTAACCAAGTGAAATGCATCTACTGGAGATGATCCTATAATAAAGCAGTAATATATCCAAGAGGGGAAGGAGATAAGAGGACAGAGAGGGAGCAGAGGTAGCAATAAGAGGGGTACTTGGGGGCTTCTCAGGAAGGGACTGATAATGGAGCCATAATTAGAGGTATAGATCTATTTTAGCATTTTATTGCTACATGCTCTGAACTTTCTAACTTTCCAGGTTTAAAGATTATTATTTCAATAAATTCTTTACAGCAAGGTCATGTTAATAACATCAACCACTGGCAGTGGTCTCTTGACAACTACAAGTGAAAAAATAGTTTGATCTTATGGTTTCAGGGGAGAAATTTGTTCAAACTATGTTTTAATCTGACCATACTCCTCACAAAAGCAGTGTAGCTGTTTAATGGCTTTGTTGCCAGAGGGAGAAGGTTATTGGATTTGCAATTATGGTATCAAACACTTTGCCTTAGGATTCGGATTTCTAATATGGTTGTTAGGATTGCTTTGTTCTAATGTTGTATCTTTTCAGGTTCAATGATACCAAAGTCCTTTTAATTGTAATATTATGTATGTCTTCCTACAAATGATAAATTTATCTTAGTTTGAAAAAGAGTTTGAGCTGAAAAGATCACTATGACATTGTAGTGTAAATAGAAACAAAAGGACAGCGCTCCATTGCGAGGATCAGTGTCTACTGGGTAACAGAAAAACAAGGGCAGGTAACTGTCACCTGTGTGACATACAACAGAGACACAACTTTCATCTAGGCACTATCCCGATATGCACAGGGGATAGAAACAATAGAAAAACACTCCCAACACCTCCAAATGGGTATAGCCAGGCGCAGGTCCAAGGAAGGAAATAGATGATGAGATAAGAAGGAAGAGGACTGTGCAGCTATTGATCCAGCAGTCGGGCAGAAATCTGAATCACTACTTTTCCACACTATTAGGGAAGCAGTCAGGGTAGTCTGACAGTATATACCTATAGTTAAAGCTACATGTTGTGTCCAGCACCATTTTTGCAAGATACATATACAGTTTGTTACTATGTAATTTCTGGTTTTGTTTGCTCTTGTCCCCTCTATATTGTAAATTACTGCAGAATTGGTGCTATATAAATATTATTATTATGGGACCTCTTGACTATCTGCTGTCAGGGGAAATAAGGATGGTGGATAGAAAGATTGATCCTTTGGTTCTACAGGAGATGTATCACTGTAATATACCTTTTCCATTTAAATCTAGGTTTATGGTAAAATTAGGTGAAATAGCTCTTGAGCCAATATCTATTACAAATGTATAGTTCGCTTTAGAAAAGTATACTAATTTTTATAATGTTGCTCACACAACAACATAAAAGATGTTTTCGTTTTACATCTACCCCATTGTTTTAGCCTTTTAGCCACCATACTTCCCCTTTATATTTCAATGCATCCTACCCAGGACAATATTTCTACGTACACTATTTGTACAGTCAAGTCTATTCTGTTAGGTTTCAATAAATCTATCAGAAGAGCACTTTACTTAAAGCGGTCTATTTACCAGCAAGGCTGTGTATTAACAAAAGTTTGACACTTGCTACATCTGTTCATTAATAATTGAGGAGACATTTTTATGAACTTTGTAGCATAAGGCATTAATAAATGAAAAGCTATCAGCATTGCCTTAGTAACAAATGGCTAATTCTTAAATTAATTTGTAGATTCTGGAAATGCAAATCAGGCACATTAAATACTTACGGATGGAAGGGTATAAAATGCTGCTTTTCTTCATCGCTTTCAGCCTTCCCTTTCATCACGTCAGTGATGTCCATTACTGGGGAAAGTAAACACTTCAAGGTCAAGACTGAACATATTAGGAATATTTATGAAACATGACTGTGAAATGTGCTGTTAAAATGCTGAAAATCTCAAGCAGGCAGAATTTAAAGGTGTCAAATAAATCAGATTTGCCTTCTACAACCACGAACATCATACAGCCACAATTTAATTCCTATACTACTATATAAAGGGAAGGTGAGAGTCAGATACTGTACCAATATAGAGGGCTCTCTAGAAGCAGGTGGTGTGTTACAAACACTGTCAAGACATATGATTTGTGCACCTGTATAAATTGTACGTCAACATTTATTGCTTGAATCTATATATCATATTGATAGTAGGTCATCGCTGTAAAAAACCTAGTAAGGTAAACCTAATAGTAGAAAGCAGTCTATATGCATAGGAAATACATAAAAATCACATATAAATGCCTAACTAGTATAAAGATAAAAATGGATAAAATCTATAAGATAAAATAAAAATTGTGTGTATATGGAGCCTAGTGAGGTTGCCTGCGCCGGGCCCAGCGCAGGCAGCTCACCTAGATGTATTTAGCAGTAGTCCCGAATCAAGAAGTCTGGCATAGGCTCGTATCGCTGGATGGCCGTTGGGGGGATGGCCAGACAAAGGGGGGGGGACAGTTGTAATGGACACTGACACATACAAGGGGGAATGCACACGTCAACTTTCAGATACTAACACTTACAGACCACTAACACATAATCCTACTGAACAGTACTACAAACAACTAGAAGAAATATGTAAATCAGCCTTGGAGCAAGGTATTTTATCAGAAACTGAATACAATTTCATTTTAGGTACAGAAAAGAGAATACCAGTACTGTATTGCTTACCCAAGGTACATAAACATGCGACAAATCCCCCAGGAAGACCTATAATATCTGGGATAGGTTCCATTACATCCAACATGTCGCAATATATTGATAGATTTCTACAACCATATGTTAAAAAAACAAATTCATACCTCAAGGACACTACAGATGTAATCAAATTAATAGAGAATCATGAATGGCAATCTGATTGGACCCTAGCCACTTTAGATGTCAGTTCCTTGTACACTTGCATACGACATGAACAAGGAATTGCAGCAGTCAGGCACTTTCTAGAAAAAGATGACTCGATCAAAAGAGAACAAACAGAATTCATACTTACAGCCATAGAATACATTCTTACACACAATTTTTTCTTTTTTGACGGCAAGTTTTTTCTCCAGACGTCTGGCACTGCCATGGGCACCAGGTTTGCTCCCAGTTATGCCAATCTGTATGGCATACTGGGAGGAACACTACATCTTGCCCCACCTGGGAGCAGACCTGGTGCTCTGGAAAAGATATATTGACGACATACTAATTTTCTGGAGAGGAACAACATCTGACCTCCCACAGTTCGTCAATCGATTGAACCAGAACCAATTCAACCTTACATTCACATCACATTTTAGTCAAGCTTCCATAGAATATTTAGATTTACAAATCACTACCCATACATCCAAATTACAGTGCAACACTTTCCATAAACCTACTTCAAGAAATGGTTTTATACTCTTTGATAGCTGCCACCTACCTCAATGGCTGCTCAATGTCCCCTTCGGCCAATTCCGGAGACTCAAAAGGAATTGTACCTCAAATGACCGATTTGAACAGGAAGCATCCATATTAAGGGAACAGTTCAGAGAAAAGAAATACCCAGAAGCAGCACTTGAAAAGGCCCTAAATAAAACGAGGGAGCTAGACAGGAGTGCTTTCTTTCTAGAACCATCAAATATAGAAACCAAAGATGCCGAACATCAAGACACCAAATTAGTCCTGCCCTACAACTCTAATTACAAACACATAGGCAAAATTATTGCCAAACATTGGCACCACTTACAGGACGACCGACTAATTGGCCCCTTATTACCTCCAAGACCGCCTATAGTGTATTCTAAGGCACCCAACTTAGGTCTACAGGTAGCTCCGACTGTGAGAGCAAGGAATGGTAGCTCCCAACCTACTATATGTCCTGAGATTAATGGATTCTTTAGGTGTGGCATGTGCAGCAATTGCAAAGCCACACAATTCCAGAGACGTACTGTTATAGTAACATCAACAGCAAATGGATGTGAACATAAAATCAAAGACACACTCTCATGCAATTCTGAAAACATCATATATATCATCGAATGTCCATGCCACAAACAGTATATAGGGAGGACTTCCAGAACCCTAAAAAAGAGAATAACAGAACACTTTTACAACATAAAAAGGGGTTATGACAAACACACACTGTCGGCCCACTATAAAGAAGCACACCAAAGTAGACTGAGGGGTACAACTTATGCAGCTATACAAAAGGTGGAGAAGGATTGGAGGGGAGGCGATTTTATATCCAAAATGTCAAGACAGGAGTCCAGATTTATCTTTGAATTTCAGACGCTTACACCCTATGGTCTCAACGCCGAACTAGAGATCTTCGGTTTTCTGTAAATAATGGGGCAGTGTATTCTTACATGATGTAAATCATGTACCTTTGGGAGGCAGAACGTATAATACGGAAGCATCTGATGCTACACATTATATCCCTCAAAAATGTGTGCGTCGGGGGTATTACCGACGGACGGTACAGTGCCAGACTGTCTCATCAGTGCCTGGACCGCCCCTTGGTGACTCCCGTCACCCCATTAAGATCTACCCATTCATGTGCGTCATTTATTTATTTATTTTTTACTCTGTTCAGTTTTTTTTTTTTTTTTCCTATATGTGTATGTGGGTATATCAATTTATTATTTTTTTTTTTTTTTTTTTTTTTTTTTTTTTTTTTTTTTTATTTATATACATACATGTACACGTATGTGCAAGTTGATATAAACTCATGTTATATACGACACACAAACTGGGTTCAGCCCTAGTAGAGATAGGGGAACCGACTTAGGAGAATCAGAATTCACACAGGAGAGAAGTCACATTGGAAAATCGATCTTGAAATGTGAACTCACACAGGAGAGAAGCCATATTGGACAACTAGACATATAGAATTCACACAAGGGAGAAGCTACATCTGCACACCGAAGATGTAAAACATGCATAACCCCACATCTATTCTAAAGATGGACACTACAGGATCATGTTGGAACATAGAGGGGACTCAACAACGAATCTCTTTATGTATATACCTACACATGGGGAGCCACTCATCCCTTTATAGGTCCAGTTAAGCACTTCTATCTTCTGACCTGAAAAACATGGCAAAACCATCCGGAACGATCCATTACGGGTCTTGTTGTTAGATTTGGAACAGATATAAAGTCCAAACAGACATGGCTGCACCAGAGTTATCCAAGTTCTCTGCTGAGGAAAGGAGCGAGTAGATCTCCTGAAACGCGTACAAGAACCAAGGATAACAGAGCCTTTTTATCATTTACTGATTATATCCCGAACTCAAGCCGTATCTGCCTGGACATTCAAACCAAGCGGCAGTTAACAAGAGCGCGCGCTCACATGCATGTGGATGCTGCAAACAGCATGAGACAACCCACTGTGCTGAATCAGATCTCAACTGCACGGATTGCATAGAAGCCGCACTGACTGAGACTTGGACCGCCGCTACAATACTATATTGGACCGTGGGAGCTACCGCCGGCAGGGTGAGAGGTGGACATTCCACCATTTGTCATTTATAGCACCTTATCTCACCCAAAGTGTATGATCTGAAAAGTAAGCTGTCTCACTAGGACACTAATATAATTATTCCAACGGCCATCCAGCGATACGAGCCTATGCCAGACTTCTTGATTCGGGACTACTGCTAAATACATCTAGGTGAGCTGCCTGCGCTGGGCCCGGCGCAGGCAACCTCACTAGGCTCCATATACACACAATTTTTATTTTATCTTATAGATTTTATCCATTTTTATCTTTATACTAGTTAGGCATTTATATGTGATTTTTATGTATTTCCTATGCATATAGACTGCTTTCTACTATTAGGTTTACCTTACTAGGTTTTTTACAGCGATGACCTACTATCAATATGATATATAGATTCAAGCAATAAATGTTGACGTACAATTTATACAGGTGCACAAATCATATGTCTTGACAGTGTTTGTAACACACCACCTGCTTCTAGAGAGCCCTCTATATTGGTACATACTCATTTATTCATTTATATCCTGTGAGCGCTGGGAATAGTGGTGCACTCGAAGGGGGTGGACTCCATTCGTAGGGGTTAGGTGTAGCAGACCTTTACTATTTTTTGAGAGTCAGATACTACTTCTACTACTCCACTAAACACCAAGGGACGGTCTAACCTCTACATAGACAGAGAATTGATCCCTTTTTTCTATACAAGATGTTGTAATATACCTTTTCCATACAAATCTAGGTTTATGGTAAAGTTAGGTGAAATAGCTCTTTTAGGGCAAATGAATACAATAAGGCGTGGGATCTCCCACCCTAGACCCCATAGAGCCAGAGCAGGGAGCCACTAACTAACAGCAGCTCTAGCTCTGGCACAGCAAAGTGCATTACATGGTTAGATATTCATGTGAATGTCTGGCATGTAATATTAAAAGAGAAGTCTGATCCCACAGGCGGAAGGGGCAGGGGAGAGGATAACAAACAACCCTTACTAACCTCTCCCCGTGCCCGCGTTGCACTGCATTCCCCCCCCCCCCCCCCCCAGAAATGTGATGATGTCACGACTCGGGGGGAATGCCTGTCCTGGCTGATGGGCAGCCCCATCAGCTCCCAGGCCCCAATCACTGTATGGCTGAGCAGGCTGCCCATTAACCGTGTTGTAGGCTCAAACCATTGCTGCAGAGGCATGGAGAGAGGTGAGTTGGTGAGGTTTGTTATTTTCCCCACTGCCCCTGCATTTGGGGAAAAAAACGTCATGTGGCCGGATTTCTCCTTTAAGGCAGCTACAGCTTCAGGGATCTTTCCCTCCTCATTCTCAGGATCAGATAGTGTCTCAGATGTCTAAAGTTCACCTATCCTAATGTTATATCATACCATATTAAGGTGACAAAAAGTTGCCCCTTTAAAGTTAACATGTGGGGTCTGTTCATACTTGTGCTATTTAGCTTATTCTTCTGGGATAAAGGACTGGTGCAACTTTCAACTTTCTAAATTGATGCATATTGTAAAATTAAAGACAACCAATCACTCCAAAAATGCCCAGGAAGCTATACGTATGGTGTACTGAAGACCCCTTCACATAGGTATAACTGTAACCTACCGTGTTTCCCCGATAGTAAGACACCCCCGAAAGTAAGACATAGTTGGACTTTCGGGGGCTGGGCTAAAGTAAGACATACCCCCGAATGTAAGACATAGTACAGTACAGTCATGTGCAGCCGCTGGTGGTCCCTCTGATTGGCCCAGCGGATTCCTGACAAGGAGAAGCCACACCCAGCGCCGCTGGTGGCACCTCTGATTGGCCCAGCGGGTCCCTGAACGTGGAAGAAGAAACAGCAAGTAAGGCGTGCTGCTGATGATGAGAGGGGAGAGAGGAGCGCAGCGGCCCCCCTCCCCTCTCCATAGGTATGGCTGTAACCCGGCCCTGCTCTCAGTACCGTAGCAGCAGCACGTGGGTGTGTTTATTGCTGTAACCCAGCGCGGCCCCTGCTCATTCTTATGGAGAGGAGAGGGGGGCCGCTGCGCTCTCTCCCCTCTCAGCAGCACGGAATCAGCAGGGCCCCCCTCCCCTCTCCATAGCAATCAGCAGGGCTGGGTTACAGCCATACCTCCCAACCGTTGCTGGGCAGTGTGGTCTTAACCCTTTCCTTAACAGTGTGGCATTAATCCTCTCCTGGGCACTGTGGCATTAACCCTTTCATGGACACTGTGGCATTAACCCTTTCATGGGCACTGTGGCATTAACCCTCTCCTGGGCACTGTGGCATTAACCCTCTCCTGGGCACTGTGGCATTAACCCTCTCCTGGGCACTGTGGCATTAACCCTCTCCTGGGCACTGTGGCATTAACCCTCTCCTGGGCACTGTGGCATTAACCCTTTCATGGACACTGCGGCAAGTCCCCATACGGTACATTGCATGGAGACTTGCTGCGATTGCTGTGGGATAATGTACGGGGATGTAATCCTATGGGAGACTGTGATATGAAATATTAGGAATTCTTATATCGTACACTATATTTTTGCCCATAGACATGAGCGCTTCCGGTTCCAGTGGTAAAAGGAAGAGCTACACCGTGGAGTATAAAAAAGCGATTGTCGAAGAATCTTGGGGCAAAAATTTAGTGGAGTTCTGCAAGAATAAAATGTTGGATCACCGACTGGTCCAAAAATGGCGTGCAGAATACACTAACCTGAGTGAAAAAGTGGAGAGCGGAATGGCTAAAAAGCGCAAGATTGGATGTGGCCGTCAGCCAATGTATACAGAGCTGGAAAGCCTGGTCTGTGAGTGGGTTGCGGACAGGAGAGCAAAGACATTGGTGGTGACCAGGGCTCAGATTCAGGAATATGCTCTTGCAGTGGCACCACAGTTTGACATTTCCCCTGAACAATTCAAGGCATCACAGCACTGGGTGGATAACTTTCTTGAACGCAATGACCTGTCATTGAGAAGAGCAACAACCCTCTTTAGGCTGGAAGATGCTGAGGTCGTTAAACGTGCATTTGCCTACAAGAAGTTTGTAGATGACATTGACTTCTCTAAGTACAGTCTGTGTAACATGATCGCCATGGATGAAACTGCCGTGTTTATGGGCCAAGCAGCTCAAACCACCATTGATCAACGAGGTGCCTCCTCAGTGTACGTTCCCTCCACCGCTTATGAAAGTGCACGTGTCACCTGCATATTGGCGATTCGTCTGGATGGCACTAAAGTAACACCGCTACTCATTGCAAAGGGCAAGAAGGAGAAGATTGAGCGGTTTTCTGGCATTTATGTGCTGGAAACTGAAAAAGCCTGGGCCACACAAGCTGCTATAAGGAAGTGGCTTGATGTAATGCTGCCGCTTGTTATGAGAGGGAACAAAAGAGGGATGCTGATCTGGGATGCAGCCAGCACACACCGCGCCAAAACCATGAAAAGCTTCCTTCATGAGCGGAGAATCGACCAAATCATGATTCCTGCAGGGATGACTGCTTATCTTCAGACTCTGGATATCGCCATTAACAAGCCGTTCAAGGACCATCTTCGTGCGGAAATCAATGACTACATTGAAAACCGAATGGAGAGGAATGTACGTGGGAACTTTGTAAAGCCCAGACTGCCAGAAATTGTGAATTGGGTGAAGAATTCATGGGATAAGATCACTGACACGTGCATTGCAAATGCACTGCGAGCTGGCTACCTGGACAAGACCTGCTCATTTCAGGACAGTGCCATTGCTACTCATGAGAGATATGGGCCAATCATTCAGCAGAAAATAGAGTCCCAAGAAAATCCACAGGAACCTCAGAGTGTGGATATTTATGATGATGTTCCTGAAGATGATGACATGGTTGTCATGGAATAAATCTGTTTTATCTTCAGTATAACATATTCAGACTGTTCGTTCTTACCGTTTTTCATTGTTGTACATGTTTTACATGGAAATACCGTCATGATACGGTTGTAACAAGACATTCTTGGCACTTGCTTTTATAAACCTGTTTTGTGGTGAATACCATACTGTTCAGGTTGTTAATAAATGTTAATTTTATGGTTAAAACAAAAATCTAAATTTTTTTTCCAATATAAGACATACCCCAAAAGTAAGACATAGTGGGACTTTTGGGAGTAAAAAGAACGTAAGACACTGTCTTACTTTCGGGGAAACACGGTATGAGCTTTGTATTTACCTCCCAAAAACGAAGTTTGTAAATGTCTTGCGCCATATGCAAATTACCCTCAACTAGTCATGTGGGCGTTCCTCAGCACCAAACTAGTCACTGATGGCATTCAAGTTTGTTATAATAATGTATCTTTCCTCTCTGGGAGCATTGGTGTCCAGGGACTGTCCCTCTGGGCATGATTCTCAATGCAGCCTGCTGCTTGGCACAGACCGGCTGATCCCAAGGAGCAAACGGCGCAGGACATTAACAAATGCATCAGACTGTGTGTCCTGCATGTTTTTGTACTTTTGGACATTTCTATTACCGATTTTATGGATTATGGATCTTCAATAAATGGATTTTATATAGAGCAAGTGCTGCAGTTTATCCATATTCAAGTCTCTAGGCAGGGGTGTAACTAGAAAGGGCTTAGCCCCATAGCAAACTTTTGATTGGGCCTCCCTCCTCTCCCCCATCGCACTGTAGGTAATATCCTGTTTGTTAGCCCTCCGCCCAGTAGATAGCATATATTAGGCATCTCCTCTGGTCGGTAGTGCCCCTCCTGGTAGACTCACCTCTAGCATCCCCCATGGTAGGTATCTCAGCTTTTATCCCTCCATAGTGTTCCCCAAAGTAGATATCTCCCCAATTATCCTACCCCTTCAGTACATATCTCCCATGGTAGGCATCTCCCTTGGTAGAATGATGAAAGATCAGGAGGCCCAGTGTATTGCAGGATGGGCCCCCTGATGTGGTGGGCCCCATAGCAGTCGCTATGGCTGTAATAGTGGTAGATATGCCCCTGTCTCTAGGATTGAAAAGTCCCTCAGTCATGCAGTATTCAGGTGAGCTGGTTGCATCTATCTGTTTCCAATATTTTAAATGCAAACATTTCTGAAAATTTACTCCTTAAAGCACAACTCCCCTGAAAAGCTTTGTCCTAGTAATTGAAACACGTTACAAAGTTATATAACTTTGTAATATGCCTTAATCACCTATCTGCCCCCCTTCCCTATCTTTTCCCCCCTCGTCCAGGAAGTGAAGTAAACTCATTCATATCTGATGACTGTTGTCACCAGGCTGCTCTGTGGCAGCCATTTTGTGACAATGATGTCATCAAGAGGGAGGCTGGTATAAGCCCTGTTAGGCCAGCCTCCCTTGTCAGATGACTCAGCTTGCTTAGCTCTGATTGGCTGAGCAAGCTGTAAGCCATCTAGCAGTTCTACAGAGTCAGTGAATGAATCTCCTTCTCTTTCCCCAGCAATTACAGGAACCTCCCCCTCTCTCTGTGCCCCGTACAAACAGTGAGTAAATGAATCCTGTTATCTGCTCTTTCTCCCGTGCAGATAAGCACTTCTCTCAGGCAGTGAATGAGTCATTTGCTCTTTCCTCTGTCACTGCTGCCTGTCTCCCCCTCCTCTCTCCCTCAGCATTGCAGCCCTGAACTAATAGCTGTCAGGTTTCACTGTGTGTGTGTGTATGTGTGTGTGTAAGTAAGGAAGAAATGAATACAGCAACTGGAGTTTCAGGGACCTGCAAGCAGCGGGAATGCACTTGCCAAGTAAACTGGGAAATGATAACTATGGCAGTTTCATATTCTTTTAATACCTGCAACTCCAAAGGGTCGTCTTAAACCTAGAGTGCATTTCTTTATATTTGTTTCTTTAAGATCCATTCTTCCAATTCTGACAATTTGGCAGACTAAATAAATTCTGTCTCTGTTAAGATCCTTGTTTCCAAGATCCTAAATAATACAAAAATACAATAATTTTTTAATATCACAAACACCTGTATAAAATAAAAAATTTTAAACTTAAAAAAAATATATATACAAGTTTTAAGACTTAAAGTGTTGCTGTTGTTATAGCTTTCAAACTACGTTGGTACTGTAAATTTGCTCAACTCTAATAATAACAAAAAAAATTAAATAATGATTGTAAATAAGTAAACCAGGCACCCTCTTTTTTGCCGAGCGGGAGGCACCTGGTTAAATGCTCAAATCTCCCATTAACCCTTAGGCGACCCTGGAGGTACCCGTACGTCCAGGGCCACCTCCATGTGTTCAGAGCGGGGCTGCACGGTCCTGGGTGCCGCTCGTAGCCTGGGACCGCGGCTATTAGCGGGCACGGTCCGATCGCCGTTCCCGCTAATAAAGTAATCGGATGCAGCTGTCTAAGTTGACAGCTGCACCCGATTACTTGAATGCAGCCATCCCTGGTGTCTAGTGGGGTGGATCGCTCCTCCGGGACGTTGTCCCGGAATAGGGATCCACGCATTCTCTTCGGTCCAGGCTCAGCGCCGTAATGGCACTGATTCTGGCTCAGCGCTCGAAGCAGCAGCCGGAAGCAATCAAAGTGCCTATCTCATCGATCTATGCTGCAGAGATCAGTGTACTTATACTAGAAGTCCCCCAGGGAGCTTCTAGTATAAGTGTAAAAAAAAAAAAAGTGTTATTATAAATAAAAAGCCCCCTCCCCTAATAAATGTCAGAATCACCCCCTTTTCCCATGTTATAAATAAAAATAAATAAATAAATGAACATGTTTAGTATCGCCGCGTGCATAATCGCCCAAACTATTGATTAAACCCATTACTGATCTCGCACGGTAAACGGCGCAAGCGCAAAAAAATCCCTAAGTGCAAAATTGCGCATTTTTGGTCGCATCAAATCCAGAAAAATTGTAATAAAAAGTGATCAAAAAGTTGCATATGCGCAATCAAGGTACCGATAGAAAGAACACATCATGGCGCAAAAAATGGCACCTCACACAGCCCCATAGATCAATGGATAAAAGCGCTATAAGCATGGGAGTGGAGCGATTTTAAGGAACATATATTTGTTGAAAATGGTTTACATTTTTAACAGGCCATCAAAAACAGTAAAAGTTATACATGTTACATATCCTTGTAATCGTAACAACATGAGGAACATATATAACAAGTCAGTTTTACCCCAGGGCGAACAGCGTAAAAACGAAAAGAAAAAAAAACACCAATAAAAGAAATTTGTTTTGTCTTTTTTTTAATTTCACTACACATTGAATTTTTTCTGATTTTGCAGTGTACTTTATGAAACAATTCAGCCTGTCATTGCAAAGTACAATTAGTGACGCAAAAAATAAGGGCCCATGTGGGTTTCTAGGTGAAAAAAATGCAAGTGCTATGGCCTTTTAAGCACAAGGAGGGAAAACCAAAAAACCGAAAATTGAAATTGGCCCGGTCCTCTAAGGGTTAAATTCAATGGGGCTTTTTACTTTTTGCAGATGCACTGAAATTTTAATGAATGATCTAACTGACCAAAGAGGCTAGTAATAAAACTTTAAAGACTATTCTGATGTCTGAATGGCAGCAATATCTAAATATATTCAAACTTAAAAATGTCTATTTTTTTTGTCTTTTTCAGTAAGTTTTTATAACTTGTAACTTCGGTAACTTGTATTTATACACTATTATTACAAACACATAAAACATCTGTATCTACAACAAATAGTTCTAAGTCACCAACCACTCTGAGAAGTTATTTATCAACAAACTATATGGGTGTGGATCACGCTGTGAACCATGCTTATGAGTTCCACCAAAAAATTGTTCCCTTCACTATAAGAACAACAAAGTAGGGGGCAAGTTTATAGGTACCACAAATCTCTTGCACTTTTTTGATGAAAACATATTGTTAAACCCAGTCACACACACCCCCCCCCCCCCAATAATCAATAAATAATAATAAACAATACACATTGTTCCTCATACATGGTTAAGAGTAATAAACGCTACTGCACTTACCGTAAAAACAACCTTTAAATTGTTAAGCATGTCTATTTCTTTAGGAAATCCTTTGCTTCCCCATCTCACCAAATAATTCTCACTGTGAACACAGTTATTTTTTTTTTTTATCACATTTTTTTACTTTTATTTTTATAACAATTCACAAAAATACAGCATTGACAATATATGTGCATAAAGCCGATATTCATCTTTAGTATACTATACTCAGTATTGCAGTGATATATGGCCACTACAGTTCTTTTCTAGAGATATTCTGAGGTCACAAAAGGTAAATAAAGAATTTTCTAAAAAGGGTTCACACTGAGTAATTCAGGTGGAATTCCTATCTCAGTGTGTCATAGCGGGTCTAAGGGAGAGCGTGCGCTCCTCCGCTGCCGCCGCTCTCTGCTTAAAGAAGTGACATGTCACTTCTTTGAGTGGAGATTGGCGTCAGCGGAGGAGTGCATGCTCTCCCTTAGACCCGCTATGACACACTGAGACAGGCGGTATTCCACGGCAGAAAGTTCACCCAACAGAGTTACTCAGAATTACTCAGTGTGAACATACCTTTACTTTTCAAATAATGATTGGCTAACAGCAATTATCATTGTTGGATCTCAGATGTGTAAATTCATCAATAATTCTAAGTATAAGTTTTTCCTTTATAGATCCCATTCCCTTTGAATCCACTCTTAGTTCTGGTTTAAAAAACTGCACTAGCGGTTTTCCAAACAGTGAGAGCCTAGGGCTAGGCTCCCAAAACTTTTTCCTTTTTTTTGGCTATTTGAGCCTGTTATGGTACAACTGATGGTCGTCGTTAGGACATAGTGGCCATTATTTGGCCTCATACAACCAAAAAGGATGTTGTGGAAACATAGCCTAAAGGTATCAAGGAAGATGGGACAGACAGTTAGTTCATTTAACAGTGAACAATATATCAAAATAACTTATAACATTTAAAAAAAAAAAAAAACATTAGTCATAAGCCAAAAATATTTCTCTTGGTAAATGTTTGTTTAGGAGTGCCGACCCTTTGAGTGTGAATAACTGGGGACCAGATGCCTAACATTGCCATTCTAGTAACATCTTCCACAACTATGTGGAGATTTCTAAATTGCACTGTATCATTTTCTATAAGATAAAGGATAAGATACTCTGTTTGCCAGTTTTGTAAGATATCACCACTAAAAGTGTCTGATGGAAAAATTTGTTGTAGCCTTTATGTGACAACATAATAGTATGTTGGATAAATGTATTGCTGCCAGCACAGAAATGTCTTGCTGTGGGAAGTAAAACAGCTGACATCATGACTTTGTTTAAACTAAAAGGCTGAAAAAGGGAGCACATCAGCATGCTCAGCTGCAGCAAACTATATTTCCATCACTTTGTCAATACATTGTTAAGCCTAGGAGCTCATGTTAATGTCACACAGAATGCTGGGGAAACGTGCACAAATACTATGTATGCCATGTAAAATGGATATGTATAAAAATGATAAAGATGTTTATATGTGCAACGTTCTAATACTTAGAACTCTGTTCTCACAAGACTCATGTCAATCCTTGCATTTATCAATTCTAGAAACTTGGATGTTTTTGGATATCTAGAAAGGTAACATATGGATATAGTTCCAAGGACATATTGTTATATATTTCCATGGTTTAATTTTTCAAGGGAGCGAATTAAAGGGGTATTTCTATTTGGGGTGGTTATGACCTAGCCACAGTATGCACAGAATAGAGCACCAGTGAACTCAAAAATCAATGCTGAGTGGAGCTGCGGGTGGGGCATGTGCGCCACAGCTCTATTAATTCTCTATGGAGTCACCAGGGAGAGCGAAAGCTTCAGATAGGAATACCCCAAATTTTACCAATATGAGACTTGTCTGGGTGAGGATTAGAACCCAATTACAATAAATGGATACAGGAAATGGTCAGTAGTCAGCTGGGGGTCGGTAAACTGGTAGCAGCAATATGGTTGGAGGGTAAGACTAGTATATAGTTCTCCTTTTACTGTCCCACATTCCCCAGCTGGCCTTCCCAGTCAAGTTTATTGTTAAACCACTGGTCTTTATAATCCTGTTCCATTCTCGACTAAGATGCTAGTCTTAGTGTAGTTAGCATAGGCTTAGTATAAGCCCAGGAGAGGTCAGAGTACAGTGCAGGGTCCGTCCCTCTGAGGTCATCTTAACATGGTGGGATGGCACACACTATTTGATCAAATGGTATGCAAAGAACCTCATTTTTTCTATAGCAGTTTTGCAATTCTAAATATCTTTATTAAGCATATGTTTTGGCATTGTTGCACTTTTATTCGTTTGTGTCTATATTTCAGCCATGGAGCGTGTGCCTGCATAGTGAAAATAGTTGTATTGGATGTGCTAGCCATTTTCTGTTTGTCTATATGACATGCCAAAAGCTTTTTAGGTGACTTTAATGCTGTGGCCTAGTAAGAATACAATGGAGTGTGAGATGGAGGCTCTTAACAGGGACTTCAAAAACACATGTCAAAGCTTTTGTAAACAGGTACAAATGGAAGAGGTTTTTTTTTGTTTTTTTTGAGGGGGGGGGACTAAATTCACTGTTTTTTTTACTTATTAATAATTTTACAGTACATGCTAGTCATGATTATATACATATGTTTGATGGTGTTTCAAATGACTCAACCTGGTATAGAAAAAAACAAAAAACATAAAGTTTTGGGTGCCACTAAACATCTACACATAGAGATAATACTGCAGCCGAACTTATGTCCCCTATATGGCAGGTGCCAATTGCCCTATCATAGGGAGAAAAATTTCCTCCTGACTCCAATGGCAAACAGAATAATCACTGGATCAATGTCCTATCACAAGTAATCTAGTGCTCATAACTTTTTCAAGTAAAGCATCAAAGATCTAAATGTTTATTAGATTAATATCCTTATTTTGCCTACATTGGACAGCAGGAGGTTGAAAGTTTCTTGGATCCTTATTACCCTGGGTTATGAACTGCTCGCACTGTAAGGCTATGTGCACACTTCGTTCTTTTTTTAAAAAGAACTGATGTTGATTGAAATGAAATCAGCGTCCGTTCTTTTCTGCAGGGGCGGCATTGCATTGAATTCAATGCAATGTCGCCCCGCTGTATTTCAATGCCCGTTCTTTAGAACAGGCATTAAAAGAATGAACATGCCTATTATTTTCAGATGCTGTTCGCCAAACAGCGTCCGGAAACAACAGCTCTTCACACAATGTAAAGTACGGCCATACTTTTACTTTGTAGTCAATGGTTAATTGATTTGCAGGCACACCCTATGGTGCCTCAATTCAATTATAAAAAAATAATGTTCCTGCAGCCGATACAGCAGTATTGGCTGCAGGAGTGTGCCAAACGCCGCCCTGCAGCCACAGCATAACACCGTCCGTTGCATAGCAAATGGTATATGGCTATGTTCACGCACTGTAAGTTCCGCGGTAATCAGGGCTGTTTTTACAACGGGGGTGATTTCCGCGGTACTTATGTTGTGCTGCAGGTTGAGGGAATTCCAGCCGGAGTGTATTCACATGGTATATACTCTGGCCAGGATCCCTAGGGGCACCGCGAGAAACTGACAAGTCAGTTTTCTGCGGCCACTATTCAATGAATAGCAGCTGCAGAAAACCTTGTTAGTGCACACTATTGAACGTGCAGCTCCTGACGCACCCTCCATTGTGTGCAGTGGAGAGTTCTGATGCGGGCGCGCACTGATGCACCTGCATCACAACTCAGCAGCGCTAAAGATCATCTGGCCGATACTGCAGTACCGGCTGGGATGATCTTTTCTGAGACCAGCCGTTCCGTGACCCGGCCGGGTCACGGAACGGCTGGTCTCATACAGTGTCTGAACATAGCCTAACAGTGTTATACTTGTGAACATAGCCAAATAGTGCTCAAATGAATATTGTTTTCCTTCCTTTTGACTTTTTATGACAACAGAAAGAAATACAGAGTTCAATAAAGGATACAAAACGGGTTTGGTGAACCAAGTTTGGAAACTTCACCCTAGAACAGTTTACTATACCTCTGCTAAGAAAAAACCTAGCCAAGCGTGGCACTTTACTCATTAGGGAGTCATTAAGTCTGCTGCCTTACTTGTTACTTTTACTGAAGATATTGCTCTGCTAAACAAACTCTAAATAAACTCAATAGTACCACAATGCATTTTTTCCTGCTAATGGTTTCTTCTGTCACTTTCCATATCCAATGTTATTTGTACTCTAGCTTACATTACAGTAACTGCGCTGAAAAAGCAAGGTAGCCAAGACGCTGTCACACTAGTTTTTTAATTTTGCAGTAAGTTGCACTTATGCAGTCAACTTACTTCCATTATATCCCAATCCATGAGCATGAATTTGATTCATCATAGAGAGGAAGCAATTACTGAACCTTATGCAACCATTACAGAGAACTTTTTGATTTGATATGTGGTGTGTCACTGAGCCAAGGGTAATGTTCCTTCTTACACCTGATCTGATAATTCATCAAACTAAGAACAGAAAAGTCCACTTTGTCCATTCCTTGATTGCCTCTGGCATTGTCAGGCGACATTCTATTTAACAATACATTTCATTTTACAAAGAGAAGAGCATCATCATTTAATATAAAATTGCCTTTTTCCTGAAACTTTACAACTTTGAAGAATAAAAAGTATTAACTCCAATACATCGATTGGTCATATGAAATAATTCATGACAACTTTTGTTTCTCCACACCTAAAGTATACCTATCTTTAGAACTTTCAAATTCTAAATTAACAGTACATGTGATATAAAGCAACTTTGCAATTTATATTCATTATTTTTTTTAAGTTATCATGGAAAACACGCCACTTGTGTAAATCATAGCACAAATTATGTAGATTTTCATGTGCAGCACTCCATAATAAATCTGCCAAAATGATTGCCAGAGGGGAGTTTACCTAGACCAACATGTAATATGGCGCTCTTTATAATTTCCCACCATAGTGTTCTTTTAGCATATTGTCTCACAGCAGAAGGTTATTTATTGGATATTGTTTTTGAATCTCTAAACCAAGGATGAGGAACCTTTGGCCCTCCAGGTGTTGCCAAACTACTATTCCCATTATGCCTGGACAGCCAAAGCTTTACCCCTTCACACTATTTCTATACAGCAGTTCTCAGCAGTACAGACATAGTATAATACTTAGTAAAATTTCCGCAATCTCAAACACAGCTGAATCATAAAAATCTTGGACTAAAGTTATTTTTCCTTTGGCAATCCTGCTAGCTATCAATGTGTCTAATCACTAATATAGGTTTCTTTATCTGTCTTATTTTTTGTCTGCAATGTAAAAAGTAGAACTGCTTTCCAAGATATTGCTGAGTGGCTATATAGTGATATCGTTTCTGGCATAAAATACATTTCCTACCTTATAATTGCTTGTTTCTGAGGATCATACAATGCCATAAAAAGCTCAGCATCTTCCCCTATTCTGCAGACAAAGTTTCTTACAAAGACATAAAGACTGTGCGTGGGTGCAGAAGTTATACGACCATGCGTAGCAAAGTCATTTTGATCTTTGGTCTGAAAAAAACAAAACAAAAGTATGATGGCTTAAAATACATCCAAATTACAGCGTGATGAATGGCCCCATTTACAGCAGAGAGGTTTTCTGAAAGCTACTTTGTTTTTGTAAACTAATTTATTAGCATGCTATGAAAGTTTCATCACATGAATAATTTAATGCCATTGGCTTCCAAAACCACGCAGAGAATACCCAAATATGTTTGATGTATTATGATAAAAGCTGTCATCATTGTCAGTCCCAATCAACACAAGTCTTGCCTAATATCCGGAAGAAGAAGAAGCAGGTGAGATACGGTGCAATGCTCCATTACATAATAGCAGAAAAAGTAAGAAAGAACTAAGACCCTTAGGTGAATTCATAATGTCTGATAAATCCCTATTGGTTTATAATAGGGACCACTGCATATACCACTGGCCAGTCCACTTTGCTGTCCAGACTTTCTGCTTCCAATCCTAACCCATTTGAAATAGATGGGAAAATGTTTTGTTTTGTTTTTTTTTGTTTTTTTACTCCCTAATTTGTATGTATGTGTACCGGTGTGTGTGTGTGTGTGTGTATATATATATATATATATATATATATATATATATATATATATAGTGGTTCAAAAGTAGGTGGACAGTATGTGTAATAGGGTCATGAAGGGGGAGATTTACCAAACATGGTGTAAAGTGAAACTGGCTCAGTTGCCCCTAGCAACCAATCAGATTCCACTTTTCATTTTCCAAAGAGTCTGTGAGGAATAAAAAGTGGAATCTGATTGGTTGCAAAGGGCAAATGAGCCGGTTTACTTTACACCATATTTGATAAATCTCCGCCTTCATAACTCTATTACACATACTGTCCACCTATTTTTGGATCACCCTGTATATCTACTAAACATACCAAATGCTGTAGTGCTATAGATGTATATGAGCTGCAAATACCTACAGCAGATAAAAATCTAAGGACCGTTCCATGTTCGTGTTCCTTTTTTCTTTTGTTTAGTGTGTATATTGGATGAGCTCTTGGCATGCCTATAAGCTTCTAGTGCTAGACATAGCCTACAACAGTATTCTTTTGGCATCTGTCTGACTGGTAGACATTAAAGGAGAAGTCCAGTGAAAATTTTTATTAAAGTATTGTATTGCCCCTAAAAAAAAAAGAAAGACAGGGGCGCTTCTAGGTGTAATATTATAAGACAGCGCTGGTTCAGGTGTGAATGTTACAACTCACCTGATTGAGTTGTGCAACAATATAGGCACAACTCTATGTAGCGCATGTAATCCAAAGAATCACCACAGCTCTTCCGGGGGCACCACTCCAAGGACGTGGTGTAAATCACAATGTGAATAAAGTCGAGTATATAACCAGACAACCCAATAGATTCCCCTTCAATAGGTCAAGCGCAGGTGGATATAAGGTGACATACGGTGTACACAATCATTGATAGTGCTATAGATCATCGCTATGTTAAAAACACTATGTCCTTTAATGCAACACGTTTCGGCCCTCACAGATAAATACAGGGGCCTTTCTCAAGCATAAGGTTACAATATACAATGATTCCTTAAGTACATGTAGGAGGTTCGGCAATAAATGCCTCACTTCCGGAACGGCATGAACACAGTGATGAAACAATGTAACAATAATAATAAAATTACATAGCATATAATAGTGTACACAGTGTAAAATATAGTATGATATCACTTACAGATGCTCCGTTGTATCATGTATCATGCATATAGAGATGGTGCCACTCTATTCTATTATGATATCATATTGCATAATATTTTAATCACAGCACAATTATTTATTACACTTTAGAATAATGTTATGTATCATAACACACTCATTTCATTATATATACATACTTTTATCATCTTTATCACGCATTATGCATCATGCATTTGCACCATGTCACTGATTTTATCATACTATGTTTATTACAACCCACTTTATTCACAAGCATTTCATTCATTACACTTACTTTTTTTATTTATATATTTTTTAAATTCAAAACTATACACAGCGGTAATTAATACACCTAGTATTCTTATATTATATGATCAGCGTCTTCTTATTATACGTACACCCTAGTATCTCAGCGTAAGTGTACTTTCCGAATAGCATGCAGAGCAAATAGCGTACAATGTCTGCTCTTGCGGAATCTACGTATCAAAGTTTTGAGAATAGCATGCAGACCAATAGCGTAGTTGCTTTGCTCTCGCGAGATACACCATATGACCGCTATTATATGCTATGTAATTTTGTTATTATTGTTACATTGTTTTATCACTGTGTTCATGCCGTTCCGGAAGTGAGGCATTTATTGCCGAACCTCCTACATGTACTTACGGAATCATTGTATATTGTAACCTTATGCTTGAGAAAGGCCCCTGTATTTATCTGTGAGGGCCGAAACGCGTTGCATTAAAGGACATAGTGTTTTTAACATAGCGATGATCTATAGCACTATCATTGATTGTGTACACCGTATGTCACCTTATATCCACCTGCGCTTGACCTATCGAAGGGGAATCTATTGGCTTGTCTGGTTATATACCTAACTTTATTCACATTGCCCCCAAAAGTTATACAAATCCCCAATCAGTGGCGCCGCAATGATGAGGCGACCTGAGTCGTCTGCCTCAGGCGGCGCCACCAGCTGTTATCATGGGGGCGGCCAGTGGTGTAGCTACCATGGTCGCAGCGGTCGCCGCCGCGACCGGGCCGCTACCAAGGGGGGGCCCGCGAGGCCCCCTCTTGCCACTGTACTGCTCCCATCCCACTGGGCACTGGCACATGGGGGGCATCTATAAGAGGGACAACACAGGGGGCCATCTATAAGGGGGAAACATTGGGGGCCATCTATAAGGTGGACTACATGGGGGGTGTATACAATAGGGCATGCACAGAGGGGGCATGTACTGTAAGGGGGGTCACATAGTGTCAGGGCTACCTACTAAATGAGGGTGTAAAGGGGACAGTACAGATGTGCAGTGTGTAGAGAGATGAGGATGGTGTCAGTGTGAGGAGCCAAATATGTCTGTCTGGCAGATTCTGTGGATTCGTGGCTCAGAGAAGTTCTCATAATGGCCCAGCGCAGATGGAGAAGATGAAAAGGGAAGAACTCCGATCAGAGAAGACGTCCCCTGTGAGTCACTTGATATAACTGCACTGTAATGTATATGGTGTATAGATCCTGTGTACAGTCCGTTCACCTCTATATGACTGTATGAAGTGATATTGGTCTATGTACAGAGGATTATATTCAGTAGCAGCGGTGGTGTTAGTCACTATGTTGTGGTATTATTTGTTACTTGTTATCTGGTACTGTGTTTTATTGGATTTAGTATACTGGATTTGGTCAGTAACAATATGGTGGTGATGGTTGTGGTGTGGCAGTAATATTTCCCCTTGTGTACTGGTAATATTGGCAATATTGGTCTCAGTAAACAGGATTTGTTTAGTAACAGTATGGCGGTGATAATATTTCCTGTATACTGGTATTATTGGTAATATCAGTCTTGAGATATGTATATACCAATAGCATCGAGAAAGGGGGGGCCCAAGTTGACCTCTTGCACCAGGGCCCAAGAGACATTAGCTACGCCCCTGGGGGCGGCATTCAGTGGCAGATTATAATATGGGCGGTTCGGGCGGCCGCCCACATTATAATCCGCCACTGATTGTACCATGTACCGGAGACCCCCGCGCCCGGACAGCATCTGTAATTAGATGCTGGGAGCGGGGGAGACTGTATTCATAAGCGCCGCGCTGTAATGAATCAGCCGCGCGGTGCTGTTACTACAGTGCGGCGCTTATGAATACAGTCTCCCCCGCTCTCAGCATCTAATTACAGATGCTGTCCGGGCGAGGGGGTCTCCGGTACCGGCATTCCACGACCGTGATCCGTCAGGATGACGGAACTTGGGAATGCAGCCTTAGTCCCCCGGCTGATGTGCGGCTGCCGGGGGTGTCCCATCCTGTCCCCGGCAGCGCGCGCATCAGAGAAGTCATCGGAAGTCACAGCCACAGGCGCACGGGGAGCTCTCTGATGCGCGCGCTGCCCGGGACAGGACGGGACACCCCGGGCAGCCGCACATCAGCCGGGACCAGAGCAGAGAGGCTCGACGGGGAAACGGATGGCAGGTGAGTTGTGTGCTGTTTTTTTGTTTTTGTTTTATCTGCTGTGCAGGGGGGGACCATATATAAGGGAGAGGGGGACCATCTATAAGGGGGGGGGGAAGAGGGGGACCATCTATAAGGGAGAGGGGAGAGGGGGACCATCTATAAGGGAGGGGAGAGGGGGACCATCTATAAGGGGGGGGAGAGGGGGACCATCTATAAGGGGGGGACCATCTATAAGGGGGGGCAGAGGGGGACCATCTATAATGGGGGTGGAAGAGGGGGACCATCTATAAGGGGGTGGGGAAAGAGGGGGACTATCTATAAGGGAGGGGAGAGGGGGACCATCTATAAGGGAGGGGGGAAAGAGGGGGACCATCTTTAAGGGGGAAAGAGGGGGACCATCTATAAGGGAGGGGAAAGAGGGGGACCATCTATAAGGGAGGGGAAAGAGGGGGGACCATCTATAAGGGAGGGGAAAGAGGGGGACCATCTATAAGGGAGGGGGAGAGGGGGACCATCTATAAGGGAGGGGGGAGAGGGGGACCATCTATAAGGGGGGGGGGAGAGGGGGACCATCTATAAGGGAGAGGGGACCATCTATAAGGGGGGGAAGAGGGGGACCATCTATAAGGGGGGGAGAGGGAAGAGGGGGACCATCTATAAGGGGGGGAAGAGGGGGACCATCTATAAGGGGGGGGAGAGGGGGACCATCTATAAGGGAGGGGGGGAAGAGGGGGACCATCTATAAGGGAGGGGAAATAGGGGGACCATTTATAAGGGAGGGGGAGAGTGGGACCATCTATAAGGGAGGGGGAGAGGGGGACCATCTATAAGGGAGGGGGAGAGGGGGACCCTCTATAAGGGGGGGGAGAGGGGGACCATCTATAAGGGGGTGGGGAAAGAGGGGGACTATCTATAAGGGAGGGGAGAGGGGGACCATCTATAAGGGAGGGGGGAAAGAGGGGGACCATCTATAAGGGGGAAAGAGGGGGACCATCTATAAGGTAGGGGAAAGAGGGGGACCATCTATAAGGGAGGGGAAAGAGGGGGACCATTTATAAGGGAGGGGGAGAGGGGGACCATCTATAAGGGGGTGGGGAAAGAGGGGGACTATCTATAAGGGAGGGGAGAGGGGGACCATCTATAAGGGAGGGGGGAAAGAGGGGGACCATCTATAAGGGGGAAAGAGGGGGACCATCTATAAGGGAGGGGGGGAAGAGGGGGACCATCTATAAGGGAGGGGAAAGAGGGGGACCATCTATAAGGGAGGGGAAAGAGGGGGACCATTTATAAGGGAGGGGGAAAGGGGGACCATCTATAAGGGAGGGGGAGAGGGGGACCATCTATAAGGGAGGGGGAGAGGGGGACCATCTATAAGGGAGGGGAGAGGGGGACCATCTATAAGGGAGAGGGGACCATCTATAAGGGGGGAAGAGGGTGTCCATCTATAAGGGGGGGAAGAGGGGGACCATCTCCTAAAAGATCAGCACCCTCCTCTCCTGACATCCTCTGTGCTGCTGGGACTTCTCCTATAGGATTAGCACCCTCCTCTCCTGACATCCTCTGTGCTGCTGGGACCTCTCCTATAGGATTAGCACCCTCCTCTCCTGACATCCACTGTGCTGCTGGGACCTCTCCTAAAGGATTAGCACCCTCCTCTCCTGACCTCCTCTGTGCTGCTGGGACCTCTCCTATAGGATTAGCACCCTCCTCTCCTGACCTCCTCTGTGCTGCTGTGACCTCCCCTATAAGATCAGCCCCCTCCTCTCCTGACATCCTCTGTGCAGCAAGGGACCAAAAATTATGTTTATTGGGGACAGCAGTGGGGGGGGGGGCAGTAATGGATTATAATGTGGGTGGATTGACGGGGGGGGGGGCGTCATCCTATAGTTCGCCTCGGGCAGCAGAGAGGCTAGAATCACCCCTGTCCCCAATATACACTTATTACGGGAAATGCTTATAAAGTGCTTCTTTCCCTGCACTAACTACTGCACCAAAGCTTCACTTCCTGGATAACATGGTGATGTCACTTCCTGGATAAAATGGTGATGTCACAACCTGACTCCCAGAACTGTGCAGGCTGTGGCTGCTGGAGAGGATGATGGCAGGGGGACACTGAGGGACACAGGGCACTGGAGGGACACTGAGCATCCCCCTGCCATCATCCTCTTCAGCAGCCACAGCCCGAACAGCTCTGGGAACCGGGTCGTGACATCACCATTTTATCCAGGAAGTGAAGCCTTGATGCAGTAGTAACTGCAGGGAAAAAAGCACTTCATAAACATTTCCCATAATAAGTGTATATTGGTGATTTGAATAACTTTTGGGGGAGAAATACAATACTTTAATAAAAATTTTCGCCATACTTTTCCTTTAATGCAAAGTAGGTTAATAGACTACACTGTTTCAGACAGTGAGCAGTAAACAATGTATGTACAATGGGACTCAATTGGTGTCAGATGTTAGGGAAAAGGAGTGCCGATCAGCAAGACTGGCGCTCGCTTCATGTGTCTTTTCAAGACACAATAAATAGTGTGGTTGGGCCACACGAGTGATCATATGGCCCAACTTATATTATCGTCCGCACATTCTCTATTTACACAGAGAGATGTGCACAAACAAATAAACAAGCCAACAACCATTTGCTCATTGGTTGGCTGGTCTCTGGCACTTTTACTGTAAAAGGGCCTTATGGTATAAAAATTTCTTATGGGTCAATACAGTAAACTGACTACCACAATATGAACAGAGCCTACAAGCCCTAGCCCTATTTCGCTGATATCGGACAGTACGACCGATAATCATTTCGTGTAATAGAATTAGGGATGGTCCGAACCTGCCGAGGTTCGGGTTCGTACGAACCTGAACTCTCAGCAATGATTCCCGCTGTCTGCCCGCTCCGTGCAGCGGGTGGATACAGCCGGAGGACCACCTGGAAAACTGGGATACAGCCATAGCCATAGGCTGTATGCCAGTTTTCCAGGCGGTCCTCCCACTGTATCCACCCTCTCCATGGAGGTGGAAGACAGCGGGAAACATTGCCGAGAGTTCAGGTTCGTACGAACCCGAACCTCGGCAGGTTCGGACCATCCCTAAATAGAATATAAAGATCATTTAACATGCACAATGCACAACGGCAACGATCAGCCTGTTAGCAATCTGCTGCAGTTGCTTTGTGTAAAAGAGCAGTGGCAGCAGACCACCGCCGATTCTTATGGGCTGCATGGACAATCTGACAATCACCCAGGTGCGTGTAATAGTGCCGCCAGCGGACGAGGGAACAAGGAGCAAGGGAGCGCTGACCTGACAGATAAGCGCTCGCTTGCTTTCCACGTTGCCCAGTGTAATAGGGCCTCAAGAAAAAACAGAATATTTTGCCATTGCATTAGAAAGCAAGATTGTATTATATATCAGTGTGGTTTGCTCCACACTCTGTGTCAGTGAAATCAGTCAGGCTCCATAGACTTGCATAGACTATCATTCGGAGCCTGACTGATCACCTGACACAAAGCATGGAGAAGACCACGATGGGCGCAGCCTTCTCCTGGCTTATTCTCACAAACGGGAAGGGTCTGAACACTCAAGCACGGACCGATCAAAACTTTTGACATGTCTCTCTGACACGTTAAAAGTTTTTTATTATGACAGTGACACTTTAAAGCAAAGGTCAGCAAATCTCCCAGTAATAAACACTGAGTACAACTAAACTGAGAGGTTACAGACAGATGGACTTAGAAAATAGGGACATTTGGAAAGCATGACAGCTTTTAATAAATATGTTCTTTTCTCTATTTAGCTTCATCTGTGCTATTTACTCTTTCTACCATTTGCCAATCCTAATTAAGAAAGTACATTTGGTTTTTATGGAGAAGAACAGATGAGATCTCTTGTTATTTCAGGGTACCAACAATGAATATATATGAATATATATATATATATATATATATATATATATATATATATATATATATAAATAAGAAGTAGGAGAGAGCAGCGGCAAATCGCCGTTCAAGTGCAGGGTTGTAGATGTTGTGAGGCCTGTAGAAGCATTAGAACGTGAAATGGCCGTAGCCTCTGTGGAACGCACTTTGCTGTATCTGCCTGTCCACCGATGTTGGTGTATTGTTGAATAAACCCTGCGCTTGAACAGCGATTTGCCGCTGCTCTCTCCTACGTCTTATTTCAACATTTGGATATCTGTTAAGCTGAGCACCTCCGATACTGCAAGAGAAGGTTCACGCCATACTACTGCACTCACGGTATGGAGAGGCAGTGCCTGGGAGCTTTTTGTATCTTTTTCAATAGAATATTTACAAATATATTTTCTGACCAACAGGCAAAGAAGAATGTCATGTACTAAAGCACTGTATTAAGCTGTTAAGTGCATGCATTGGTGAACCCATAACCTAAAATGTTTGTTATTTTATGTAATATTCAGTCTTGACCCCCACTATTGAATGTGCTGATGGTAAAAAACATGAGCCTATGGTCTCCTATGGTAACAATTAACTGTTAGACCCCCACCAATCTAACATGTTACTGCCTGGAATACCCCTTTAGGCTGGGTTCACACTACGTATATTTGAGGCTGTATGTTTGAGGCTGTATAGCAACCAAAACAAGGAGTGGATTGAAAACACAGAAAGGCTATGTTCACATAATGTTGTAATTGAGTGGATGGCCGTCATTTAATGGCAAATATTTGCTGTTATTTTAAAACAACGGCTGTTATATTGAAATAATGGAAGTTATTTACCGTTATATGGCGGCCATCCACTCAATTTCAACATTGTGTGAACAGATCCTTTCTGGGTTTTCAATCCACTCCTGGTTTTGGTTGCTATGAGGACCTGACATGAGGACCAAATACAGCCTGAAATATACATAGTGTGAACCCAGCCTTAACAACTTCAATACTACTAGAAGGCCTTTGCTCAAATGCCAGTAGTGGTTGGGTTATGCAAGACTCGATCGATTCTCATCTCCGACATAACGTAGCCTTCTAACATAATTACTTACGATTTCCTCCTTTATCCGCTCAGTGATTTTCTCTGTGGCTTCTTTGTGGGCATGAAACAGGCTGATCACACTTGTTTTGTCAGGATCCAAGATATTTCCATCTTCATCTCGTACAATCAAATCAAGCTCAAGAATTCTGCCGTTACAACAAATAGGATTAAATGCACATCATTCCAACATTCTTCATTCTTGTCAGGAGAAAAGCAAATAGACTTTTATTCAGCAAAGCAATTGAGTTTATCTTACCACTGCGTAGAGCTTTGCATATATTGAAGGTGCTTTGTAAATAATACATTGATACTGAGCCTCTCTTTATAAGTTTCTTTTCAAATATAATTTTACATATTAGGAGTTAAACAATATCAATATACCCAAGAAACCAGCAATGTCTGTATTGGCAAAATTGGAGAATATAACTCAGTAGGTCATGAACTCTTATGGCCCATTTTCTAGAAATATTACTAGCGGAGAATAAAACATAAAAACGCAGGAGCTACAACAGGCCAGTTTCTGTCAACAAACGACTCACATGAAGAACATATGTGTCTATTTACTTTCAACTTCTCATGTGTACTGAAGTGGATGAACATTTTACACTTCTTAAAGGGGAAATATCAGCAGGTTAGATTAATTTAACCTGCTGATAGCCCCCTAAAGTGCCGGTCCCATGCTGTTCCGTTCGTACTGATCCCGTGCCGTTAGTTGGGGTAAACTTTGCTCCTGAGCACGGCTAAGAGCACTGCCACGTCATGCAGCCCAGCCCCTCCTTTGATTATCATTATAAGGGGCGGGCCGGATGGCACAGCAGTGCTCCGGAGTTTACCCCAACTAACAGCGCAGGACCGATGCCGAGGAGAAAGGCAAGACACATACCTTCCTCCTTATCGTCCCGAGCACTAAAGGGGGCTATCAGCAGCTTATATTCATCTAACTTGCTGACAGTTCACTTTAAGGGTCTGTTCACATGTACAGACTCGCTGCGTATTTATCACTGTGAGTTTTTCGCACATAAATCTACAGTGATACTGATTGCTATCAAGTCAATGTATGTGTATTCTTGCTGCGTGTTTGGTGCGATTTTTACATGCGAGTTTTGATTTTAACATGATTTTCACAGGCAAGTTCAACACCACAAAAAACGCAGCTACTTTCATGCGAGTTTGATGCGAGTTCTGTGCGAGTTTTACGCAGCGAGTCTGTACGTGTGAACAGACCCTAAATATAAATTTAACCCCTCAAAGTCAGTATAGACCATCACTGTTTATGTTCACCAAAGTCCTTATTGACAAACAATAGTTATATGCATCTCATGAATATAGACTCCTGGTAGAATCAATGGCTTTCTATGGGCTCCAACTATAAGAGGACATTTACTACTGTTGTTAACTTTAAAGCTTCTGTGTGTACCCCCAAGCCTAGGACTAGTTATAGCACTATTCCTGCAATTGCAGCCAAAGTCCAATATTTAAATGAAACATCAAGTTTTATAGCGTTCATCAAGTTTTAGCGAGTCATGGAATTTAATTTATTACAGTGGGCTGAATAGTCACTTAGGGCTCGTTCCCACTGAGCAAAAGCAGCTGAATTTCTGCGCTGAATCAGCGCTGAAATTTCAGCCGTTAAAATAGGTGCAGAGCTAATTTCCATTGTGTTGAATGGAAATTCTGCTCTGCAGTTCACACAGTGGAATTTCCGCACTGAACTAATCCGCTTTCCGCCAGAAAAATGAACATGTTCATTCTTCTGCTAGCGGAAGCCTATACAAATCAATGGGGCTCTGATTTTCTGTTTCAGCGCGGAATACGCGCGTATTCAGCGCGGAATACAAGTGGAAATTACTCGCTGAATCAGTGCGGAAATGGGGAAAAGGGGGTGGGAGGAGGATTCTAGTATATGCTCTGGTATAGTCTAGTTTACTCACCAAATACACGCTGAAATTCAGCGCTGAATGCATGCGGATTCAGCGCGGATTCCTCGAGTATTCTGCGCTGAATTTGTCAAGAGCTGATTACGAGCTGAAAACTTTCCTAGCTGAATACGCAGGGATTCTGCTTACATTCTGCTTACATTCTGCTCGGAATTCAGCGTCAGTTGATTTCAGGCGGAAATATTTCCTTCCGTAATCCGCTCCTTTTGCTCTGTGTGAACGTAGCCTTACAGCACAGTGCTTAGGAAATGATAAGGTATTATTACATTGACTAAACCAATCAATCCATACAACAGATTTTAAAGCCTGTAATAAAACTAAAAGATCTAAAACAATGCACCCCCCATTCTACACTACACATTCTAAACCTTGTGGTTGACTGAAGAAAGAAAACATACTTGTTGCCGTAGTCAATCTTTGAAGTCACTTTTTGCTTAAGTTCTTTTAATTCGTCCTTTGGCAATGTACCAGAAAGGAGCTGTGATCGCCATTCCATCAAATCACACATCATTGACTGGACCTGCTGGAATCTCTCCTTTCTGCTTGACTGCAATAAGACAACACACAAAGGTTAATGGCTTCTTAATAACGTTACAGCACATGTACATTTCCTTAATATGAAAAAATGCTGATATGCTACATGTAAGAGATACCATATTATCAGTTTGTAGGTGAAGATAGCAATTATTGGGAAACATCATACATCTATTAACATTGTAGAGAAGAAAAGAATTCAATTCTGTGTGTATATATATATATATATATATATATATATATATATATATATATATATATTGTGGACATGTTACAGGAAAGGTGTTCGAGGGGAGGTACATCTCACCCAGGCTTCTGCACATGGTGAGGTGGTAAATCCGGGAAAGATCTCTTACTCAGCAGTATTATGCTGCTGAGTTGTTCTTTACATTTTCCGGGCCGGATTTACTGGAATGGTGGGTAGGTTGGTAGTGGGACCTGCCATTCCCTTCCCCCCGATCCAGTTCGGTTGTTGCAGTCAGGTGTGCCCTGATTAGCCTGCAACAAGTTAAAAGCTCCACAGAGCTACAGGGGATTGCTCTCAGCCAGGGTGAACAGCCTGCATGCTGTGTTTCCTGGGAGCAAGGACTTCTAACACTGCTGGGGCCTATTCACACCCCGCGATACCGCCTATGGAAGTGTCAGATAGGTGACCTGTGTTAGTAAGTGCCCAGACGGGCAAGACCTTTTTTGTTTGTTCTGTTTTTCAAGCATGGTATTGCTCTATTTACGTTTACTGGTCTGTTTATGCCGCTAATAAACGCCAAGTTGACCTTTTATAACTCAAAGCCTGATGTGAACTGTGTCCACACACACCATCCCCCGGGAAGATCCCTACAATTGGTGCTGCGGAGCGGGCAAAACGGTTGCTAGGGGCAACGGTGTGCATCAACTTGGCTACAGCTGCGTATGTCCTGGGTGAAGGCTGCTGCTTCACTCCAAAAACAGACAAGCAACATGGAGGAGATGATGAAGCAGTTAATGCAAGTGAGTTTGCAACAACAACAGGCGTTGGTCGCACAACAACAGGCTCAGGCAGCCGCTAAGCAGGACCAGGCGGCCGCTAACCTTCGCCATGAACAGGCAATGACTGCACATCAGCAAGCGATGGCTCAGCAACAGAGACTTATTGAACACCTGATAGCGAAGCAAGAGGCGTCTGCAGGTGCTAATCCCCAGCTGGTGGCAGCAGCCGCTCCAGAGACTGTGTCTGTGAGAAGAGCTGTGCAGCGAGCGCTGCAAAAGATGACTGCTGATGATGATATTGAGGCCTACTTAACGGTCTTTGAGCGGGTGGCTGAGCGAGAGAAGTTACCCTCCACTGAGTGGGCAGAAGTGATTGCGCCCTATTTAACAGGCGAACCTCAAAAGGCCTACTATGACCTCAGTGAGCAAGAGGTCAAGGACTATCCTCGGCTAAGAGCAGAGATACTCGCCCGACTAGGAGTTACTGCTGCTGTCCGTGCCCGGAGGGTCCGCAACTGGAGCTACAGTCTGGACAAGTCAGCGAGGTCCCAGATGTACGACCTGATCCATTTGGCAAGAAAGTGGTTGGAGCCAGACACCTCTACTCCTGCCCAGATCCTAGAGAGGGTCGTGATGGATCGCTACCTCCGTGCACTCCCTGCTGATCTGCAACGCTGGGTGGGACAAGGTGACCCTAGGAGTGCCGACGAACTTGTCAACCTTGTCGAGAGGTTCCAGGCGACCGAGGACTACCTCCGTGATGTTCCTGCAGCACCATCACCTCCCCGGAGTGCCAGATCTGTGCCGTCAGCTGGTAAGAGACTTCCATCTATTGGGGGAGTGTGGAGGGGTGCTGATAGAGGGAAGAGCGCTCAGGAGGTGTCTCAAGGGCAAAAGACTGGTGGTGGTCCCAGGTGGCTAAGTGGCCCTAAAAAGGACTCCCTGCCAAGAAGACCAGGCCCTATCCAGTGCTGGAGATGCCATGAGACGGGACATATGTCTGCCCATTGCCCTCTTACCACTGAGCCCATGGAGTGTGACGCTAGCCGGCGTCAGTCGCTATTTGCAGAGCCGTCTTTTGTTGCAGTCACGGGACTAGAGACTGAACCACAAGTCTGCAACATTACGGTCAATGACTTCCCTGTTAAGGCGTTGCTGGACTCAGGAAGCCTTGTCACCTTGGTGCATGCCAGCCTGGTGACTGGGGACTTTGTGCCAAAAAGACATATGAGTGTGGTCTGCATACATGGCGATACAAAGGTGTACCCTATAGTACTGGCTAATGTCGGGACTGAACTAGGCACTGTACAATATGAAGTGGGTGTGGTTAAAAACCTTATGCATAATGTGATATTGGGGCGTGATTTTCCATTGTTCTGGGCTTTATGGGGAAAACAACAATCCCCTGAAAGGAGTGAGGATACCCCTAAGTCTATTGCATTACCCACGGTAATTGATAAAAATGTACAGGATGAAAATGCTTTTCCTTTGCAGGTCCTGGCTGGTGAGGAAGAGGCTCCTCCCACTGACCAGAATGTTCCAGACTTAGAGGTGTCTAGAGATAATTTTGGTACTGCACAGTTGCAGGACCCCACTCTCAAAAATGCGAGAGAGCAGGTCACTGTTATGAATGGGGTACCTCAGGAACCAGAAGCTGAGAAAAAGTTTCCACATTTTTCTATGACTAATGATCTCTACTATAGAGTCACTAAAATTAATGATGAGGTTGTGGAACAGCTTCTGGTGCCTAAGTCGTACCGGAGTCAGGTACTCGACATGGCCCATAATCATGTCCTTGGGGGCCACTTGGGGACGGATAAAACGCAGGAGAGAGTCCTCCAGAGGTTTTATTGGCCTGCGATTTATGCTGATATAAAAAAATACTGTGAGTCGTGCCCCACATGTCAGCTTAGCGCCCCAGTGTCGCATTTCCGCAGTCCGTTGGTTTCGCTCCCCATCATAGAGGTACCTTTTGACCGCATTGCAATGGACTTAGTGGGTCCCATTGTAAAGTCGGCAAGGGGACACCAGTACATTTTGGTGGTCTTAGACTACGCAACCCGCTATCCTGAGGCTGTCCCCTTAAGAAACACTGCATCTAAAACAATTGCGCGTGAATTGTTTTATATGTTTTCCAGGGTGGGGATCCCCAAGGAGATCTTGACCGACCAAGGTACCCCGTTTATGTCAAAGGTGATGAAGGATGTATGCAAACTGTTTAAAATCTCACACCTACGTACCTCTGTATATCATCCCCAGACAGATGGATTAGTGGAGAGGTTTAATAAAACCCTAAAACATATGTTAAAGAAAGTGGTGGAAAAAGATGGTCGGGATTGGGATCACTTACTTCCTTACCTGATGTTTGCTATTAGGGAAGTGTCCCAAGCATCCACAGGGTTCTCTCCCTTCGAGTTGGTCTATGGTCGTCACCCTAGGGGTTTGTTGGATATTGCAAAAGAGACCTGGGAAAGCGAGTCCACCCCATATAAGAGTGTTATTGAGCATGTAGCACAAATGCAGGACCGTATAGCCACTGTAATGCCCCTAGTAAGGGAACACCTCCAGAGGGCGCAAGAGAGCCAAAGCAGAATTTACAATCGTTCTGCGAGAATCAGGACATTTAGCCCAGGTGACCGGGTACTCATTCTTGTTCCCACTGTAGAAAGTAAATTCTTAGCCAAGTGGCAGGGTCCCTATGAAATTGTAGAAAAGATCAGTGAGGTAAACTACAAGGTACACCAACCAGGTAGAAGGAAGCCTTTTCAAGTTTATCACATAAACTTGATCAAGCCCTGGAAAGACAGGGAATCCTTGGTGGCGACAAACTCTGTTAATAATTTGTCACCACCAATCCCTCCGGTCAAGATTGGTGATACTCTATCAGTATCACAGAAGCAGGAGACTAAAGAGTTTTTGCAGAAAAATAAAGACAAGTTTTCTGACCTCCCAGGGCGTACGCATCTCATTCACCATCACATTGAAACTGAGCCTAGAAGCAGGGTAAACCTTAAGCCCTATAGGATACCAGAAGCACGGAGGGAGGCGGTGTCAGCCGAGGTAAAACGTATGCTTGACCTAGGAGTCATTGAGGTGTCCCAGAGCGAATGGTCCAGCCCGATTGTGTTAATCCCAAAGCCCAATGGAACTTGGAGGTTCTGTAATGATTTTAGAAAGTTAAATGAGATCTCCAAGTTTGATGCCTACCCCATGCCCAGGGTAGATGAGTTGATTGAAAGAATGGGTAATGCCAGGTACATAACCACCCTCGATCTCACAAAAGGCTACTGGCAGATCCCCCTCACTCCTGAGGCTAAAGAGAAGACTGCATTCTCCACCCCTGATGGGCTCTTCCAATATGTAGTGATGCCATTCGGGTTACATGGAGCCCCTGCCACTTTTCAGAGGTTGATGGACTTGATTCTGCGACCACATCGTGGTTACTCCGCTGCCTACCTTGATGATGTGGTCATTTTTAGCCCTGATTGGGAAAGTCACCTCTGTAAGGTCCAGGCGGTGTTAGATGCCATAAGCGATGCGGGGTTAACCATCAATGCAGAGAAGTGTGCACTAGCCTTAGAGGAGGCCAAATACTTGGGCTACATTATTGGGAGGGGGTTAATCAAACCACAGCTAAATAAAATCGAGGCAATACAGAATTGGCCTAAACCCCTCACAAAGAAACAGGTCAGAGCTTTCCTGGGTATTACGGGCTATTACCGTAGGTTTGTGCCAAACTTTGCCACAGTTGCAGCCCCGCTAACTGACCTGACAAAGGGAGGTAAGTCAGCAATGGTGACATGGACTCCAGAGGCCGAGAAGGCTTTTCAAAGCCTTAAATCTGCCTTGTGCCAACAACCGGTGCTAGTTACCCCTGACTTTAGGCAAGAGTTTCTGGTCCAGACAGACGCCTCTAATACAGGGTTAGGCGCCGTTCTCTCACAGGTCGTGAATGGCGAGGAGCACCCGGTGATGTACTTAAGCAGAAAACTATCCCCGGCCGAAAAAAACTACGCCATTGTTGAGCGAGAATGTCTGGCAGTGAAATGGGCCCTAGAGTCCCTGAGGTACTACTTGCTAGGCAGAAAATTCAAGTTAGTGACCGACCATGCCCCCCTAACATGGATGAAGCTCAACAAGGAGAAAAATGCGAGGGTGACTAGATGGTTTCTGTCCCTCCAAAACTTTAATTTTACCGTGGAACACAGGCCAGGAAAGTTACAGGCAAATGCTGACGCCCTATCAAGGGTACACTGTCTGTGGGGACAAAATGCTCAGCCCTCCGGTCTGAAAAAGAGGGGGGGGATATGTGGACATGTTACAGGAAAGGTGTTCGAGGGGAGGTACATCTCACCCAGGCTTCTGCACATGGTGAGGTGGTAAATCCGGGAAAGATCTCTTACTCAGCAGTATTATGCTGCTGAGTTGTTCTTTACATTTTCCGGGCCGGATTTACTGGAATGGTGGGTAGGTTGGTAGTGGGACCTGCCATTCCCTTCCCCCCGATCCAGTTCGGTTGTTGCAGTCAGGTGTGCCCTGATTAGCCTGCAACAAGTTAAAAGCTCCACAGAGCTACAGGGGATTGCTCTCAGCCAGGGTGAACAGCCTGCATGCTGTGTTTCCTGGGAGCAAGGACTTCTAACACTGCTGGGGCCTATTCACACCCCGCGATACCGCCTATGGAAGTGTCAGATAGGTGACCTGTGTTAGTAAGTGCCCAGACGGGCAAGACCTTTTTTGTTTGTTCTGTTTTTCAAGCATGGTATTGCTCTATTTACGTTTACTGGTCTGTTTATGCCGCTAATAAACGCCAAGTTGACCTTTTATAACTCAAAGCCTGATGTGAACTGTGTCCACACACACCATCCCCCGGGAAGATCCCTACAATATATATATATCTCAAGGGCTAGACTGGACTAATATCCATAAACAAACAACTTCTGGTGACAAAAAAAAAAAGATTCCAATGTGTAGTTATTTTTTACATAAAGTAAATCAACATTAGAAAGAGAATGGTGGGAAAAGAACATCCAATAATTCAGTAACACGTGGAATTTTTCATATAACCATTTGCAAAACATTAAAGAGGTGTTCCGAAGCTCAAGAAGTGCTGAAAGCTGTAATGCCTTCTCGCTTCCCCTACCACACCTTCTTCGTACTTAGGACTCAGCTTCCAGATAACTGTCAATCAAGCTGATACTGGGGTGGGAGGAGGAGCAATTGGGCAGTCCCACCAGCAGCAGTTCAGAAACTTTGTGATTAACCGCTACAATACCTCACCATATATTGTCCATACGCATTAACATATAAAACTAAACCAAAAACAAATGTATACGTATGTATACGATAAATCAAAGTTAACATTTTATTGCAAAAATAACATACAAATACATACAAATGATAATAAACTGATAGGGGGATAGACAAAACAAACCCTGGGAGGAGGAGATATCTGTACAGCAAATGATAATTGCAAATAATTGTAGCAGTTTATACAGTGACAAGTAAAAGTGCATAGTGCACCTGCATATGCCTAGCTATAGAAGTATATACCAAATAACAATATAGAGAGCTAAACCTATGATGTTAAAATACCTACGACCTCCTGTTAGATTTTACCCAACGCACGTTTCCAGTCACACCGCTTTGTCAAGGGTAGCTTGCTCCTCGTTCCCCGCTCACTGACGGCACTATTACATGCACCAACAGCGAGCGGGTAAGAGCAGGGAGGCTGCGCACAGCTGCGGAGGGCTGCCGGTTATATCGTCCGGACAGCCCATAGAAGATAGCGGCGGTATGCTGCCACCACTCCTATTACATGGAGCGACGGCAGCAGATCGCTGCTATCTAGATCGTTGATGTTTCATCATGTTGAGAGACAATGATCAGCTGACATCGTGCATGTTGGCTGATCTTTGTCTTCTATTACATGAAGCAATATCGGCGCGACAGCCGATATTGGCCGATGATCACTTCATGTGATAGGGCCTAAAGTCTTAGCTTTGGCCACTGCAACAAATTGATATATTCCTTTAGCCCATGGGTCTCCAAACTGCGGCCCTCCAGCTGTTGCAAAACCACAACTCCCATCATGCCTGGACAGCTAAAGCTTTGGATTTTGTTGTCCAGCTATGATGGGAAATGTAGTCTTGCAACAGCTAGAGGGCCGCAGTTTGGAGACCCATGCTTTAGCCATTCAGATGTTCAATATTTGTGGATTATTCATATGGAATTTAGCATCTGAATAGCAACATTGAATTGCCATATTCTCTTTGGAGAGGACGGGCTTTTTCCTACTCACCCTTTCAGAAAAGCCATATATCTTTTGTCACATTTTACTTGCTGGAAGGAACATACTATTTAGGCTATGTTCCCACAGTATATCTTTTCATAAAAGTACGGCCGTTGTTGCAATCGGCAACGATGGACGTACTTTCTACGAAAGGACACGCTACCTTATTTTCTATGGGATACTGGTCGGAGCGTATACACATAGTTTACGCTACGGCCGTGATCTCTTGCGGCGCCATAGAAAACTGACATGTCAGAGCACACTATGGATATGTTCGCACAACGTCAAAAATAGAGAAAAGGTGGCCGATTTTCATATTTAAAAAAACGACAGTTTTTGCCAAGATTTAACTGACTGCAATGTCAATGCATTGAAGTCAATAGGAAGACAGACGTCCAATGCACACAGTGTATTGAATAACTGGCTTTTTTGCCACAGGCGTCAAAATAATGAACATTATCATTTTTTTTCGGACGTCTTTTGCAAACATTGGCCGTTTTCATTAGTTGTACACACGCAGTTTTTTCTTTTTTCAGCATTCTTTCTCCGTTTTTACTATTAAATTCAATGGAGTTTTCAAGTAAGCCGCACCCAAAGGGTGATTAGTAACCCCAAACTAGAATAATGTACAAACACCAGTCATTGCACTAAGGGGAGGCCATGCAGCTAAATGAGGTCCGTTATTTTAGACTCAAAATGACGGACGTAATTTTTAACGGAGCTCAGAAAAACGTTGTGTGAACATAGCCTAAGAAGCAAGCTGCTGCAACGCTTCATAGTGTGCTGTGGGGAGTTCTGATGTGGACGCGCACAGATGCACCCGCATCAGAACTCTGCGGCATGAAAGATCATCCAACCGATACTGCACGGAACGGCCGGTCCAATACTAGGTGGGAACATAGCCCTATAATGCTTTTTAAATATTTAAGCATTAAATAGTCTGGCCTTTCACTGACCTTAAGAAAATTATGGAAGATAGGGTCTAAAAAGGGGCCATACATAAAAAATACCATATACATGTTATGTAATGCCCACAAATATGAAAATACACTATACATACATGACCATTTTCCCTGTAATGTTATCTGAAAGCACAGGTGTGGTGTAAGAGAAGGCGTCAGACAGTCTGTGCCTACAGACTTCAGAGATCTAAATCTAATATCAGTTAAATAAATAGACAAAAGACCACTCAGACTATTCTACCATCTTCATCACTATATCCTCTGATTTGCTGTTTGGTTCCTGGACACCTTTTAAATATTTCATACTGTACAGAATTCAGTGTTCCCGAGGGTTCCAGGAATTTTACTGATTCTCTGTACTGCATACAAATATATAAGTTACAATGAATACAAGCAGAAGCAGCTTAAAAACACTTAAACTTATGAATCTTTATTTATGTTCAGTTTTCATATTGAAACTCGATGACAGAAAAATTAACATCTATTAAAAGTACTATGTATTCTGACAATAGGCTACACTTCTGTGACTGCTAAATATCAGTTTAAATACTGCCTGGCACCTATCAAGACTAAATCTAAATCTCCTTTTAGGGTGATTGGCAAGTAAAGAAAGGTCTTAAGATGAGAAAAGAATAAATATGACACTCAATAGAATTACATTGCAAAGGTAATGGAACTTAATGTATAATATAGATGTGCTGTTTCAGGGTTTGTCTGATCACCTAAAAACAACACTGCAGACAATCACTAGCTATAGTGTGTCACAATAGCAGCCAGTTATTGTCTACAGCAGTGACATGTCCATGAGGACGACCACATCTGGAAAGGACAGGCTACAAAAGGCTCAAAGGCCTTTAATACCACCTGTCAGGCTGTACATGCAGTCAGGGGTGCAGGCTACTTAAAGTGGTTGCCTCAGAAGGCCCCCCTTGCCTACATGTGGGTCAACCTACAGGAAGATTATCTAGTATTGGGACATTGTTTTTGCTGTTTAGGGGACAACTGCCAGTGGGGACTACTTGCAGGAGGTATGTCTAGATGGGGTGGTGGTACAGGGAATACCTACATTGGGGATATTATTTACTTGGGGGGTCAATTACCATAGGGACTATCTACAGGGGGAATACTTACAAGAGGGGATAAGCTTTACTGGAGACTTTACTACTACCAGGCAGATAATAAGTCACCTGTCACTGGATATAAGTAACTGTTTCAAATACAAACCTATATATATAAAAAAAAAAAAAAAAACACGAGATAGATAGATAGATATTTTTATTTATTTGTTTTTCCTTTAAATCTCTGCTTTTCCTACTCACATCTACATCTTAGTATTCATTTGCATAAGGAGGCTGTAAATTACTTAGTATGACTACTCACTGGTGTCAGCACAGAAAAAGCTGAGACTTCAATAAAGACCATAAGTTTAGAGTTGGATTCCCATTTAGTTATTTGTATCTATCAACCTGATGAGACATTTGCATGACAGCTTTTATATACCTTTGTATTAACATTTTAACAATGAGGAAGAACATGAGTTATTACAATCAGGGTTTTTGTTCTGAGCAGCATCACTCTGCATGAGGCATAAAAACAATGAAAAGTGGAATAATGTGCCACGTAGTTTCTGCTGCACAATAAATTCAATGCACTTCTTAATTCTTTTTTTCTTTTTATAGAGCATTTCTTGTTTAATGAAAATGCTTCCATTAGAAACCATCATTTTTCCAGACAGCTCAGCAAAGAGACTGGGAGTCAGCAACATATTTTATGGTTACATAGTAGTTGTGTATCCGAATGACAACAAAACAGATGTACCAGAAGAAGAAGCAACCTGTATATCTGGCAATATACTGTTGGCCGATAAAAATAAAGCATCTTAGGAGTTTGCGGCTATAATTATTGAAAGACAGAACTTGACAGCTGTCCATTAAATGGACGTCATTTTGACGTTGTGTGAACATGGTCTTTAAGTGTCACTGTTGTTATGACTTTCACAGTCTTAATCAACAGGAGGTGTTGAATAAATAAAGTAAGCTTGAAATCTAAATTTTTTTTTAGTTATCATGGAAAACACAAGACTTCCTGTGTTAAGACTCTTTAAAAAAAAAAAAAGAAAGAAAAGAAACTAAACCCACGAAGTCCTATGTTTCCCATGTCATTTGAAGCTCACATAGAAGGCAGTCATATGATTGATGGACACATTGAGCTGTGACTCTGTACTGGCCGGGACTTCATGTGTTTAGTCTCTTGTTTCCAACCAGCACAAGACTGGACCTGCATTTCTGGTAAGTATAACTTTGCCTTAAAGCATGTTAACATATCTGTATGCCAGTTTTAACTAAATTCCGTCCCATGTCCCACACAGGATTTATTTATGGTACACACGTGTTCTTGCAATGCCTCAGCATGCCCCATAGACCAACTGTATACTATAATGTATAAACTGGATTTAGAGAATAAATAGATAAATAAATTCACTATAATCAATCAAGATTTTTTCAATGTATACCTTCAATGGAAGCCTGCGATAAATACAAAAAGTACTAAGAATTAATAGCCAGTCAACATGTAAAGCATATGGTTTGGACCTTTTGAGGTACATACACCAAACTTAGCTCACAAAAATCGTTTTAAGACTGCTTCCACTATGGGACATTTTTGGGAAAAGGTGGCCATCTATTAATAACGATGGCCTAAATAATGGTCATGATAATTATTTGCAGATATCATTATCAATAGATGGCCACCTTTCCCCGCTAAATGACAGCATGATCCTTTGGTGGAAACACAGCCTTAAAGAGGCTAAAAAAATCCTGGAAAAAACATAAAAAACATAAAATGTATGAGGTGAGATAACCACAGGATGTGACTACTTCCATATATATTTTATTTAGTCAGTTCACAATACCAATCAATATTTCTTACCGTGTATAACTGTTTCCAAATGTTTCCCCATTCACGTAAGGTAGTTGTAACTTCACGCACCAAAGGAATCTCAGCAGGAACTATTTTTTCTGTGTTCCTTAAAGACAATAGCATAAAATAAATTACACGAAATTAAATTACACGAAATCAACAAATGTTCTTAAAGGAGAAGTCCGGACAAAACTATTTTTTAATATGTTATTACTTGTGGAAAGTTAGACAAATTTCTAATGTACATTAATTATGGGAAATGCACATATATGGCTATTTCCCTTAATTTAGTAGATCAGGGAGACTTCAGATTCTCTAAAAAACCGTGACGTCACAAATCGGGGGTGTAATTACATTGACTTCTATATATAGTGCGCCCTTGCTGGACACTCCATTGGAATGTGTAAGTAAGTAAGTAAGTTAGTGTATGTAAATGTAATATACAGTGTTTTTGATTGAATACATTTATGGAATACTTTGGGGAGCAAGTGTCCTTGCTCCCCAAAGTATTCCATAAATGTAATCAATCAGAACATCACAGTAAGCCCGCCAAACCGCCGCCGCCTGCAGCGGGGAGTCAGTCATCAGATAGTGTAAAGTTTGCCCGGATCCCGGAAGAAGCAGGAGGGGGGAGCGGAGGGGGATGGTAGCTGCTGCACGGTGATCAGCGGCTCCCCTGCGTGGCAGCATCAGTGGCGGCGGCGATCTCAGCCATATAACCCAGCTACTACCTCCTATCACCTGCTGATGCTATGAGCAGGTGATGAGAGTAGTAGTTGAGTGTAGTCCAGAGCGGGGGCGGGCGTTCGGTGGCGGCGGGCAGCAGCAGTTCGGTGGGCTTACTGTGATGTACTGATTGATTACATTGATGGAATTGATTACATTTATGGAATTACAAAAGTATTACATAAATGTATTTAATCAAAAACACTGTATATTACATTTACATACACATCCATTGTAATTCCAATGAAGTGTCCAGCAGGGGCGCACTATATATAGAAGTCATTGACTTCTATATATAGTGCACCTCTGCTGGACACTCCATTGTACTTACACCCCCGGTTCGTGACATCACTTTTTTTTTGAGAATCTGAAGTCTCCCTGATCTACTAAATTAGGGGAAATACCCTATATATGCATTTCCCATAATTAATGTACATTTGAAATTTGCCTAACTTTCCATAAGTAATAACATATTAAAAAAATAGTTTTGGCCGGAGTTGTCCTTTAATATCTTAGATTAACTCAATTTGTCTCAACTAAGAGAAACATATGAAAAAGTGGACAGCAGCAGGGAACAGGCAGTGTAAGGCTGGGCTCACACTGCATTTTTGCAATCCGTTTTTTTTTTCATTCGGATGAAAAAAACGTTATGCAAAAACGTAGTGTGAACCCAGCCTAAGAGTGGCATTTGCAAAAAAGCGGGGAAGGTCATAGTATATATTTTTGTTAGTGCACACAGTTTCCAGAAAACCCCTTCAACACTTGAGTTTGCTGCAAGAGTTTTAAGAGCTACAAGAAATCCTGCAGGCTCATATCTTTACTACCATCAAATCCACTGATTTTGTTGGAACTTTGTTAGAAAAGGCCTTAAGCTGAATTCACAGATCCTGTAAAATTGTCCGTGGTCGCAGATCCGCAACCACAGATAATTTAAGGAACCATTCAAGTTATTGCAACCATTCACACGATTCAACCATTCATTCCATGCTGCAAACCCCAACCCGATCCGCACCGCGAACAAATAGGACATGTCCTAGTACCACAGCACGGATCCCCCCTTCCCTGCCGCCTGGCAGCAGAGATGACAGGAGCAAATAATGTGTGCTCCTGTCATCGCATCTGACAACCACAACCTACTCCCCCGTGCCGGTCGGCTTACATGTTCACAAGCGTAGTCTGCGCCATTTCCAGTGAGCGTTTGTAGCCGGCTGGCACCAGAGGAGTAGGTGAGTAGCTGTCAGATGTGATGACAGGAGCGCACATTATGCACTCCTGTCATCTCTCCTGGTGGGCCCAGAGGCTGCACTTAGGGGATCCGTGCCGCGATCCTCCTCTGTCATCACAGTGCAGATCGCGGCACGGATCGTATGAACGAGGCCTTATCCTTTAGTTCTCAATGAGATTCTAAATATATGCATGCTTAGGCTAGGTTCACACTGCGTTTTCAGCATCCGTTTAACGGATCCGTTTTTTTTAACGTCCAGAAAAATAGGGTCAGCAACGTTTTTTGGTCCGTTTTGGTCCGTCAAAAAAAACGGATCCGTTTTTTATTATAATGGAAGTCAATGGAAAAACGGATGCACACAAATGAATCCGTTTTTTGCAATCCGTTTTTCATGCGTTTTTTGCAAAAAACTGATGCGTTAAACGGATGCTGAAAACGCAGTGTGAACCTAGCCTTAGCTGATATTCTACAATAAGAAGTGTCAAAGAGACTACCTGAGCTCCTGAAGTGCAGCAAGCTGTAACTCCTAACACCATCTCCCCCTCCCATACCTGACCCTGCTTGGGAATCAAGGGACTCAAGGTGCCAATCAAGAAAGGAGAGGGAGAGAGGAGGTGTTACAGCTTGCAGCTATTCAGGAGCTTGGGAAAGCCTTATTGACTCCTTGTGCCAGAGAATAAAAGAATTTCTCTACATTCTGGAAGCACAGACAGACATATTTAACCCTTTCCCGCACGAGGACGTAACTGTACGTCCTCGCGCGGGTGCGGGCGTTCAGAATGGGGCTCTGTAGCCCGGGACCGCCGGTATTAGCGGGCACGGTCCGATCGCCGTGCCCGCTAATACAGTAATCAGATGCAGCTGTCAAACATGACAGCTGCATCCGATTACCGGCTGCAGCACTTCCTTGGTGTCTAGTGGCGGAGATCGCTCCTCCGGGACGTTGTCCCGGAGGAGCGATCTCCCTGTCTGATGCCGGCCAAGGACTCGTCCAAGATGGCGCCGTCCCCGGCTCGGCACTCGTTTGTATTCGGCTGCAGCAACCGAAAGCAAACGAGTGCCGATCTCATTGATCTTTGCTGTATATCTATACAGCAAAGATCTCAATGAGAGATCAAAGTGTATATACTAGAAGTCCCCTAGGGGGGCTTCTAGTATATGTGTAAAAAAAAAAAAAAGTATTGTTATAAATAAAAAGCCCCCTCCCCTAATAAAAGTCTGAGTCACCCCCCCTTTTCCCAGGTTATAAATAAAAGTAAACAAATAAATAAATAAATAAACATGTTTGCTATCGCCGCGTGCATAATCGCCCGAACTATTAATTAATCACAATTCTGATCTTGCACGGTAAACGGCGTCAGCGAAAAAAAATCCCAAAGTGCAAAATTGCGCATTTTTGGTCGCATCAAATCCAGAAAAAATGTAATAAAAAACGATCAAAAAGTCGTATATGCGCAATCAAGGTATCGATAGAAAGAACACATCATGGCACAAAAAATGACTCCTGACACAGCCCCATAGACCAAAGGATAAAAGCGCTATAAGCCTGGGAATAGAGCGATTTTAAGGAACGTATATTTGTTAACAATGGTTTGAATTTTTTACAGGCCATCAGATACAATATAAGTTATACATGTTATATATCGTTTTAATCGTAACGACGTGAGGAACATGCATAACAAGTCAGTTTTACCCCAGGGCGAATGGCGTAAAAACACATTCCCCCCAAATAAAAGAAATGCGGTTTTTTTTTTCAATTTCACCACACTTTGAATTTTTTTCTGGTTTCGTAGTATACTTTATGCAAAAATTCAGCCTGTCATTGCAAAGTACAATTAGTGACGCAAAAAATTAGGGCTCATGTGGGTTTCTAGGTGTAAAAATGCAAGTGCTATGGCCTTTTAAGCACAAGGAGGAAAAAAACGAAAACGCAAAATTGAAAATTAGCCTGGTCCCGAAGGGGTTAAAGTACCATGTGTCTCCTTGTCCTAACAGCATATAACAGTGTACGCAGTTTGGAAAGTGAATTACAGCTGACAGGTTCCCTTTAAAGGAGAACTCTGGTGAAAATTTTTATTAAAGTATTATATTGGCCCCTAAAAGTTATACAAATCACCAATATACACTTATTACGGGAAATGCACATAAAGTGCTTTTTTCCCTGCACTTACTACTGCATTAAGGCTTCACTTCCTGGATAAAATGGTGATGTCACAACCCGACACCCAGAGCTGTGTGGGCTGTGGCGGCTGGAGAGGATCCTGGCAGGGGGGCACTGAGGGGCACAGGGCACTGGAGGGACACTGAGTATGCCTGTTCCATCATCCTCTCCAGCAGCCACAGCCCGCACAGCTCTGGAAGTCGGGTCGTGACATCACCATGTTATCCAGGAAGTGAAGCCTTGATGCAGTATTAAGTGCAGGGAAAAAAGCACTTTATGTGCATTTCCGGTAGTAAGTGTATATTGGTGATTTGTATACCTTTGGTGGGCGATACAATACTAAATAATAATAATAAAAATTTCTGCCGGACTTCTCCTTTAATGATCAGGATGAAAAAGGCCTTAAAGGGGTTTTGCTTCCAATATAACTTATCAACAAGTGGTTGGACCCCCAGTCATAATACACTTATCCCCTAGCCTGTGGATGTTAATGATTGCACTACAGTCATTATTAGTAAGAGTTAACTTCCTATGAACTTTCTTCTTATGATGTTTATGTAATATAATCACGTGTTTCATAAAAATCTTCTCATAAAAGCAAAAAGCTCAAATTCATTTCCAAAGCAGATCCTGAGACATCACAGAAAAATAAAAAGCATACCTCTTCTTTTGAATTGTAGCGCCCTTGATGTGGATGAAGGATTTAGGAAATATTCCCTGTAGGATATAAGAGCAGCACTGAATCATATATAAGTAGTAGGGGGAGATTACAGCCTATTAGCAGAAGGTGATCATATTTTATGAAGTTTTTACATCAAGGTGCATAGGAGTTATCACATTATATTACCCAACAATGAACATGTCATATTTTAATTTTCTTTTAACCTTAAAGCCTTCTCTTCTGCATGCATAAGACCCAATGACCCTACATCTCACCCAGTTAAAGGAGTTATCCAGTGCTACAAAAACATGGTCACTTTCTTTCAGGGACAACACGACTCTTGTCTCCAGTTCAGGTGCTGTTTGCAATTAAGCTCTATTCACTTCAATGGAACTGAGAAGCAAAAACCTGCCCAAGCTGGAAACAAGCTGGAAGAAAAGTGGAAGAAAGTGGCCATGTCTTTAAGCTGATTCTGACGTATAAAATACAGGATATAAAGCAGTGTAACACATTCACTCACTGTATTACAAGATGAAGGATTGTTCAGCAAATGCCATACTCATTCATACTTAACTATTCATGTCTAAATGCTAATTGGTCCAAAGAAAAACATCTGTGATTGTGTTAGCACAGAAGGATCTATGATGTTCAGTAAAGTGAGTATTGTAAAATGTCTTGTCTTGCATATAGAGCCCTGTCATATCGTAAGATTAAAATTCCATTTATAAGGTGATAAGGTTACTATTATTTCCACCATAGAATTAGGGTCCTGAGGTGGGAGGGGGCAGGGCCATCATAATAAAACTATGTCCCCGCATCCCCCTCCCCCCTAACCTTGTGCTGTGCAGCCCCATGTGGGGAAAAAAATATATACTCACCTCAAACATTGCTCCCCAGCAAAGTCTTCTTCCTTCAGGAGCTCCGGTACCCAGCAGCTGCGGTGGCTCCTGGATCCTCAGTGGAACGTCCAGGAAGTGACGTCAGTCGCCGAAAGGGACGTCAGGGAAGCAGATGTGCCGCGCACAGGAATTTAAAAGTCAGTGGTCCATAAGTGTTCTTGGGGAGAGGGGGGGCACAGCATGGCTCATCAGCTTCCCTGAACACGGCATGTCTGCAGAGTAGCAGTAAAAGCCGCGGGCCATAAAATTGTGTGTTTGGGGGAGTCTTTCCCTTTCTGCAGGGTAGGCAACTGCCACTGGGGCCCCCCATGAGTCATAGGCCCCCGGGCAGCCGCCTACCCTGCCCAATGGGAAAGACGGCCCTTGGAGGGCGGTCTGTTGGCAACATAATAAAGAAGTTATACTAACCCGTCCCCATGCCCGACTGAGCAGCGGCACTGCTCACGGTCACCCTCCAGTCTCCTGTAGCTCCCGATCCTGTTACATCAAGACCTGGCTCTGAAATGTCTGGTCAACCAGTCAGTGAGGCGGGACACCTCAGCAGTCACTGACTGACTGAACTGGTAGTTCATGCCGGGTCATGACGACACAGGAACTGAAAGAAAAGTGGAGGCTGACAGTGTGCTGGGGCATGAGGACAGGTAAATATAAAGTAAAAATGTCTCTTTTTTTTACAATGTGTGCACTGACTGACATTTTTCCCTAGACTTTAATGTAGCACATTATGAGATTTACAATACGACCGTGTTTTATACTTGTACCTAGCATGTAACATGAGGCTATTTTGATCAGTACATTTATTAATCAAAAACTTGTCAGAGACAGAAGCCTGATCATCCAATCACTAGCCATGGCACTCTCTCATCTCAGTCAGTGATTACTGAGCAGATAATCACTACCGAGATGAGTCAGCTTTGCAAATGGCAATGGGAGTGTCAAAGAGTGGGACCCAAGGCATTGTAGGAGGACCCCAGAGGAACATGGGGAGGTAAGAATGGCAATATGTCCTTAATATGTCCTACACAAGGGGAAAATATTTTTAAGGCCATGTTCACACATTGTAAAACAGCAGCCGTTTTGTGACATGGCTATGTCACAGAACGTCCGCTGTCTGAGATATTCAACCCAGCCGGTACTGCAGTGAACATCACTTCTTTGTATTTGGAATCCCAACACATTAGGGTGTGGCCACACTGCAGTTAGCCATAGCAGACAATGTAAAGTTAGCGGTAGTTTACATTGTCTGCACAGTCTATTTCATACGGCCGCTATTCAATGAATAGAGGCCACACAAAATAGACATGGCAGTTTTCTGTGCGACCGCCTGGAATCCCGGCTGGAGTGTATACAGTGTTTATACACTTCGTCTGGGATTCCATAGTAGTTAATGCGATTGGCCATTGTGATTAAACAACAGCCATTTTTGCAAACCTGAAACAGCGGCCATTGTTTAAACAAAAAATACATAGTGGGAACGAGGCCTAAAAATGTTAACTGGCCAGAGTCTCCATTTAAGACTAGGTTCACACACAGTAAAATAAAAGCTAAATACGGCCATAAATTAAAACATGTAAAAACTGTGTAAACAGATAAATAAAACAGGCATATTTTGAAAAAGCAGGTTATAAATAAGGTGCATAAGGTGCATGTTCAGACCATCGTAACCAATTACACAGGTTATTCTATACAGTGGATACACTGCCGGCTAATTTCCAATTGACGTCAATTACACATTAATATTTTGATTTTATGGCCGTATTTTATCTTTAACCAAGCTTTATGCCTATTAAATACATATTTTGCTTTTTATTTTACAATGTGAACATAGACTAAAAAAAAAAATGGGCATGGGAAGAAACAGTTTTTTGGCAGTATTATATAACTATAAAAAAAAAACTGCTATAATTTATAATAGTGAAAAATTGGAAATATTTCACCTAATTTTACAGTCGGTTTTCAATTACTCCCAGTGATTTATCTTTTGGACAAGGCAATACATTCTTTAATTTTGAACTGCATGAAATGTGTCCATTTTTTTTTTACGATCACCAAAATAAAAATATATGTGAACAGGTGAAAAAATGGCAGTCTTTTTCTTTTCTTATAAAAACAGGTTATAACCGGCCATACTTAATCATATACTTCTTTTGTATAGTGTGTACTGACGGTCATTTTCCTATGGACTTCTATCCAGCACATTATTATTATTATTTTTTTTTTCACTAAGCTTTTCTTTTAGGTTTTACTGTGTGTGAACATAGGCTAAGGTTGTTAGAGATTTTCTATTGGCCCTCCTCCGACTAGGGAAGGCCATCAATGGGTGTTATCTAATACACCGTTGCTTCTGTACTATAGAGTAATATATTACGATACAAAATCAATTACAAAATGAATTACTTTAAATTACATAGTTTTTTTTAAATTAGATAAAATATTAATTAAAACATGGAATAATTGCTAAGAATGAATCATTGATATGTGAAGGTAAAATATAATTAAACTTTGCAAACAACATTCATTTATTCCTTTTGTATTAACACACGGAAATGAAAACAAATCCTTGCAATAGTTTTGTGACATTCAGTCATGTTCTCTACAAGGAGAGTAATAAATCACATGAAAGATAGGAAGTAATTTCATCTTACCACATGCATCCTCTGTTTTACCAGATATCCTCTGTACCATCCTAAGAATGAGAAAGCACAATAGATTTATGTTGTAAATTATATTATCGACCGTCCAATGAACTTCATCTGCTTATCATACTTGAAGGTGAATTTGCAAATTGTATGGTCTAGTTTACTATATTTACAATAAAAAATGGTTCAGATTGTAACTATCCATGTGTCTGCATGCAAACCATCAGAACATCTTACAATGAACCAGTGAAGGAAAAAAAAAGCATTAGGCTATGTTCACACAACGTTTTTTAAGCTCCGTTTAAAATGACGTCCGTTATTTTGAGTCTAAAATAACTGAAGTTTTTAGAAGCCTGGCATCCCCTTGCAATGACGGGTGTTTGCACATTATTTTAGTTTCGGGTTACTAATTGCCCTTTGGTTGTGGCTTAATTAAAAAATCCATTGAATTTAATATTAAAAACGGAGAAAGAACGGTGACAAAAGAAGAATTGTGTGTGAACAACTAATTAAAAACGTCTGCTATTTGCAAAAAACGTCCGAAAATAATGTTCAAGTTCATTATTTTGACGTCCGCGGCAAAAATGTCAGTTTTGCAATGCATTGTGTGCATAGGACGTCCGTCTTCCCATTTACTTCAATGCAATTGCATTGAAGTCAGTTAAATTGCTGCAAAAACGGACGTTTTTTTAAATACCGAAATCAGACGTTTTTTCTCCATTTTTGACGTTGTGTGAACATAGCCTAATTATTATTATTATTATTATTATATTTTCAAGCGCTCTTGATTTCATTGCACCACAATTTTTTATTATTGTTACTATTATTATTATTATTATTATTATTATTATTATTATTATTATTATTATTATTCCATGTATATAGGATTTCTATATAAATAATTAAATACTACAGATGGCTCTGGCATGGGTTGTGTTTATGTGCTTCCATCCATTTATTGTGGGGTCAATAAAATGAATAGAAAGGTGTTGCAGGATGTTTTGTGATTTAACCACTTAGATAGGGGCAGACTTACAAAAACACTTAAAGGGGTACTCCAGGCATTCACTGAGTCTAAATCTCAGAAGAACCCCTGAGGGAGTGTGGTAGGTAAGGTTTACATGATTATTATTTTCTATGCAGGCCCAGCAATATATATATATAAAAATATATATATAACCTTGGAGTACTCCTTTAGGCTATGTTCACACTCTGTAAGAGACCGGCCGTTCCGTGACCTCGGCCGGGTCACGGAACGGTCGGTCTCTGCACAGATGATTTTTATGGCCGTAGTGTTCTGATGCGGGCGCATCAGTGCGCACCCGCATCACAACACTCCACAGCACACAATGAAGCAAGCGGCCGCAGAAAACTGACATGTCAGTTATTTGCGGCTCTGCATGGGATCCCATAGCATATAGGGCAGTGTTCACAGACGCATAAAGTATGGCCGTTGTTGTCTTTGTTTACATAGTGTAAACTTAGCCTAAATGTAACTTTGACAAAGTAACACCCCGCCCCATTGTAAGGAAGTTAAGTATAAGGGCATTTTTTATTTTCTTTACCAGACCACAATTATAAAAGAAAAAAATACAACTTGGAATTACTGTTTTTAGCCATTTATTTTGCTTTTGGTCCATTTTTCCAGCCATTTTCAGCTTAAGTAAGGCTCAAAAATGGTGTGTGAACATAGCCTAAGTAAGAATTCTGAAACATCTGGGATCTGCACTATTGTCTTGGGTAATAACAGGGTAGATCCTACATTGGTATGCCCTAATGACTTTTACCCATACAAAATATCACTTTATAAACTTGAAGAAAAAGATGAATAGAGCATGCTATGTATAAAAAAATGTTAGTTTTCAGCTGTTAGGAGTTAGGACTGCTGCTATCATTTAACATTTTTACACTGTTGTCAGAATCACAACTTATATCGATGCTAATCTGGAAAAACTGCATTGGCAAAACCAAAGAAAAACATGGCATTGGAGCATAAGCATTAGCATAAGAGCTAAGCTGTTAGGTCACATGTCTGAAAGCAAATTGGAGCTAAGCTGCTGACCGCTTCCAAGAGGCTATGTAGGAATTTACATTTGCAGTCAGTAAAATGCATTTATTTTAATGTCAAAATACACAATATAAATGTAAAACAGTATACAAAAAGTATATAAAGTATATAACCAGAAGCTAAAAGGTATTTCATTAAAATTTACCTAGTATTAGCTATTCTTAACAAATATATACTGTACAATGTACATGTAGGATTAGTAAATTCTGATAATCACAATTTAAGCCTATGCTGCTTGTCACATTCCTGCGGCTAAAATTACCATATCAGCCGCAGGAACATCATTTTATTTATTTATTTATTGTTGGATTGCAGGCACATTTGGGTGTGCCTGCAATCCAATTAACCATTGCAGTCCATGCAATGTATGGCCGTCATAAAGGCCATATATTGTGTGAACCAAGCGGGAACAACAGCAGTTGTTTCTGCATTAGCGAAAGCAAATAATTGGCATAGGGGAAATCTGTAGAGGACTTGAAAGACAGTGTTCGGACCAGCAATTCGGGGCATGTCCAGACGTAGGCCTGCACCTGTTTGTCTGATTTTTTTTTTTATTTAAATTGTGCAAATGATAAATTAAGTGTAAATCCTGGATTATGCAAATTTTGGGGTGCATACTCAAAAACAGGCCAATAAAAAAGCACAAGAAAGCCCTTTCATACAATCTGCCTGTTGGTATGCTATCAATACAGGATACAGAATTTAAAGGTCTGACGAATCATAAAGATCCGTACCATCTACTCTTTTACCCTTCTAAGTTCTTTAGTGTATATGCCTGTGGTCTGTGTTTTCCACCTTGACCTGTTCAATATTTGAGAAGATAACATATATTTTTTGCTGCTTGTTGGTAGCTTTGCTTTTAGTTTACTCCTCCTGTCACTCTGTTTCTGTAGGATTGTGTTGTCCTGTTATGTGTGGTCCTCCCTTGTTTGTTGTCATCCAGTATAATATTTATCTGCTGCAATCATTGCTGGTGAGTTGTTACTCATCTTGCACGTACTCCATCCCTTATCTACTGCAATCATCCCTGGAGAGTAGGTATTATAGTGCTTGTAATCCGTATTCTTCTCCTTCTTCCACTTCTTCCAGCCATTGTTCTGCGATTAATACAGCCCGAACACAGACTCCATTCAAACTGTGTTTCGAAGCCCTCAGCGGTGACAGGTGTGCAATCTATTTTTGTTCCGATCGGATTTGTCGTTTTTAATATAGCCGCCAATAGAAATTCTAAGGTCTTGTCAGTCAATGCCTCACAACATCCACACAGTCACATGTCCACTATTGGCCAATAGAAGATGTAGAAGATCCTTAATGATTTTGTCTCACTGACATGAGTAAGATTGTCATGGTAACTGAGCAATGATCTTTACCATTATAAGTAGCAGAGTTCAGTTAGTAAAGTAGCAGAGCTGAGCCAGCCGTATAGCAGAGCTGAGCCAGCCGTATAACAGTGCCGAAACCCGCACTACGTAGCAGAGCTGAGGCAGTCGTGTAGCAAATCTCGCTCTTAAAGGGACGGCACCCAAGTCGCTCTTAAAGGGACGACACCCAAGTCGCTCTTAAAGGGACGGTACCCAAGTCGCTCTTATAGGGACGGCACCCAAGTCGCTCTTAAAGGGACGGCACCCAAGTCGCTCTTAAGGGCATGGTACCCAAGTCTCTCTTAAAGGGACAGTACCCAAGTCGCTCTTAAAGGGACTGTACCAAAGTCGCTCTTAAAGGGAGGGTATCAAGGGTTAAAGTTACCTAAAGTTTTTTTTAAAGGGAAGTCACTGTTAAAGGGGAACTCTTTTCAAGCACTATGTATTTCCCTGGTAATGCAAATCTTTTGACATTTGATTTGAGACAGTATGTGTTTCAAGCCCAAGTATGTGTTACAAGCCCAGGGGGTAAGTCAGGGTCATCTGAATATGGGGAGCTGTTCTGAGAACCTTGGAAAGATTGTTACAAAAGGAATAACCTGTAGTCTAGATGCAGTGTCCCAGAACCCTATGTGCAACTGCTGTTGTATGTATATGTGTAGGGTGGCATTGGTATAAACTTTTAGAGTCTAGGGGATAATCTGTGGATAAAGGATGTTTTAAGCTGCATTGTTTATGTATTGCACTATATTCTATTTACTTACAGCAGCACACACTGTGTGTGACTAAATCCACATGTGTTTCCCACCTGCTTGAGAAGAGGTCTGTCAGGTCATACCTTGGTCAGCTAACTACAGTCAAGCCAGTAAGCTTAAGTATCTCTCGTTATTGCCTGACCTATCATGGCCCAGACCTAGAGTCTTCTCACGTGTTTGTCCCATCAGCAGCCTCAGGTCTCCTCCACCAATGAAAGCTCATGCCTGTGGAAAGTGTAGGCATGGTGTGCTTGGTGTGTTCCTGTTTTCCAGCCTAAACCTTGTCTAAGGGGCCTGGCCTCCGGCCAGTGCCTAGTTCTGGGGTACTGTAGTTCTGATGTGCGGCTGTGTTCAGCTCCAGTGTTACTGACTGCAAATCTGTGGCCTGGTAAACAATAAGTGGTGTGACTGCTGCCAAAGGGAACCAGTCTTTCCATGCTGAGGGGGTCATCTTCCAATCAGTCTTCCAAGTCCTGCTATGCGCAGTGTTACAGGCAGAGGTCAGAGAAGTGATTCTTATCTGTATGTCCCTCTGCAAGTCACTGAGCCCTGGTAGCCTAGGGTTGAAGTTCAGCTCCTACCAGTGTTTTGCTTGGTGCCTGTACTCCTGGATGCCTGTACTCCACAGATTTCTTTTTCACCGTGAGTATAGTTTTTAATCTCAAGACTTTTAAGTAACTGCCCCTCTAGGTAGTCCAACCTGTAACTACTGTCAAGTCTAAATCACCTAACCAAGAGACTTTTGCTCCCTTAACTGTTTTTGAAGCAACTGAAAGCTCACAGTATTCTTAAATGGAACCACTGACAGGCCAAATCTTGAGCTAACTGCATCTTATGAACAGAGACTTTGTCTGTACTGTAACTTTAAGAAATGGTACTGTAAATTTCTTTGTTCTGTGACTACCCCTGAAGTCTTTGGGGGACATTTATTAAACCAGCGTAGGAGTATCCCAGTTTGATTAAATTCATTGCCCCTATTCTAATATCCTTTTTAAATCTGACCAGCCTGAGACCTGCCGTACATTTTTAGGATGATTTATGCTGATTTTTGCGCAGAGTGGGTACTTTTCAAAAAATTTGTGATTATTTTTAAATATTTACCAAGCTCAGGAATAATGTATGCTCCTCTGTGTTTGAGTCCTGCCCCATCACACCATAGGAGGGGTACCAGGAACACTATAATGTGTGACCTAGCAAGCGCTAACTACCACTGTACACTGTAACCTGTAACAAGTGCTGTAGCAGTACCACAACATCTATATCTTCTGCATTTAACACCTTGCAGTCCCCTTGGTTACAACATCTTGCTTATATATTGACAAGTGTTTTATGGCAAGACAGTGGTCTATCCCTTTTTGTGCTGTGACAGGAACTAATTAATTTTTTTGGGAGATATTTGTTTTAGTACCCCATTTGTTTCTTTATGTGACTCTGTTTCAAGTTATGAATACATTACAATACAGTAAATGTGTGAATAGACAGGTATATTCCCGTTTAATTGCCTGCATTTTATTATAACTCGATTACAGGCAATGTCCATCCTGATCATGTGACCTAAATGTTGCTATGACCCTGATACTTTCAAATCTTAAAGTGTCACTGTCTCTATAAAATATGTCTATATAAAAAACATTTGACATGTCATAGAGACATTTCCAAAGTTTTGATCAGTCTGGTTCCCAGTGTTCTGACCATGAGAAGGAGCTGGAATGGTGCAGTCCGCTACCTGATCAGTGTCACTGAAAAGACATGGCCTCATAGGCTTTCATTATAAGTCAGACTCATCACATAGCCAGGAGAAGACTGCGCTGAGCACCGACTCTTCCCCATTCGTTCTCATGATCGACCTGGAGCAATCAAAACTTTTGACACGTCTCTCTGTGTTCACACTGCTCACAACAATGCTGCCTCCCTCAATTGGTAAGAGACAGGCACAAGAAGAGATTACCATGAATGCTTCTATTGTTTTTCTGTATTCTGTATATTTTCTTGCATTATAATGTGCCCTGGATATTATATTATAACAGGGTTGTACTGACTTCCATCAATTACAAATGTGAAGAGATTGTGAACATTGATGGGACACCAGTGACCCCTACTGGTAATCTATGAATATTATTAATAAAGTACTCTGATAATGCTTGCTTCAAGCTTTGGTTATTGTTCTGTACATACTGGCCTGTACAGAGATATCATTCATTGGTTAACATTGTAATATTTCTATATTATATATTTCATTACTATTTTCATCATATTTAGCTTTGTACTTTCTGTCTTTAAAATGTGATGTTCTGCAGCACGGTTTGACAAAGGTCTTGGATACTTTGACTTAATGTCTTCCATTTTGTAGATTACCTATTCCATAAAAAATAAGAATGGTATTCTATTGTAGTGCAGACTCCAAGATAAATCACTATATCAGATACCCTAAAATAGAATGACTTTCCTTGTACTTTTATTTTCACACTACAAGAGACCCCAAGAGCTTTAATAACCAGTTCAAGGGCAAGCTTTTATCTCCTGGTAATGACCAGGCCCAGCTTTGATGGGATGTCAATCAGTCGGAATGGGCATTTTCCCCCGAGTTGTGACATCATCGGGGGAAACTAGGGGGAAAATGCCTTGCAGTGGGGGTCCCGGAGCTGGTCGGATGGTGCATCACAGGCACGGGGAGAGGTCACCAATGCTTCATTGTTACTCTGTCCCCTGCCGCCTGTAAAAAGTTAGCTGAGGCCAGACTCCTCCTTTAACCCCTTTACCCATTTTGCACATTAAAAGTCAATTTAAAAAAAAAAAAAATAACATATTTGTTATCACCAGAAGACTAAGGGGGAGATTTATCAAAGGGTGTAAATTTTAGACTGGTGCAAACAACTCACAGCAACCAATCACTGCTCAGCTTCCAGCTCTGGTGAAAGGGAAGAGTAGTTGTGATTGGTTGCTGTGGGCAGTTTGCACCAGTCTAAATTTTACACCCTTTGATAAATCTCCCCCTAAATGTCTATCCCAAAGTACAAAAGATGAAAACTTCAGATCACAAAGTGAAAAAGACCCCAAACACAGCTCTGCTGGTAAAAATAATAAAAAAAAAATAGGGGTCAGGGTGCCCTCACACACAATTTTTGTCAGGCGTTTTTCAAGCCAAAAGAAAAATGCATTTTTTTCTAGCATTTTTGACTTTATGTGTAAATGATCTTTTTTGTGGTTTAGGCGTTCTTCTGTGCTGAACTTATTTTCCTCTGCCATCACATGATCTAGCTGCTGGACCGCAAAAGGTGACAATGCCATATGCACACCAATGGCGTTTTTGAGACAACTAGAGCAATCCAATTAAAGCCAACCTCATACAGGAAACAGTGTTAATGCAAACTCTCCAAAATTGCTGATTTGTTGGTGGGCAGGTGGGGGAAATTTTATTTTTAACTAACATTTTCTAGTCTTGGAGGGGGAAAATAATGTATATTATGTTTTTTTTCTTAAGTTTCTTATGCTTTACTTTTTTCTGTGAAGTTGCTTTATTATTATTATTATTATTATTATTATTATTATTATTATTATTATTATTATTATTATTATTATATTTTTTATTATTATTATTATTATTATTATTATTATTATTATTTTCTGCTTAGTATTGGGACATTTTAGTACCAACAGGAACCATCATTTCAAGCCATGTGAAGTCTTGGGTGGTACTCATAGTGTACGAATAGCATATGATGACAGACAAAATGCACAGAAAGGAGGAACTACATGATTCACCATCTGCCCACACTTCACTTGCTGAGAAGTGGAATAGAACCCCTATTTATACAAACACTGGACTATGCTGAGGATCAATAATGTTTGGCTTCCCTTGGGGTGCTCTTCCTTTAGGTATGTTCACTTATACGGTATATGAAAGCAAACTGGCAGATCGGTATGTACTTACGTCGAATCCATTTATGTCAATTACTGGACTTCCTGTAATTTTACAGTGATTGCATTCAGTCCATTGCCAAGTATATACAGTTCAGTTTTTGTAGGTTCTGCATTTGAACTGTACACACTTAGAAACGTATCAAATATAGTCACTATTAGATCACTTTTAGTGAAATCAATGGATAAACCATGGCATATAGATCTGCTGAATTATCATATAGTGTAGTTTCAGATTTGTACTTACCCTAAGGAGCTGCTCACATGACTGACAGTCACATGACAGTGATTCTTTTTTTTTTTAGAATAGGTCATCAATACCCATTAGGTAAAGGTCCTGGCACACCTGCCAACAAGCTAATTAAAGGGGCCACAGAGCTTATACCTACCAGGCACAGGGACTGGACCAGGTATTACAGCTTATCCAATTGAAATAAATAGGACAGGCTGCAATATCAGGTACAGCTGCTATCAAGCATATGGAGCTGTGTCTGGTAGGAAGTCAAAGCCACTGAGCTGGCTGGCACTAGCCTCACAGACCCTGCAATCAGCTGTATGGCAGGGGTGCTGGGGATCCCACTTATATAATCAATATAAAAAAAAGTTCCGGAAAACCTCTTTAATAAACTGGTTACCAGCAGAATATCTAAAGCTTTTAACTTTAATAAATAAGGAATAAAACAATCATTCTCACCTTCCCAGGACTCTAGTATGTGGATTACATCTCCAATTTGAAGGGAAATTTGTGGTGATCCTTGGCTTGTAAAATTACATATTGCTGTAAGAAAAAAGAAAGAAAAATTACAGTTTAAAAAAACAAACGAAAGCTATAAATATAAATGCTGTAAGAGTCCATTTCCTTTGCATTGGTATTCTTGCATTGCACTGCCCTCTGGTGGTCATTGCTAGCACTGACGCAACAATTATACTGTCATGAAAATTGAAGTACAACTTCTAAACTTTTCATCAGTTTCCAAGACAACTCATCATAGTTTACTGACTAAAAATTTTAAAAAAATCTGTATCAAAAATATCAAACAGTACGGTAAAAAAGATAGATGAAACAGTAATCATCCAGTATACGCTGTAAACTCCTGCCCCCTACATCCACATTTTACTAATTTGGGGTATTTAAAATTTTGTGTTTGGCATTTACCAAAAAGTTGACACCTTAGGGTTCGTTCACACGTAACGGATCCGTAGCGGATTTGTTGCTGTGAATTCGCAGCGAGATCTGCTGCGGATCCCTGCCCTGTACACTCAAAGGCAGACAAACTCGCAGCGGGATGCACATCCTGCTGTGAGTATGTCTGCAGCCCGCCTTGTTAACCCCCGGCCGGCTGCAGCGTAAACATCACCTGCTCTCCGCTCCGACTTGCTTCGGGGGTTCCCGACACTTCCCGCTCGGCCAATCAGTGAGCTGCCCCGCTTCAGTGCACAGATTGGCTGATCGGGGTGTTAAGACATCGGGAGCCCCGAAGCAAGCCGGAGCGGGGACAAGGTGACGTATACGCACTGGCCGGCTGGGGGTTAACAAGGCAGGCTGCAGACATACTCACAGCGGGATGTGCATCCTGCTGCGAGTTTGTCTGCCATTGGGTGTACAGGACAGTGATCCGCAGTGGATCTCGCTGCGAATTCGCAGCGGATCTTGTTGCAAATTTGCAGCGAGAAATCCTCTGCGGATCTGTTACGTGTGAACGCACCCTAAAAAGTAGTTGAGGAGAAGTGTCTCATCACAGACAATCCCTTTCAGTTTGTAGCTGCTGTAGCTGAAAGCTGTAAAATAAAAAATAAAAAAATCTAATACCAGAACAGCAGATTTTCTTGTATCCCAAGAAAATATGCAATAAAAAAGAAACCGGTAAAAAATTTTTTTTAACCCCTTGAGGACTAAGCCCAAAATGACCCAGTGGACTGCGCAAATTTTCATTTTTGTGTTTTAGTTTTTTGACAGGTTTACACAGATTCTCTGTTATATATTGTTTCTTATTAAATCATTTTTTTGCAATTAATTATTAATAAAGTGGCCCTATTATGACGCTTATAATGGTTTTAGTTTTTCACCTACAGGGCTGTATGGGGTGTAATTTTTTGCTCCATTATCTCTAGTTTTCATTTACACCATTCGACGTTCACAATGAGCATTGTTATATTTTAATAGATCGGACAATTATGCACGCTACGGTATATAATATGTTTATTTATTTATTTTTATATTTTTTAATTATATAATGGGAAAGGGGGTGATTTTAACTTTTATTGGGGGAGGGGCTTTGGGGTACTTTTAAAAACTTTTTTTTTTTTTACACATTTTAGTCCCCCTGTACAGTCCCCCTGTACAGTGTTATGCCGTAGATATAGCATTGATCAGTGTTATAGGCGTTCTGCAGAAAGCATCAAAACTGTTATGACATGGCAGCATGAAGGCTAGAGAGTTAATGTTCCTTAGTAGCAGATCCTTTACTTTGCTGACTGGAGTTGACTGGAGGAGTTGCCTGTCATCACACAACATTTCGGGGGGTTCACGTCTCCTTTGTCAAGCGCTTTGTCACTACCAGGCAATTCCTCCAGTCAACTCTGGGCAGCACAGTGAATGATCTGCAGCTAAGGAACATCAACTCTCGAGCCTCCATACAGACTCGTCACAACAGATTTTGATGCATATATGTATACAGGTAGATGAACTGCTGCTGCTTCATGGGCATAGGCTTTACTCCATATTGGTCACACAACAGGGAGGGGATGGAATAGGGTGCAAACTACGCCTGCTAAGGTCGTTTCTGGTGTGTTGCCCTTCTTCCGGACAGGAGTATGCATCCGGTAGGAGGAGGTGTCTGAAGTAGATACAGGTAAGTGCACTATGATATTTGCAGAGTGAAACATGCAAAACACCAAAGAACATTACAAGAATATACTCAAATTGTTCCGCTCCTTTAGGCCGAGTGGGCCAGTGGTAGTCAAGCTAGTAATCCATACAGATTCTTTTCTGATTAAAGCTTAATGCCGGTCTGATCCATCGGTAGAGGGGTTAACTCTTTCTAATCCGCTAAATCACATAGTCCTTGCATTGCTTTGATGAGCTGTTTTAGTGTGCTTGATTAAACGGGGAACCCCCTTACCTACTAGAACAGAATACACATGCTCTTTAAATCTCGTCCATAATGGCCATTTTATCTTGCACATGTAATATAACTTACTTTCCACATTTTATTATTTCCTTGGGTAAGGGTATTTTGCAACCAATTACTTTCTCTATTGTTTTTCTGACTGACTGGTCTATTTAGTGCATCACCAATAGTTTTGTTTTTTCTAAAGGCGATGCAGGGTCTACGCGAGGTGATCTCCTTAAGATCGGGGTCTTCTTCCAACAAGAACCAATATCTGTGTATGGCCTTCCTGATGATGTCACTGAGGGGGGAGTTTTGGAATATGAAGGTAATTCTTTTGTCTTTGTTATTTTGACTATTATCAGAGTTAACTAGTGTACATAGATCCGCCCAAGTTGGAGACAAGAGAGCGGCTGTCTCTGGAAGAAAGTAGCCATGTTTTTGTAGCGCTGGATAACCCCATTTAACTTTGTCAGATGAGTGGCCCCTGTGTGCAAGTCTCTCCTGCAGCTCACCAGCTTGAGCCAAAAAAGTATTGCATCTTTAGGCAACAATAATAGTGATATAAGCTAAATATAAAAAAAATCCCAGAGTGTCTACTTTTTCTGTTTCAGTTCTTCACAACTTGTGGTCAATGAATGAATGCATCCAGTTTACATTCAGAACATGAAAACTAATACAGAGACCAAGATTTATCTGCCAAAGACAAAAATGTGTCTGCTTTTTCTCTCATGCTAGTCACACGACCATTGTGCAGCCCGCTACCATGGACCGCACTGTGAATGTGCATCAGTAGTCCTCCATGCTTCACAGAGCACTACATTGAAGATAACAATCCATGCCCCAAATGCAGGTCCTCACTAAGACCTGGGCTTTTTTTTTTGCAGTAAGGATTGTGGTTCTGTACAACGTGCGGATGTGTTAATGTGGCCATTGCCACTTTAACGTGCGGATGTGTCCTGTCCACAACTGGACAGAACCATCACAGCTCAGATTTTCTTTCACATAATAAGCTGTGATGGGTTGCTTTCTGTTTTATTGATAAGCCTGGGTCCAAATGTTAGTTTAGGTAGTAACTTATGATCTGCAATGACAATTTTCTTGTGCAATTGTGAAGGACTGATTAATTTTTGCCTGTTTTGTACTTTTTTCGGGATATAGCTTGCGTAGAGAATGACACCAGGCAAGCGCTAATTCAATTAGTAGATTTTTGGACAGCTGTACGAATTCCAAGCATCGCTCCTTTTTCAGGAAAAAGAAGCAAATGGCGAAAAAATTTTGCTCAAGCAGTGTACGGGAAAAATTAATACCTTGGGCATCAATGCTGGACATATATAGCAGAAGGCCCCAATTAGTTTAGGCATACAGTGGCATATGTCACTATAGGTTTTAGTGCTGGAGATCCTGTATATATACAGTGTATATATATATATATATATATATATATATATATATATATATATATAAATAATATGGCAGGAGGCTCCAATATGTAAAATCACACAATGGAATATGTCACCATAGGTACCAGTGTTACAGAAAAATGTACTTTGGTGCCTTGGATTACGAGCATAATTCGTTCTGGCACCGTGCTTGTAATCCAAATCCACTCTTAGGCTATGTTCACACTACGTAAAACTACGGCCGTAGTTCTCACTGCAGGAATACGGTCGTAGTTTTGAGGGTTGGAACATAGCCTTATTTTCAATGGGATCCTGGCCGGAGCGTATACCCATCGTATGCGCTCCGGCCGGGATCCCATGCAGCGCCAGAAAAAAATGACATGTCAGTTTTCTGCGGCCGGAATTCAGTGAATTCCGGCCGCAGAAAGCCATGTCAGTTCACACAGTGAAGCGAGCGGCTCCGGCCACTCGCTTCACTGTGTGCTATGGGAAGCTCTGATGCGGGCGCGTGCTAATGCGCCCCCATTAGAGCTCTGAGACTGGACGGATCATCAGTACCGGCCGCGATGATCCGGGGTCACGGAACGGCCGGTCTGATACGCAGTGTGCACATAGCCTTTAACCAAAGCAAAACTTTCCATAAGAAATCACACCCCAAAATAATGATTTTTTATTATTTTTAATAACATGTAAAACTAATGAAACAAAGATTTAGAAACAGCTGAATCTGTCATATTATAAATTACAGTATAGCAATCAGCATGTGGAGTATAATGTATAGTAAGTGCATAAACCTGATAACACAGCAGCAGTTTGTAGATACAGCATGGAGCCGCAGATCCCCATAATGGCGAGGATGGGAAACACAAGGGCTGACAGAGACTGCAGGGAGCATGAAGGAATGAGCAGGGCAGATGTGGGCATAGTATAGCAGCACTCTCCGTCTGGGGAGAGAAGGGTTACAGCTATGAAGAGATTACCTCCAGAGTCCTGTCCCCTGATGTGAGCCCCAGCCTGAAGTGGAGCTGCCATGATTTGGAAGGTGAGGGAGACTTCCAGGGTCAGAGAACAGTGCTGTAGACCCCGCTTTTTAGACCATGCCCCTCCCCCACTCTGTCTCCGACCAAGTACAGGAAGCTCTTAAACCAAAGCAATGCTCTTAAACCAAGTCACAATTTTGAAAAACTGTGAGCTCTTAAACCAAAACACTCTTAATCCAAGTTACTCTTAAACCAAGGTATCACTGTATATGTTTTTTGTTGGATGTCTCTGTCTTATTGTATAATTATTTAATATTAATAAAGGGAGATATACCATAAGTCTTAGCTTTTCTTGTAAAAGAAAGAGTGCTTGTGAAGCATTCAATGACTCAGTAATGCGAAACAAAATCATGTGACTTAAAATGGGGAAGTACAGGCTGAACTCTGCTAAACATAATATTAGCTTTGTTTCAACAGTCTGAGGCAAACCGATGTGCTCTACATGCTAGAGAAGGGGGAGGTCAGCATCAGTCTTACAACAGCCCAGCCGGCAGCTCACAGAAACACAGGAAATTAACTAAAAGGCAGATTTTTACTTTTGCCCTTTCATATTTCATCTTAAAAACAGTCCATGGAAATGGAGATCTTATTGGTGCTTTCAAGATCATGCCTTGGGGTTGATGCAGTAAAGATGCTACAAGATAAAACAAACTATTTCTGAGGCTTATAAAAAAAAATATGAAATGATGCACTGGATGGGCACACAACAAAGCAAGTAAAGCCCTAGAAATTTGCTGTGTCCACACATACAGGGTTGTGCTTAGTAGTTTATTATATGTATCCCCATATTCCTGATTGTTCACGTGTTGTGTTTTTTAACTATATAATACACTACATGACCAATTGTATGTGGATACCACATTTAAGGGCGACAGAGGGTGTTCTGGGGACTGGACCTCCCAGCGTCCCACCGTCATGATTAATGACTAGGAGGGACACCAGCACCCTCAGACAAGTTACACTCGTTTCACACGCACCTGCGTGCATGGACAGTGTTCTGCAGACTAGAGCTCCCAGCGTCATGATTAATTATGATGTCTGCAGCGTCAATACTGTTTGAAAGTTCACGCTAGTTTATTCACACAGCACACAACTGTGTCAGTACTCTAGCACGAACTTTCAAACAGTATCGGAGCTCCCGGCATCATAATTGATCATAACGCTGGAAGCTCCAGTCTGCAGAACACCGTCCATGCACTTGTGAAACAAGTGTAACTTGTCTGAGGGTGCTGGTGTCCCCCCTAGCCTCTATGTACTTTGTCTTCTATCTGGAATACAAAAGAAGCACTAAGATTCACTGAGTGTTGTCTCCTTTTGTTTGCTATGCTGTGGATCTGATGTCCTGAGACTAAGTAGCGCTATGCTGCTGCTGCGGTCAGCTATCCTTGTAAAGTTTCTGGGGGTTTGAATGCAATCCCAACTGCTGTCTCTCTCTCTCTCTCTCTTTTTCTCTCTCTTTATTATAGTTTTTATTGGTATCATATTGGTGTAGATGAGAGTTTTTAATTTCTTTGTATAATTAAATTTTTTATAATATATGGTGTGAAAATAAAATTAAAAGTCTCTTTTATGGGGCGTGGCTCGACTATGGCGGAGTGAGGACGTGCTTCTTTAGAGCTCCGTGCCTAAACCCGCCAGACCGGCATAATAGAGGACCCGCAGCCGCACAGTATGCTCTCCAAGCACCTTGGGAACCCACCCGACACCCCGAACAAACGGGTGACCCGATCAGCAGCTTCCACGCACAGCATAGACCGGTTCTTCCTCCCACAGACTCCGGCCCCGAAGACGGCGCAGCATAACAAAATGGCGCCGGCGGCCCGCGGCCAGGAAAGGACCGCACACCAGGACCTGGCCCTGAAAGCAGGGGTAAGTGACCGAACCCCGGTCTCACCTCTAAAAGACTTTCCGCCAATCTTGTGGGGCCCGGAACAGGCGACTCCCGTTACAGCAACTCAGGGAGGCCCGACACTCTCGCCAATGCTGGACTCACCGGCGGCTGTGGTGCAAAATGAGCTGCAGCTCCTGAGGGGACTTGTCCAGGCCCTACCATTTAAACAGGACCTGAATGCAGTGGTACAGAGAATCGAAGCGGCACAGCAGCAGGCGTTAGACGCAGTGAGGGAGGATGTGACTGCCCTCGACGTACGTACTACTGCCACTGAGGACGCCATTACTGCCCTTACATCCCGGGTGGCGAGCCTGGAAACAGAATCTGCAAATTCTAGGCAACATATGCAGACCATGTCATTACTCCTTGATGATCAGGAGAATCGGGGGCGTCGGAATAACGTACGCCTGAAGGGCGTACCTGAGAGAGGGGCTCATGATGACCTATTGCACAGGGTTACCACCATCTTTAACCTGGTCACTCACAGGCCTGCCGATGCTATCTTCATGATCGACCGGGTTCACCGGGTTTCCAGGGCGCTGACGACGCAGACAGGAGGTCCCAGAGATGTATTGTGCAGACTTCACCTGTATTCTGACAAAGAGCACATATTGCGGGAGGCATGGGACTATGGCTCTGTTACTTTTGAGAATGCTGACGTAAAGTTATTCCCCGACATCTCAGCGCGCACCCTGTACATGAGAAGGCTGCTACAACCACTATTGATCCTGATCCGTGAGTGTGGAGCTGGTTATAGATGGGGCCATCCATTTCAAGTGATCGTCAGGAAAGAGGAGCGCTCGTTCCATCTTAAGACTCCGCAGGACTTGCCCAACTTGTTTGCTTTCCTGGATGCCGAACCGATCCAAATCCCGAATTGGCTTGCAGTGGACCGCGTCCCTATGCCACCTGTCAGATCACGTCGCAACTACACAGCAGGTCGGAGGAGATCGGTTTCATCTTCGCCAAGAAGGGCCGCCGTTCTCTCACCGACAATGCCCGAGGAATGAGCTGGCCTGATATTTGAGACTTTGCAATTTCTGGGTGCAAGGGTTATGGGTTTTCCTGTGATGCACATGTTATTCTAGTTTATATGATGGTTGTTTATATAGTCCGAACAAAGTATATTACCCTGGCAGGGTGCCAGTGGTTTCACCCCCGACCTTGTGAGGGCGTCCGTGGGTGCTCTCTGGAGCTTCGTTTATGGTCTGGTGGGGGCTGGTTATTGGCCTCTTCCTTGGTCTTCCACACCTCTTCTATGTTTCAGTCTCCCTTGGGCAGTCCTTGTGGGCTTCTCCGGGTGAGACTCTTCTGGGCTTTGCCCTTCTACTTACACTTTTTTCCTATCTCTTGTAACCTTTCTGGTTCTATGTCTTTTTCTTTTCTACCGTTTCGGGTGCTATACACCTTTCTTCTTGGTGCCTATTACTGTTCCCGTACTTTTCTTCCTGATTCCTCCTTCGTCTCCCCCCCCCCCTCCCTCGCCTCCATCCCTTCACCTTTCCCCGACCCCCCGTGTCTGTTTTGTGCAGTGTCAGGGATGTCAGTTCAACAGGAGGACCTGCCCATCGGGTCGCTCAATATTAAGGGTCTCCACGACCCCGGGAAAAGGACAATTCTCCGTAATTTCCTGAAAAAACAAAAAATGCATGTACTTTTTCTTCAGGAGACTCACCTGTTGGAGTCTAACTCGATTACATTAACTAATGCAGTTTTCCCTTCTGTTTATCACAGTTATTCATCTAATCCCAAGTCCAGCGGTTCCTGCATTATGATATCTAAGGACCTACCATGGGAACATGGATGGGGAAGGTAGGATGGTCCTTCTGAAGGGCCGCATTGCCGCACATCTGGTCAAATTTGCCTCATTTTACCTACCAACCACGGGTCAAGATTAATCTCTATCAGTTCTCCTTGAAACTTTACATGAGTTTGCCGAGGGCACCCTGGTGGTGGGCGGCGACTTCAATCTGGCGCTGAACCCCTCTCTAGACTGCTCTACGGGTACATCTCATCTTAGTGGGGCCTCACTGCGTAGAATAGGTCAGACGTTGAATGAATATAGACTGGTTGATGTCTGGCGTGTATTGCACGGGGGAGAAAGGGATTATACGTTCTACTCTCAGGCCCACGATATGTACTCACGTCTGGATTACTTTTTTGTACAACAGCGTGACTTGCCCCTCGTCAAATCGGCACGGGTGGACAACATCACCTTCTCGGATCACGCCCTGATAGTAATCAGCATGACATTGCCTTCCCTTCAGCGTTCACAATTCCAATGGTGTTTGAACGCATCCCTTTTGCAGGACGTGGTTGTGAAGAGGGGGATAGAGTCTACCATACGTAATTTTTTTCAGACGAATGTTACTCCGGATGTTTCCCCGCTCTCTGTGTGGGAGGCACATAAGTGCGTGGTGAGGGGAGAGCTGGTTAAACATGGGGCACGCATGAAAAGACATCGCTTCTGAAGACGACACGGTTGCTAGACCAACTTAGAGACCTAGAGGCAGCACATAAAAGATCCCCAACGGGTGAGACCACAGGTACCTTAATTCAAAAGAGGGAAGAACTGAGGACACATCTCTTGCATAATGCTAAAGCCACCCTGACAAAATGTAGGAGATATTATTATGAGCACGGCAATAAGCCGGGGAGGGCCCTAGCCAGAGCGCTTCGGGCTCAGCAATTGCGCTCTTATATACCGACAGTCAAGACAATACAGGGCAGATCCGTACACACTCCTGCTGCCATTGCCGAGGCTTTCAAAGATTTTTATGCTGGACTTTATTCCATTGATGCCTCCAATCCCCACACAGCGGACACTGGTTTCAGGACACGTGTCCAGCTTTATTTGGAGAGTTCGGGTATGCCTAAATTGGAGGAGGGTGCACTGGAGGACCTGGAGCGGCCCCTGTCTGAAGTGGAGCTGGCCAAGGCGATAAAAACCTCCCGGACGGGAAGGGCCCCTGGACCGGATGGGTTTTCACTGGCCTATTACAAAACTTACCTCACTTTGCTAAGTCCCCATTTTCTAACGGCATTCAATTATGTCACAAATTCGGGTACTCTACCGATGGACTCCACACGGTCTCATATCATGGTTATTCCAAAGAAGGGTAAGGACAGCGCGCAGTGTGGCAGCTATCGTCCCATTTCTTTGTTGAATGTGGACCTGAAACTGTTTACTAAAATCTTGGCCACACGTTTGGCACCATTGTTGGGAGAGACCATTCGCCCTGACCAAGCGGGGTTTATGCAGAGACGTGAAGCAAGAGACAACACTATCCGCACCATCAACCTGCTTCACAAGGCCAAGATATCGGACGTACCTCTGCTCCTTCTCTCTACTGACGCCGAGAAGGCGTTCGATAGGGTGAACTGGGCCTTCCTTTCTGAGACACTCCGATATATTGGGTTAGGACCCAGCTTCTTGAACTGGGTTTCTGCTTTGTACCGTACACCGACTGCGAGGGTGAGGGTGAATGGTCTCTTATCTGATGAATTTCACATATCAAACGGTACCAGACAGGGCTGCCCACTGTCCCCGCTGATCTTTGTCCTCACTCTGGAACCTCTGTTATGTAAAGTGAGATCGAACATTGACATCGGGGGGCTTCAGGTGCGCGGTGTCGGCCATAAGGTAGCAGCCTACGCCGATGATCTGCTCTTTTTTATATCAAACCCACGGATATCGCTTCCTTCTTTTCTGAAGGAATTGGAGGTGTACTCTCACCTTTCCAATTTTAAAATAAATTTTCTTAAATCAGAAGCACTTGGCGTGGGCCTGCAGGATGGACTGACATCGGCACTCCGATCATCTTTTCGGTTTAAATGGGCAACTACAGCAATTAAATACCTCGGTACCTTTCTGCTGGCAGACTTGAGAAAACTATATACTCTGATTTTCCCTCCTTTACTGGCCAAAATTCAAGCACAGTGTGAGACCTGGTCCAGGGGCTATTTCTCCTGGTTTGGGAGATGCTCTATATTTAAGATGACGATCCTTCCCAAACTGCTGTACGCCTTTCAGTGCATTCCGACCAAGATCCCTCCATCATTTTTTAAAACACTCTTGACTCTCCAACTAAAGTTTATCTGGAACAACAAGCCTGCCCGTCTCCGCAGAACTTTGCTCACCCGCCCAAAGAGCTGCGGCGGGGTAGGTCTACCTGATATTCGCCTGTACCATGTGGCGGCCCTGCTAACCAGAGTGGTAGATTGGTGCCGGCATGAGAAGAGCAAAATGTGGGTTGGGATAGAGCAATCTGTGTCCTCAGTTCCCCTCACTTGTTTACCGTGGTTACACCCGTCTAATGTACCAACTTTGTGAAACCACCCAACCATAGGCCCCACGTTGTCCGCGTGCGCCAGTTCTACCGTCCGGGCATACGTCCTACCTCACAGGTCCACTTGTTATCCTGTCCTGGGAAACCCAGCGTTCCCGACCAGAGTGCAGGACCCAATATTTAGAGCCTGGTTTGAGGCTAAAAAATTCAGAGTGGATACATCCTGGCTTACATCTGCATCACTGGGGGCCCTGTCGGAACCCTCATTGCTGGGCATGTGGAGAGTGGCCCAACTTCGCCACTATCTGAGCTCTCTACCCTCCCCTTCTTTGTATAGCACTACACGCACCTACTTTGAGGCCTTGTGCCTGGATGAGGGCCCACTGCGTCATTCTTTGTCTCTGACATATGCAGCGTTGCAGTCGCCGCCCGACCAACCACCGCCAGAATATCTGCTCAAGTGGGAGTCTGACCTCAATCTTACACTGTCTCCCCAACAAAGAGAGAAAATACTCACCTTAGCGCACAAATCCTCAATATGCTCATCCTTTCAGGAGACTGGATATAAGATCTTGACCCGTTGGTACAGAGTTCCTTCTAAACTGCATATTATTTGGCCTGATGTGGACCCGGTGTGTTGGCGATGTGGTGTGGCAGAAGGTACGCATCTTCATATATTCTGGTCCTGTTCGGTGCTTGCCTCCTTCTGGGATGCGGTACAACGGACTATCAAACAAGTGACCACTACCAATAGGGCCCTTACACCTGCTCTACTTCTCCTGCAGCACTGTGGGATGGCTCTGAACGCTTATAAGAAGTCTCTCCTCCGTTTTCTAATTATGGCTGCTCGGGCCTGTATTCCATTATATTGGAAAAAGACTGCTCCCCCTCCGACTTTCCTGTGGGTGTCAAAGGTGAACGACATCATGCCCATGGAGGACTTGACCTCCTCGCTGCATAACACGAATACCAAATTTAGGAACACATGGTTTGCTTGGATGTCCTTCTAAGAAACCCCGGAATACCGCTCTCTGCTGCGTACTGAGGCAGGGGAATAGAAGGTGTCTGACTGTTCTCCCTTGGCTCGCAGGGATCATCGGCGCTGGGGACTAGTGGAGCCTGGCTTAGACCTGATGCGAGGGGGTTGATCCTGCCCGGATTCCCTGACGCGCTGCACTCCCTCCGTTCCTCCCCCCCCCTCCCCCTTGACCTTTCCTTTTTCTCGCTTCTGATCTTTTAGTTCTGATTTTCCCTTCCTATTGCTGTACTGTTGCTTTGACATTTCTGTGAGGTCGTAGTGGCACCTATGAGTGCGACCTCGTTCCTTTCTGCTACATTAAAATCTCGGATGACGGTGAGGGGGTCGAGGACCCCGGAGATCCTTTTCATGATGCTAGGGTGCATTGTTTTCAGCTGTGTCATGCTCAACAGACTTGTTGCCTTTATTCTGTATATATGTTATATCCAAAATTTGGTTTTGCGTTCTCTTTGCACCTATACCTTCTGTTAATGAGAATTGTACGTGAGAAGGTTGGTAGGTGTGTTGTCGCACCACCTCCCCGTTGTTCCTAAAATAAAGAATTTTAAAAAAAAAAAGTCTCTTTTATTATTTTTCTAAAAATGATTTTATAAAAAATGTTATGCACTTTTTATGTCTCCCTAGGGAACTTCTATGAGCAATCATTAGATTGCTCATACTGATCAATAATCAACTAGTGTATGCCTGAGTAACTCCTCCAATCAGGAACCCCACAGTCACATGGAAAGGGTTCCAATTGGTTAGTGACAGGTACTGCTCCTGTCACTGACACCCTTAAGCGCTGTGATCTCTAAATCAGCTGCACAACAATGTAGGTAATACATCATTCTGTTCAGCTTTTCTCTCACTAGTTTATGCTATCATTAGATAGGACAGCACAAACCTACTGACAGAGTTTTTTTTTAAGGGAACCTGTCAGCTGCGATTCACATTCTGAACTGCTGACACTTGCAGCTGGAAGCCCAGCCCTGTTTCCAAATCTTGCACCTGTGCACATCCTCTATGTACGGTGCAGGAACAAAGTTTGGGAACAGGGCGCAGCCTCCAGCTGGCTGTCAATCAAGCATGGACAGGGGATAGTGGGTAAAGAGGTTTTATAGCCCTCAGCACTTCAAGGGCTTGGTACAACCTCTTGGACACTTGGCACTTGGAATAAAATAATTTTTCCTATGTTGGTGAAGCACAGATGGTGGAGCTGTGGAAGTACTGTTATATTAAAGGTACCATGTGTTTCCCTGCTTAAACAGCTAAAAGTATTAGCAGTTTAAAATGCGAATTGCAGCTTACAGATTCCCTTTAAGGCTGGGGAAGTTGCAGCCCTCCACTGCTTAGGAAATGTTGAATGGTGACCATTCAAATGGATGTAATTCCTCAATGATGTCCAATGTCTGTATGTTATGCTAGTACATTAACACAGACAATAAACTTTACCTGCTATGCAGAATGGACATTTTACATTTCTACCACCAACATTCAAGACCCTACATTCACCAGATAATAGAAGTATGTACACACCACGTAACCACCGCAGCAAAAAACAGAACATAGAGGAAGAGATGTACTGTAGATCCTACATTTACTGTGGTTGATTTACAGATTTATAACATTTGTATAGCATCAAACAAAAAAGGCTGAAACAGAAAATTACAGAAGCACCATAGTGCGAAAACCTTTAGGATGATGGGGGGACCCACCTTATAGTGTTGCGCTATGAGAACATTAGAATATTTTTAATCAAATTGTTTTTCTCAATTGTCATAATATTAGTGGAAAAATCCCTGCAGGTCTACCAAGTACATGTAGCATCACTGAATATTAAGCACAGTCCAACAAAATCAGGATCTTAGGGCTGTGTTCTAAAACTAGATGTATAAGTCTATGGGGGAGATTTATCAAACATGTTTTAAAGTGAAACTGGCTCAGTTGCCCCTAGCAACCAATCAGATTCCACCTTTCATTTTCCAAAGAGTCTGTGAGGAATGAAAGGTGGAATCTGATTGGTTGCTAGGGGTAACTGAGCCAGTTTCACTTTACACCATGTTTGATAAATCTCACCCATAGTTGTGCTAAATGAAAACTTGCATTGCCGCAACACAACTTATCCAAGATTTCAGCTCAAAAAGAGCTCTACAAATGGATCTGTGTGAGCTGAAGTATTGCATGGGCAAACAAATGATTCACTTAGAGTGCTTCCAGCTGACAGAGAAGTATCAACAGGGGTTAACTGTTTTCTTGATTGACTGTATGTGTCATCCTGTTATATGTGCTGGTTTGTAAGCTGACAAAGACCAATCCCTATTGAGGGTACCTCATGAAGGGCCCTCCTATAACTCCTAGCCTATTGGAGGCCTTATTTTGTGTCCCATGGTATGTTTCCTGCAATCGTACTGCTCCCTCAGGGTATAAAAGGAGGTAAAACCCAGTTTAGGTCAGTTTCTAGTCTTATGAGTATTTGGAGAGTAGACAAGTGAGGTCCCAGAGAGTGAAGTAGTAAGTTTTCTATATCAAAAGAGTTCCAGAGCTAGCCATGTCCAACTAGAAAAAACTATGAGAGGTAGGGGAAAAACTTGTTCACACCGAGGGGCTGTTGTATCGTCTTCTTCACCCTACAAGAGTCTGTAGGAGGTACTCCAAAACAGTCAGCAGTCAGCTAAGGGCAACTTAGAAATTCCAAGAAAAACTTTACCCCATAGACAATTTACAGTCTTCATTAGAGAAAGTACGCCAACTTGATAGGAATACCTTTTTTGAACCCACCCAGTCAGCTAACAGAGAGAACTCTGACTCCAAAATCATTCTCCCATATAACCGAGAGTACAAAAGGGTAGAAAAAATCATACAAAAGCATTGGCATCTAATAAAGGAAGACAAACTGCTAGGTGCTCAACTCCCCGAGAGACCCCCTATTGTGTATTCCAAAGCGCCAAATCTGGGTATCAAAGTAGCCCCTTCAGTCAAAAATCTGACTAATATTCCACCATCTACATGGCTACAAAGTTGTGGTTTTTATCGTTGTGGCACATGCATCAGCTGCAAGAGTACCAACTTCCCAAGAAAAATTACTCATGTCAACTCTACATGTACCGATTTCAAATGGGAGATAAAAACCTCCTGACCTGCAACACCAACAGCGTCATCTATATTTTACAGTGTAAATGCGACAAACAATATATAGGCAGGACAAAGCGACAGTTAAAGGTCCGAGTCGCAGAACATTTGAACAACATCAGGAAAGGGCACCTGTCACATCCTCTGTCAGCGCATTTTGCAGAACACCACAATAGGGACCCATCAGGACTCACATTTACAGCACTACAGAAAATACACAAGAATTGGAGAGGGGGAGATCACATCGCTACCATGTCCAGAGCTGAGACCCAGAAAATTTTTGAATTCGGGAGTCTACAACCCAGAGGCCTAAATGCTGAGGTTGAACTTTTTGGGTTTATTTGAACATGGGCGGCCCTGCTGGCATCCACAGGCGGTTCTGTGCCTGGCTGATTATCAGCGCCAGAACCGAGTCTGGCGGCCACCACGTGCAGCCCCACGCCACACTTGCTATACTGTGAATTATTTATTACACCATATAGCCATCCTCTGTCAGTGTATTTTTGTTGCAAGACTGTTACTATTTATGTATCCATTTCATTTATCCATACACTATTATTGGTTCATATCCACTCACTTGTATTTATATTCATTAAGACATTTACGTTGAACTTTCAGTATGTTAAAAGTACCCCACCAACCTATGGAATAGAGAGGTACAACACCTTTATGCAGGGTGTAACAGATTTGCCCAGCAGGGAGTTAACAATTGTGTAGCCACTGCTGTCAGCCAATCCGGAGGCTACCCAGCATTCCACAAGACTTTTTAAGAGAGAGCTGAGACTAATGCAATAGCTCACACCATTTCACAGCCACTGAGGAAGAAGCTAGCAGCTTCGAAACGCGTCTGGAAGCCACCAAACATTGGCCTACACCCCTCAACAGCCTCCTGAACATACCCCTGGATCTATTCCCCATCTCTCTAAGTTTGGGAGGAGCTGGCTCAACAGTGACTTTGTCTACTGCACTACTGGCAGCAGAGCCACGCTTTGACACAGACCAGGAACAAGACTGGTGACGTCACCGTATTCACCGTGGGCAGACCGGGACGCCGGTGACCCCGGAGAAGACGCAGATCCTGTATGGGTGAGCGGTGCACATGCACCAAACTATGTGAATGTGTATAAATCCTCCCCTATGACAACAAACAGTGATAGAGCCAGAGAGATCCAGTGCTTGCAGTACATCTCAGATCCAGTGCTTGCAGTACATCTCAGACAGAACACCAGGGATCAGTGATATCTATTATACTGGTCTAATAACTATACACTCCACACAAGGAGTTCATTTACTTTGGATCGTAATCTACAAACGAACTGACTTTTGAATTTTAACAACAAAGTGGGATCAGTCCAGTGAGCCAGGACTACTATCCCCATCTGCCTGCTTTCACTGTGTGATTCTACTGCAAGTCAGTGAGAGGATGATGGGAATCCCCCTCTTGGTCTGAACCAAAAGACCAGTTCTACCACTTTTTGTGCTGATTATATATTTGAAGCATTGCAGTACAATGACTATATGGCTATTTATATGAGTATTTAGTTGTTTTATACACTTTTACACCTTTATGTTTTGTTTTCTTTTCTTTTTTCTTCCATTTTTCTTTTATTTGTTTTCATATGCTTTTGTACCGCACTCCCTAACCCTCTGTGTTGATGCATTGTACTATAAGGGCCCCCGGTGCTTATGTATTTGTATGGTTTATGCTTTTAATGTGTTTATGAGTATTTTATCCTGGACTAGACAGAAAGACATTTCAGGTTTAAGATTTTTTTTTTATTTTTTTTTTATATATTTATATACATTTTTATTACATTTTATTACAATAAATTGACACATATTATCAGATTTTGCTTTGAGGACTGGTATGTTTAAGAATTTTTTAAGGGCAACTTAAGCCCGCACCTCAGATTCCTAAAGGGTCCCCCCGATGGCTAGTTTACCCAGAAGTGGCGCTTACGTTTCTGGCTTTCATCCCCGTGGACACAGGTACTGTTCGTTGCCATTCACACAAGGTGGTCTGAGCCCCTCTAGTTGAGAACCCAAGGCTCTGGATGAGTCCGCCTTCCCTCAAGTAGCCCACTACCACTGAACCAAGCCTATATCTTATTTCCACCAGTGAGAGGCTGTGAAGTAAAAGTACTCTATTCCCAAGTATATTCATTCATTACAAGTACCCAACTTAAGGGATCTCAGTCAGCCAAGTGTTAATTGTATTACAGCACCTGTATTGAAGAGACTTATTGTATTTTCTGCACCTGTTGAGAAAGAACTGTTACAGTGTGTATTGTGTCTTAATGCTTCAAGTAAACGTGTTCCTATTAAGTCTATTTGTGCCTCGGTGATTACTTTGCACCTACACCTGCACTACAAACTGTTCTACTTGAAAAGTGTGTGTTGGTACATCCTGGGGTGGGCACATACCACTCCTGGGCAACGGTGCTTCGACGGTACACAACATATTGCCCAGCTCACCATCACTTGCCTCCCCTGGGTTACCCTTATGTCAGAGAGACATGTGAAAAGCTTTGAGTGTTCAGACCTGACCGATCAAGAGAAAAAGCGGGAAAGGGTCTACGCTCATGCGATTAGTTGTACTTATAATGAAAGTCTATGAGGCCGTCTTTTTTCACTGACACAGCGGGGAGCACAATCTGCACTGTCCCCTTCTCTCTTGTTCTCACTATTAGTCAGGGTCTGAACACTCAGACCCAGACCAATCTTTATACATGTCTCTCCGTCAAGGGTAAATATTGTAATGATCGATAGTGAGTAGAGGCGTATGTGTAATATATCCATCAGCCTGACTGCTGCATTCATGGTATTTCTTTTAATGTAATACCAGTTATTAATGAAGATATCAATAGCTGTGTCACAAGTGAAATAAGGACGGATGTATGAGATGTTCTTTAGGTTCTTCCTGTGTCAGAGGTGTGGTGTAAATACAGTGTTACAGCGAGTTATGGTACCTGCTGCTCTATTGCAGAGCTCTCTCTGCTCCTATAACCAATAAACCTGGAGTACTGTTCTATACAGGGAATAACACACCACACACACTCTTTTCTCTCTTTGTACTAACAGATGAAGAGGTTATCAGCTAAATACAAACACAAACAGCATTACACAGGTTTCCAGACTGAATGTGTGCCCTGATGCAATGACTGTGAATTCACAAATTGTCTCTGCCTCCTGAAGTCCTGTCTAAGCATAAGAAAGAACAGAATATACTCATGTCTATATCCTATCCTTGTGTTCTTAGTTTGTTTTTTTCTTTTTTAAGTTTTACATTGATATTTTTCTAGTCAGGAAGCAAAGGATTCTAATAAGAAAACATTTCATATTACACATGTTGCAGGATGTGTAATACGTATAATTATGATGTAGAGATTAGATATCTGTGGTAGACAGCTTAAAGGGGTGATCTGGGTAACAAAAACAATATTCTAAACAGTCCCCCTATCTTTCACCCGTTCCGTTTTTTTTTTCTCATTCTTGTCAGCTCTGTGTGTGTAAAATCCTCTACTCTGGGTCTACTCTGACCACGCTCAGCTCCCTCTTACCCCTCCTTTGTAGTCACAGGACATGTGCTATTCCTTTCTGGGGGCTGGGTTGGGTGTCTATTGACTTGGTATCCTGACCTCCAGGAGACATTATCTGCATCAACTCCATGCTGCTTTCATAGACTTACATGTGTCCCTGAACCCAGGTTTCTGTTACATGAAAAGTTATAGTTCTATCTGTGTTTGCTGTCAGTGAATACAGACATATGCTATGGATGTTTTTAGAGTCTGGATGAAAATAGAATATTTTCATTCACAGTCTAACATTCACAACAGAGATCTAAACCTACACTACGGACCCCAGCAAAGATCTTGGATTAAAAGCAGCTATCCAACAGTACAATAGTAGAATAAATATATATTAGAATGCTTTCCAACACATTTGCATTTCCAGGGAAATACATAATGCTTGAAAAGAGAGAAACTTTAAACCTGGGTGCCATCCCTTTAAGAACGTTTGGGTCCCATACTTCTGATGTATGCTTTTGTAAAAAAAAAAATTAAACTAGATTAGAATTTCCAGGGAAATACATAGTGCTTGAAAAGAGAGAAACTTTAACCCTTGGTGCCAACCCTTTAAGAGCGTTTGGGTCCCATACCTTTAAGAGCGACTTGGGTCCCATACCTTTAAGAGCGACTTGGGTGCCTTTAAGAGTGTATTGGGTCCCGTCCCTTTAAGAGCGGCTTGGGTCCCGTCCCTTAAAAAGCGACTTGGGTCCCGTCTCTTTAAGAGCGACATGGATCCCTTTAAAAGCGACTTGGGTCTCTTTAAGAGCGACATGAGTCCCTTTAAGAACGACATAGGTTCCTTTTAAAAGCGTCATGGGTCCCTTTAAGAGCGACTTGGGTCCCTTTAAGAGCGACTTTGCTCTCTTTACGAGCGACCTGGGTCCCTTTAAGAGTGACCTGGGTCCCTTTAGGTGTTAAACGCTCTTAAAGGGACCCAAGTCGCTCTTAAAGGGACCCAGGTCGCTCTTAAAGGGACCCAGGTCGCTCTTAAAGTGACCCAAGTCGCTCTTAAAGGGACCCAAGTCGCTCTTAAAGGGACCAAAGTCTCTCTTAAAGGGTCCCAAGTCGCTCTTAAAGGGACCCATTTAGCTCTTAAAGAGACCCATTTTGCTCTTAAGGGGACCCATTTCGCTCTTAAAGGGACCCAGGTCGCTCTTAAAGGGACCCAGGTCGCTCTTAACCCCTTAGAGACCAAGCCTATTTGGACATTAATGACCAGGCTCCTTTTTCAAAATCTGACCTGTCTCACTTTATGCGCTTATACCTCAGTGATGCTTTAACGTATGCTAGCGATTCTAAGATTGTTTTTTCCTAACATATGGTACTTTATGTTAGTGGAAAAATTTGATCACTGTCTTGTGTGTTTTTTGTGAAAAACATCAAAATATCATGAAAAATTTAAAAAATTTGCACTTTACGAACTTTGAAATTCTTTGCTTCCAAAAAAAGAAAGCCAAATGACAAAAATTAGTTAGTAAGTCACATTATCAATATGTCCTCTTTATTCTGGCTTCATTTCGTAAACATATTTCACATTTTTAGGGTGTTACAGGGCTTAGAAGTGTATCAGCAAATTATGAAATTTTCATAAAATTTCCAAAACTGATTTTTTTTTAGGGTCCAGTTCTTTTTTTAAGTTGATTTAGGAGGCTTGTATACTGGAAACCCCCATAAATGACCCCATTTTGGAAACTAGACACCTTAAAGAATTAATCTAGGGGTATAATGAGCATTTTAACCCTACAAGGGCTGGAGGAAAGTATTCACAATTAGGCCGGAAAAAAATGGAAAATAGAAATTTTCCAATAATATATTTGTTAAGATTAAAGTATCTCATTTTCATAATCAACATGAGAGAAAATGCACCCCAAATTTTGTAACGTAGGTTCTCCTGAGTACCACTGTATGTCGGTGTAAACCACTGTATGGGCACACAGTGGGGCTCAGAAGGGAAGGAGCGCCAATTAGCATTTCCAGTTCAGATGTTGCTGAAGAAGTTTCTGAGCGCCAGGTGCGTTTGCAGAGCCCCTGTAGTGTCAGCAGAATAAAATCCCCCCAAAAGTCACCCCATTTTGGAAAGTACACCCCTCAAAGAATACATCTTGGGGTGTGGTGACCATTTTGACTCCACAGGTATTAGAGGAAAGTATTAAAAAGAAGACAGTAAAAATGAAAATATAGAATTTTTCCAATAATATGTTTGTTAAGTTTGAAATTTCTCAATTTCACAAGGAACAGGGGAGAAAATTCACCCCAATATATGTAACGCAGGTTCTCCTGAGTATAACGGTACCCCATACGTGGGCATAAACCACTGTATGGGCACACAGCGGGGCTCAGAAGGGAAGGAGTGCCAATTAGCATTTCCAGTTCAGATGTTGCTGAAGAAGTTTCTGAGCGCCAGGTGCGTTTGCAGAGCCCCTGTAGTGTCAGCAGAATAAAATCCCCCCAAAAGTCACCCCATTTAGGAAAGTACACCCCTCAAAGAATTCATCTTGGGGTGTGGTGACCATTTTGACCCCACAGGTATTAGAGGAAAGTATTCAAAACTAGACCGTAAAAATGAATTTTTCCCATAACATGTTTGTTTAGTTTGAAAATTCTCAATTTCACTAGGAACAGGGGAGAAAAAGCACCCCAACATTTGTAACAGAGATTCTCCTGAGTACAATGGTACCACTGTATAAACCACTCTATGGGCACACAGCAGGGCTCAGAAGGGAAGGAGTGTCATTTTAGTTACAGGCAATATGTGAGTGTTTACTGGCTATCTGGGGTGGTAATGGACAATCTCGGGGTGTTTACTGGCTATCTGAGGTTGCGACAGGCAATCTGGTGTGGTTATGGGACATCTGGGGTGGTTACGAGCAGTCTGTGCCAATCTGGGGTGGTTACGGGCAATCTGGGGTGGTTACGGGCAATCTGGAGTGGTTACAGGCAATCTGGGGTGGTTACGGGCAATCTGGGGTGATTACGGGCAATCTGGGGGTGTTTACTGGCTATATGGGGTGGTTACGGGAAATCTGGGGGTGTTTACTGCCTATCTGGGGGTGTTCACTGGCTATCTGGGGTGGTGATTGGCAATCTGGGGAGGCGACGGGCAATCTGGGGTGTCGACGGTCAATCTGGGGAGGTTGCGAGCAATCTGGGGTGGTGACAGGCAATTTGGGGTAGCTACGGGCAGTCTGTGGCAATCTGTGGTGGTTACGGGCAATCTGTGGTGGTTACAGGCTGTCTGCAATGGTTACGGGCTGTCTGCGATGGTTACGGGCTGTCTGCGATGGTCACGGGCTGTCTGTGATTGTTACGGGCTGTCTGGGATGGTTACGGGCAATCTGGGGGGTTGCGGGCAGTCTGGGGGGTTACGGGCAATCTGGGTGGTTACGGGCAATCTGAGGAGGTGACGGGCAATCTGGGGAGGTGACGGGCAATCTAGGGTGGTGATGGGCAATCTGATAATCTGATGGGCAATCTAATAAGCGAGTGTGTATTAGAGATGCTCGCTGTACCGGCAGGGCGGGTGCAGGACAGGGAATGTCAGCTGGGGATGAAGAGAAGAAGACAGCCGGCGGGGGAGCGAGTGGTTAGGTGAGTTATAAGGGGGCTATCAGGGGGGGCATCTATAAGGGGGATATCAGGGGGGGCATCTATTATGGGGATATCGGGGGGCATCTAAAAGGGGGCTATCAGGGGGGCCATCTATAAGGGGGCTTTCAGAAGGTGCATCTATAAGGGGGCTATCAGGGGGCCCTCTATAAGGGGGCTATCAAAGGGGCCATCTATAAGGGGGATAACATGGGGGCCATCTTTAAGGGGGCTAACGGGGGGGGGCATGTATAAGGGGGATAAAACAGGGGGGACATCTATAAGGGGGATAACAGGGAGCCATCTATAAGGGGATAACAGGGGGGCCATGTATAAGGGGGATAATACAGGGGGACACTTATAAAGGGGATCACATACAGTCAGCCTACACACTAAATAAGGGTGTAAAGGGGCCAATACAGATGTGCAGTTAGTATAGAGATGAGGATGGTGTCGGAGTGAGGAGCCTAATATGTCTGTCTGGCAGATTCTGTGGATTTGTGTCTCAGAGAAGTTCTCATAACGGCACAGGGCGGATGGAGAAAAAGATGAAAAGGGAAGAACTCTGATCAGAGAAGACGTGCCCTGTGAGTCACCATATGTAGCTGCACTGTAATGTATATGGTGTACAGAACCTGTGTAGCGCTGCATCCACCTCTATATGACTGGATGAGGTGATAGTGATCTGTGTACAGTGGATGTTATTCAGTAGCATTAGTCAGTATGTGGGGGTATTATTTGTAACTTGTTATCTGATACTGTGTTTTATTGGTTTTACTATACAGGATTTGGTCAGTAAGGGCCCTATTACACCAACAGATTATCTGACAGATTTTTTTAAGCCAAAGCCAGGAATGGATTTGAAAAGAGAAATCTCAGTCTTTCCTTTTCTTTACCTGTTCGCTGTGTATAGTCCATTCCTGGCTTTGGCTCCAAAAAATCTGTCAGATTATCTGTTGATGTAATAGGGCCTAACAGTATGGCGGTAATATGTATCATGATAATATTTCCTTCCTATATACTGGTATTATTGGTAATATCGGTCTTAAAATATATATCAATAGCATTGCTTGGTCATTAGTAACTGTACTGTAATCACTTACATAGTGTGCAGGGCATGTGTACCATTGGTGTCTAAATGGTTCGGTGTATGGCAGTCCCGTGGTCACTACAGTACACTAGTGCCATTAATCCAGATGCTGGGAGCTCCCAGGTCCAGTCCTCAGAACAGTGTGACAGTATGGTGATAATATGGTAGGGGTAGATGTTTTTGTTCTATCCCCTATTATTGATGTTCTGGGGTCACTTCGCTACACTGAGCCCCCACAGATCTATGTATTCTGATCTTCCACAAAGAATCCAGTGTATAATGCACCTAGGACCCAACTTCAACAGCTGCAGGCACTACAACTCCCAGCATGTACTGACAGTCTGCAGCCCTCAGGATATGCTGGGAGTTGTAGTACAGTAGTATAATCCTCTGATAACTGCCGCTGTAGACAGATGTATTGCTGGACCTTCAGGGCTGATGGTTGTCACCCGCAGATTACAGCCACCAGGAGCCTCTGCACACAGTGATTTATTAAACGGTTGTCCACTCAGAAACTACAACTCCCAGCATACCCTGAGAGCTGTATAAATGTAGGGTATTCTGAGATTTGTCACAGATACAGATGAATCCAGGAAATTACGGGGTCAGCATGTCGTGTCTCACTAGTTCTATATTGGTGGGCCCCAAGGATCATTTCCTCTGGTGGGCCCCAGGTACCCCAGTCCGACACTGATTAAGGGAATGGGTGGGTTACAGTACCAGGACAGGTTATCAAGCTTGGGGTTATTTTACACTAGAAAAAAGACGTCTTAGGGGTGATCTGATTACAATGTACAAATATATGAATGGACAGTACAGAGATCTTTGTAGTGATCTTTTTACTCCGAGGTCTGTAACCATGACAAGGGGACATCCTCTACGTCTAGAGGGAAGAAGGTTTCACCATCAGCACAGATGTGGATTCTTTACTGTACAAGCAGTGAGACTATAATACACTGCCACATGAGGGTGGCCTGGATGCTTTTCTTGAAAAATATAATATTAGAAGTTATGGGCAGTAGATTTTTGGTGATACGTTGATCCAGGGATTATTCTGATTGCCATTGGAGTCGGGAAGGAATTTTCTCCCTGTTATGGGGCAATTGTCGTCTGCCTCGTAGGGGTTTTTGCCTTTCTCTGGATCAACACATTAGGGTTTCTCTAGGTTGAACCTGATGGACTCTTGTCTTCTTTCAATCTTATTAACCATGTTACTATGTATCATAAATAAAGGTGAATTATACATAAGAAATTTACTTGTATTCACTTTTTTTGTTAATCTAGGAGTTAGGGTTTTCAGATCATGGAGACACACTAGCAGAGGACAGGAACTCACCCTTATGTAAACTGTGGTCAGGCTGTTCCGTGACAGCAGAACTTCCTGTCTTACATGTGTCAGAATTGGGATTAATGAACACTGCATTATGCAGTAAATGCAAAGCTGAAGTTTTAATAGGATGAAGAGCAGGACTGGTATCCTCTCTAGGCAAACCGGGGTACATTTAAGAACCTGCTGTGCTTCAAAGAAACAGGCAGTGAGCCCACTGTAGTTCTGTCACCCAATTGTCCATGTGCTGCCAGATCTGCCCTTGTTAAAGAGAATCACAAGTTAATATCAAATTGTTTAAAGTTCAACACTCCAAGAGCTCTGGGTAACAAGTCTAAGGGGGTCATAATGGTAACCACACTGGTACAAGCCAGACCGCGCACTCGGCTCCTGGATTCGCCGCAGCGCACGGCCGGGCCGATGGAGATCCCGATGGCGTCCCTGACAACCAGCCTGGACGGTTGTTAGGAGTGCGCCAATGGCATCCCTGATGACTGACCCGGCTGGTTGTTTGGGGGCCGACCGCATCCCTGGTTATTGTCACGGCTGGGGCTTCACTGTCCCCAGCCGAGCTGCTTAGGTGAATCTAATTAAAGAGACAGTGACTGACGGCTGACACCGCCAGTCAAATCACAGTATTTGTTGTAGAGCTGAAGTCTCAGCTCTAATCAGTCCTGGGGCTGGGACTTCAGGATTCCGGGCTGGATCAGGTTAGGGAACGTCACCCAGTTGTCTGCTGCCATTTAGAGCTGACAAAGCAAATAGGCAGGGACAGGTTTGGCGGGTGTAACTTGTTTGTTGTCATCCCAGAACCCCCCTTCCTGATGTAACCTCAAAGCTTTTCCAGAAACAGTTATGACTGAGAAAATGCTGTACTGGGTACATGTAAAATTCGCTCATCTCTAATTAGGAGAACAGCGTGCTAGAGGTCCAAACAAGTGACAAATGCTGGAGAACAACTGTGTTGTATGAGAATTTAAAGGGGTGCTCCGACATTCAAAAATTTATGTATATTAAAATTACTAAGTGCAAAGGGATATTGTGATCCTCCCGTAATTACAAAAAAAACATTGAAGGTATTATTTTCCTTATTAGGTCCATAAAACCACACAAACCCCATAAAACAAAAAGTAATACGCAAATTTTACAAACATGCTTACAAATGGATGATTTGTAAGGTCCTCTCTCTGATAGCTCTATCCTCAAAACTATCTACTCCAAACCAACCGCACTGAAGCATCATCCATCTTTGTTTCATTACTGGGACAATTAGACCACTTCCCAGGTCTATCTCAAGATTATCTCTAACTACTTTCAAAGGTGTAGGTCTCCTTTCCTCTGTCCCATTCTTCGGACCCCTTCTTCACCACTCCTCCAAATGTTCATTGATCTCAGCTAGGCCACAGCAAAGGTCTGCAAGGCAACTAGACCTTGCTACAGCCAACTACCAGTCCCTTGGGAAAGCAGGGTCAGGTATGAGAGGGTTAGTTAGAAGACTTTTCAGCTTAAAGCAGATCAGGATCTTGGGAAAGCCTAAAAATTTTCACTAGTGAATAAAATTTTTTTTTACCGTTGTATAGAAGAACAAAGAAATATATAAAAGGGGCTGTGTATGTCTTTGACCTACTAGCTATCTAACAGATCTAACTAACTAAATGTTTCACTTTAACATGCTGGTGCGGGGGTCCTAGGTCCAAATCACACCAAGGATGTACTCCAGTTAGGTTTCTTACAAAACAAGCTGAATTTTTATTTAAGGCCCTTTTAGCTTTGAACTGGGTGAGTGGTAGAGATGAGCGAACTGGGTTCGGGTTAGAGTCCATCCAAACCCGATCATTCGGCATTTGATTAACGGTGGCTGCTGAACTTGGATAAAGCTCTAAGGTTGTCTGGAAAACATGAATACAGCCAATGACTATATCCATGTTTTCCACATAGCCTTAGGGCTTCATCCAAGTTTAGCAGCCACCGCTAATCAAATGCCGAAAGTTCGGGTTCGGATGGACTCGAGCATGCTTCAGGTTCGCTTATCTCTAGTGAGTGGCCCATTCAATGTATCATTGTCAGCTGCACATCACCTGTTTACACAGGGCGACTGACATCTATGCATTTAATGGACTCCATAAAAGAGCAACTCAGCTGATGAATAAGCATTTGCCAAGTACAAATCAAGCAAATCAAGCCAAACACTGATTAATAAAATTATGCATAATATTAACTAAAGGTTAAAGACAAAAAAATTGGTAAAATAGATTGTAATTGAAAAGAGCACAAAAGTCATTACGTTATAGGGTGTATGCTCAGTCCCCCAGGTGCTGTAATCTGAAACGGGGAGTTTATACTGAAAACTTGGAAAGAGTACATCAAATATAAAATCCCACCCTCTTAACATCTTGGTGCAAATTCTAATTCTATTTTGTGGAACTTAGGTACATATCCTATATATATATATATATATATATATATATATATATATATATTGCTAAACATTTTAGCAGTTTATGTAATATATATATAAATAAATATATATATATTACATAAACTGCTGGAATGTTTAACAACTTCTAGGCTCCAAATATTTGCTCACACCAATAGGCTGACGAAAACGGACTGAAACAGAAAAGTATTGTCCAAAATAGCTAAAGCCTTTACTTATTATATGCCATGGTAGCCACAGGGATGGTGAGTGTTATGCTGCAGAATAGCTGGGAGTAGTAATGTTGTGTTACACGGCAGGGTGGTACAACTAACCCGATGGTTCCCTGTGAACCCAGCAATGTTTTTGCAAGTATAGTTGCTTCAATGATGCAAAGTGCAGGAATGAGACCTCTGGACACTACGATTCCCTGAATTAACGTTAACACTTTACTAAAAGTCTCTTTGCAAAGATTCGGTCAATGACTTCTTAAAAGGCACATAATGTAAAGTTACAACATTTCAAATGGAAAAATGGAATTTGGTCATAGTTCTTTTTAGCAGTTTCTCTTTTTGCAGTTTTACTGAAATAAAGTCTTTAAATAAACTTTTAAGCATTGTTGAATACTGACAAAGAAGAGAAGAGGCAGGCACTCCGCATTTGGTAAATTGTGGGCAAAATTGAGTCAATTCTGTACTAGAAACTCTGTCAACAGGGTGAGGAACACATAGGGCATGACTCTAGTAGAATCAGTAAGTAGATCCTCACTGTCTGCAATCTCCATCCTGGTTAGGTAAACCGTAAACATCGAAGTAGGAAGATTGGTGATTGTTAGAACCACAAATAAAATGTTTAGCTCCCTTACATTGTAATTGATGTTAACTATCTGGAGCATTTATCCAGAAGGACATTGCTCTACCAATCACCACTCTTCTTACTCTGATGTCTCCTGAGCTTTGCATACAGTTTGGTTTTGCTAGAGAAGATGTTGCTATGTCGTACAATTAGACTAGAATTTGCTGTAGCTGACCCCTACAGATTTAGGAAACTGTGGTGTACTGTAGTTTACTGCAGAAGACTTTACTCAACGTAAGGTTTGGTGTGGTCTCACATGAAGGGTGTATGCTAAAAAACTGTTGTGACATGTAAGCCCCTAGCCTAAGGGTCCCTTTACACAGAGAGATTTTTCTGACAGATTATGGAAGCCAAAGGTATAGATTTGAAAAGAGGATAGATCCCACTCTTCCCTTTATGACTTGATCTCTATTTATAGTTTGTTCCTGGCTTTGGCTTAAAAATCCAATCGCCCCCCCCCCCCCCACACACACACACACACACACGACGTGGTTGCGGAGGAGCGATCCCTGCATCGGTTACCGGCCGGGGTCTGCGCCGTAAAGGCGCTGATCCCAGCTCAGCATTATATTGATATCGGCTGTAGCAGCCGACAGCAATTGAATGCCTATCTCATCGATCTATGCAGTATTACTATACTGCATAGATCTCGATGAAAGATCAATGTAGTTATACTAGAAGTCCCCCAGGGGGGCTTTTAGTATATGTGTAAAAAAAATGTTTTATTATTAATAAACAACCCCCTCCCCTAATAAAAGTTTGAATCACCCCTTTTTCCATTTTATAAATAAAAATGAATAAATAAATAAAAACATGTTTTGTATCGCCGCGTGCGAAATCGCCCAAACTATTAATTTATCACCTTCCTGATCTCGCGCGGTAAACAGCGTAAGCGCAAAACAACGCCAAAGTGCAAAATTGCGCATTTTTGGTCACATCAAATCCAGAAAATTTTTTATAAAAAGCGATCAAAAAGTTGCATATGCGCAATCAAGGTACCAATAGAAAGTACATATAATGGCGCAAAAAATGACACCTCAGACAGCCCCATAGACCAAAGGATAAGAGCACATGGTAATAGAGCGATTTTAAGGAACATACTATATATTTCTTAAAAATAGGGTCAGTAAACGATCTAACCCAGACAGGACAGTGATTGGCTGAGCTGCCTGTTACTTCAGAGACCGGCTCTGCAGTTCTCGCAACAGCTGCGGGAAAAGCAGCAGGTGCAAGCAGAAGCACCAGGGAGCGTGAACAGGTATGTATAAATTTTATTATTTTACACTTAAAGTGACACTGTCACCCCCTTTGTGCATTCTGATATCTCTACACAGGTGTAAAGGGTAAATTTAGTGTTTCTCATACCTTATTTCATATCATATGTCATGCTGCTTGTTCAAGTAAAAAGTGTCCTTTTATCAACTGTAGATTGTATTAAGTGGGCTTGGCCTCGCGGCATTAGCGCCACTTAGCCCCGCCCACAACTGCACCATTGACCGCCATTGGTTGGCCGACATAAAGGGGGTGGGGTCTAGACCTTTCGGCCAGCCTGTTCCAATGGCCGACGAGGAGGCGGGGCCAACTGCGGCGTTGTGGGCGTGGCTAAGTGGCGCTAATGCCGCAAGGCCCCGCCCACTTAACACAATCTGCAGTTGATAAAAGATGACTTTTTACTTGAACAAGCACCATGACGTATGATATAAAATAAGGTATGAAAACCGCTACATTTACCCTTTACACCTGTGTAGAGATGTCAGAATGCAAAAAGGAGGTGACAGTGTCACTTTAAGGCAAGGGCAGCGCAGACATTGCTATACCATAGTTGAACTGGCTCAGTAAAGGAGCGCCAATCTAGCAGAGCGACAATCTGGTTTATATTGTGGCCATTCTATGCTTTTCAGCAGGCAGTGCAGTCTCAAACCTCTTCTTGAGTTAAACATCACACAAAAGTCCTGGTTCAGCTGTACTTCTCTTGCCCTACCAAATTTCCCTGTTTGAATTAGGAAAAGGTCCTTAAAGTGTAACTGTCTTAAACACTCTGGCTGGGATGTCATGTCAGTTTTGTGACATGAATAGTGGGCGCACAACACTGACAGCTCACACAATGGAAAGAGCAGCTCCAGCCGCAGTTTCCATTGTGTGATGCAGTGTGATGCGGGCACACACTGATGCGCCTGCATCTTAATTCAACCAAAATGAAGTTCATCCGGCCAGTACTGCAGTACCGGCCGGGATGAACTTCACTGACACCGGCCATTCTGTGACACAGTGGGGTCACAGAACAGCCTACCAGGACAATGCATCTTTTTTTTTTTTCTTTAAGTGTAGAACTGTACAAGCAGCTTGCCTTTGTCAGAGACTCTGTGGCCCATGAATCTTCAACAACTGTTGACTAAAGGCTTTTTTGGCTGTCAACTATTCTGCTTTGTTCCCCACTACACATGCGGTCAGACACTTTTGGAGGTAGATTATTGCTAGGTCCCAATAAAAGTGACGTGTGTAATGTTGGCAGATTTAAAGCAGAATATTAGTCAACAGACCTTCATTATATCATCTGACTGCAATTCTCCAGTGAGACCAGTGAATCTCTACTCAGCTTGACACAGTTTTAGGCTATGTTCACACTACGTAAAAGTATGGCCGTTGTTGCCATAGACAACAACGACCGTACTTTGTACGGTGTGGAACACTGCCTTTACTGCAATGGGATCCCGGCCGGAGTGTATACACATAGTATACGCTCCGGCCGGGATCCCATACCGTGCCGCAAAGAACTGACATGTCAGTTTTCAGCAGCCGCAATTCAGTGAATTGTGGCCGCAGAAAGACCTGTCAGTTCACACAATGAAGCGAGTAGCTCCGTCCGCTTGCTTCATTGTGTGCTGTGTGAAGTTCTGATGCGGGCGCTGAGTTTTTTCCCTTGCCATATGCCCTTGTATTTTTTCTGTGTGGTGACCTGTTTTTTTGTTTCCTCATCTCCAACAACTTAGGTTCCCCCTCCCCCTTAATAGATCACACAACTTCCTATACCCTGTAAGTGGCCACTTTCCACCGTCCATTTCCCAACCTATTATCACAGTAGTTTTTATACCACTAAACTGTGGCACAATTGTGAGGCAAGTGCATTTCAAGTCAGATTTGATCATGCACCTTATTTGTCACTACTAATAATGTTCCAAAGGCAGGGAAAACTAGCGAAGCTTTAGTTTTATTTATTCCTCTTCTGCATGAAGTCAGCCTTAAATTGGTTGGATAACCATGAACCTCACTGTTTGCAAGATGAATTCAGAGCCCTTCTGTACAGAAATTATCTAGTTTCAAAGTGTTTGGATACACAGTGCTCAGCTAACCTCAGCACTCAAGTATCAAGTATGTACAGTGCCACTCTAAAGATCACAGGGGGTCCAAGCACTATTCCCCTGTGATCAGACACTCTATGCAAAAAAAAAATTAAATTAAAAAATTAAATGAAATGTCATAAAAGCTATGTAAGCAATGGCTATCATTTTATTCAGACTAATGTATAGAATAAAGATAACATGTCAGTTATACCGTAATTATATACCGTCATTACTAAAACACCAAAACTCCCCGAAATTGAATGAATTGTATTTCTCCCAATGTCACCCCACAAATGATATTTTTAGGGTTTTGTCATACTGTGACAGTGTGCCTGGCTGTCGACCCCTAACCAGAGACAAGGAGTCTGGAGGTGAAAGAAAGGGGCAGGGCAGCATGGACTCTTATCACCTTCTGATGGGGAATTTATAGAGTGTGAAGCAGGGGGCTGTAGGTTATGCAGACCCCCCCACCCCCAACTTCCTGACCAGAAGACAAAGAACTCAGAACACAGGGGGCAGTTGACTGTGATGTTGTGAAGGAGCGAGGGGCTGCAGCTGCGGCCAGATCCTGGTGTCCCATGAAGCGAGAAGGTCTATGAGGAGAGAAGGGGAGCTGGTGTGAACACAGCAAACTGTGGGATCAAGAGGAAGAACTCCGTTGGGATCTGAGTACTGATAGACTGTGTGGACTCTATTGGCATTGGATTACCTGCTTCATACAGTTGGATTCAATAAATTTCTTCCTTTTTATAAGTTGTGTTCTCTCATAATCGCCCCATCACACATACATTTTATGGTAGATGGAAAGGCACCATTACAAATTACGCTTGTTTCTGAGAAAACAAAGCTCTTACATGGCCCTATAGATTGAAAAATAAAAGTGCTATGGCTCTTAGAAGGCCAGGGGGAAAAAAAGAAAATGCAAAAATGAAAATTGGCCCGTTCATGAAGGCCAAAATCCACTGGGTCATTAAAGGGTTAAAATGTTATCTTCTTGTAGTTATATCTAATTGTTCATCTCTGAAATTCAGCTCAAGGATAGATTTCTAAGGTTTGACACAGCATTGAGCATCATTCCCAGAACAATAGGGTTAGGCAGCTAAAATCCAACATGCCTGTCCCTTATCTCCACTGTCATCATATGTAGAGGGGGAGTCAGGAGACCATCATACATTTTAGATGGTTAAGGCCATATTGCACAGCCCGATGACTGCTCGCTTACTGAGCTTATTACATAGCTCGATAATCATGCAGCAAGGGCTGCAAGGACATTGCTAGGGATGTCCGTACAGTTCTTGCTTTAAGTGTGAAATAATAAACTTTACACATACCTGTCCACACTCCCTAGTGTTCTTCTAGCTTCTGCCCAGTCCTCGCTGGAAGTTCTGAGCAGGTCTCTGAAGAGACGGGCCGCTCTGCCAACTACAAGACAGCACAATGGCCAGTGACTGGTTGAGCGGCCTGTCACTTCAGAAACCGACTGCGAGATTCCAGTGGCGACTGTGGGGAGTGGGCAAAGGGCAGAACACCAGGGAGCGTGGACAGGTATGTATAAAGGGCTCGTTCACACAGAGCAAAAGCAGCTGAATTTCAGCGCTGAATCAGCGCTGAAATTTCAGCCGTTAAAATAGATGCAGAGCTAATTTCCATTGTGTTGAATGGAAATTCTGCTCTGCAGTTCACACAGTGGAATTTCCGCACTGAACTAATCCGCTTTCCGCCAGAAGAATTAACATGTTCATTCTTCCGCTAGCGGAAGCCTATACAAACCAATGGGGCTCTAATTTTCTGTTTTAGCGCGAAATACGCACGTATTCAGCGCGGAATACAAGTGTAATACAAGCGGAAATTACGCGCTGAATCAGGGGAAATGGGGAAAAAAGGGGGGGAGGAGGATTCTAGTATATATTCTGGTATAGTCTAGTTTACTCTCCAAATACTCGCTGAATTTCAGCGCTGAATGCATGCGGATTCAGCGCGGATTCCTCGAGTATTCCTCGCTGAATTTGTCAAGAGCTGATTACGAGCTGAACACTTTCCTAGCTGAATACGCAGGGATTCTGCTTGCATTCTGCTTATTCTCTGCTTGGAATTCAGCGTCAGTTGATTTCAGGCGGAAACATTTCCTCGCGTAATCCACCCCTTTTGCTCTGTGTGAACGTAGCCTTATTTCAGGAGGAGAATAATCTGCTAAAATGGCCTGATTGGACAGATTATCGCTCCTTCTAATAGAGCCTTAAGTCAGTCCTGTTAAAAAGTTGGCTGACTCGACCAACTCTTGTCTAAAGTGTATAGGGCATTTTACAGTATACCTGGACAAATCCACAATGTCAAGTAGCTTATTCCACTAGCTTTTCAAATCAATTTCCATAGGGCTGAAAACTAAAATCCTGAGGTTCTTACTGGCTCCTACCATTATTTATCCATATATACAAATATATACAAAAAATAGTAGCAAGCGAGGACAGCATCTCTTCTAGTGCAAAAAAGGATTACTTTATTGTGCCAAATGCATACAAAAAGGACGTTTTGGCTCTATAACATACTGAACCTTTCTCAAGTATACCTGAGAAAGGCTTAGTATGTTATAGAGCCGAAACGTCGTTTTTCTATGCATTTGGCACAATAAAGTAATCCTTTTTTGCACTAGAAAAGATGCTGTCCTCGCTTGCTACTATTTTTTGAATACGAGTATTTTTCGAGTATTGAACTGTCACTGCACTAGATGTTTAAGGCATGAGGGAAATGAGAGGATTGCAAAATTCCACCCGCAGATATTGTAGCATTGTTCCATTCGCTTGAATGAAGATGAGCTATAATACCATGCACCTCTTATAGACACAAGTGGCACTCTTTTAATCCTAGAGAACCCCTGTATTCTAATAAATCCTTATCAATGATTTAACTCAAAACAATCTGACAACAGAATAACAATGGAGACGGAAAAAAAAAACGAAACAGTTTCACTATCTTATTTCCATAACCCCGATAAGAATATCATCTGCTAACGGAATAAAGTTTAAGAAAAAAACATGATACAGTACGTTCTGTCTGCAGAGCTGGATGTAGTCAAGTGTGACTTAAGAGACACTGTGCATGTCACACTAACCAGAGGGTTTTGGAGGAGTAGCTATCTCTGCTACACACAGTATTCACATTGTACAGATGAGCACATGTTTACAGTATCACAACCCTTGCTAGCTAGCAGTACAATTGCAAGCACATGAATGCACATGTACACTTTTAGCTATATAATCACTGGCAAAAGCAACTAGTTCAACATCTTGGAGCACAAATCTAGAATGCAAGACTGCTTTCAACAAAAAAGAAGAACTACTTTTCTATCTATATATCCCCATCTTGCTTAGTAAGGAAAAGCCCATCTTGTTCCTGTTTGTATCATGAATAATGAGCGCAAAATAGATTATATTTAATGTCTCTCAAACTTGACAAATTCTAATGTCCCATAAGCCTTTGATATTTCTGGAAAAGAGCGGACAAGTTGTTAAGATTATGCACCCAGAAAAAAAAATAATGCAGTTTTTACTTGCTGATCACTACTCCCATCATGACTGTGCACCTGCCACATCCTTCCTGTTCTCAAAGAAAAAATACAAGCAAATCTACAAGATTTCAGAAATCTAGATGAAACTCACCAACTCCATATCTCTCTGAGCTGGTTGTAATCTGCCAGGGAGGCATGCTGACCAGACCAGCTGAGCCTGGGAGCACAGATGCTGCACACAACACAGGGTTTCCAAGTGTCCCTCAAGAGTCTTGGAGGACCAGGTAGACTGCTAACAGTTGATTCTGTGTAGCTTTAGGCAGCAGATTGAGATGAACCCTCCCAGAGACACTCCTACTGAGCACTTCCTTCTTGTTCTGTATGAAATACTGTGCTTACTGAATTTCCTCTTCTCAGAATACAGCAGCTTCACAGCCTGTCCCACATACTGCTCAGTCTGTTATATGAAATAATCTCATGAATCTGCTATCTAATAGGCAATAACCTGAGTGGTCACTGAAAAGTTCTGAAAGTGTAATAAAGTTTTGTGTGCTTCATCCATTCTTCTTAATGATCAAATAATTGGTAATATATTGGTATATATATATATATATATATATATACACACACACACACAAACACATTTGCAGATGGCTTTTTATTGCTCCAATGCATCTAAAAAGCTCTGCAGGTCCTATGATGACCTATGTCTGTATCTCTGTGGTTATAAAATACATAAAAGCTTGGTAAAATCTTGTCATGTGTTGCAACCTGTGACTATTTAAGGGACGAAAATCAGATTTAGGCTATGTTCTTATTACATGAAAATGACTACCTTTTTCTTGGACTGTTGTCATTTAAACAAATTTCTAACATGTCATAGCGACGTGTCAGAGGTTTGTTTTGGTGGCGGTCCGGGTGTTGAGACCCCTACTGATTGCTAGAACAAAGAGGCAGATGCGCTGAGCAGCGTGTACTCTGCTCCTTCATCTACGCTTTCACTACTAAAATAATGGTGGACGGAATTGTAATGGTGCCTATGGAGCTTCCAGTAGATGCGTCAGAAGTTTATTTAAATGATAGGAATGCTTTAATGGCCAAAGATGCCTGCAAATAATGTTTATGAACCTTATTTTTGGCTGTATTTTCGATGGATGTCAGGAAAACCATCCACTAAATCCCATAGGAAAATGGCCTTAAAGGGGTATTCCAACCTATAACCCTTATTGCCTATTCACAGAATAGATGAAAAGTGTTTGCTTAGGGGAAATGCAAATGGAAGTACATATATGTTTACATATATGTGCAGTGCCCACATTATCCTCGGTGGGTTTGTCACATATTACCGAGCTCCTGCCACAACTATCAGGACAGAAACGACATCTAGCAGGATTACAGAGGGAAATGTTCCTCATTGGGGTTTAGCAAAGAGATTATAGTAGAGTGTTGATGGTAGCCATGGCAACCAAAGGCCTCCAGTGTGCTGGTTATGGAAGCCAATCAGGCCCTTATTGTGATTAACTACACCTGTCTGCAGTGTTGGACTGGGGTATCTGAGGCCCACCAGAAGAATTCATCCTGGGGCCCACCAATGAAGACCCAGTGAAAAACAACAAGTCAGTCAGTGTTTGTGCAGGATCTTAAGCTGAGGGCCCACCGAAGGATCCTCAGGTCCTCTGGTGGGCCAGTCCAACACTGTCTGTCCGTGTAACAATGACAGGTATAATACACTGCAGTACAGATCAGTAGTGTGTTATACATGAGATAGGATGGCACAGTCTAGTCCCCTAACAAGACAGTAAAAAAAATGTGAAAACGGGAAAAAAAGTGGAAAATAAATAAATTAAACGCATAATCCCTCATGCCCCACCATATTACAAATGATGTATTTGAGGGGAAAAAACTTAAAGGTACAAATATACACTGAAATTACTTCTTTTTCTTAATTACGCCTCCCTGAAAATGTAATTAAAAAATAGTTTTGTGATATACCCAAAAGTGGTACCACTAAAAATCAACCTTTGGGGTATGTTCACACTATGTATCTGTGCGGCTGTAGTTTTTACGCGGCTGGAAATGTGCGGCTGAAACTACGGCCGTGGGAAAAATAGACATGCGGCTGAAAACATAAGGTCATTTACTTGGAAATCTGGTTCAACTAAAAATAACAAATAAAATCTTTAGAAAGTGATGCAAACACCTCTGGAATGCATCTGGGAAAGCAGGGAAACAGTTTACATGAATTGCTATTACCGGGGTTTGCGATCCTCTGCAGTATGCCGATGCCTCTCATGGTTAATATATTTAATTAATAAAACACATTTTCGTTGTAATAAAGTCCCTTTCGTTGTTCAATAATTAAATTTAAACAAATCCATCATTTTGCAATTAAATATACTGTTAAAATATATATATAAATAAATGTATATTTATATATATATTTATTTTTTGACAGTATATTTAATTGCACAATGATGGATTCGTTTAACTTAAATTATTGAACAACGAAACTGATTTTATTACAACAAAAATGTGTTTTATTAATTAAATATTAATTAGTACAGGAAGCTCCATTAAGCCGTTAATTCATATTCCCGGTAAATAGAGCATTCTGTACAAATTAACACTTTACTTTAATTAAAACATCTAATGTTTCTTCTAATTATGTTATCACAATAGCATTATTAGAAGAAACATTTTGAATTATATGTGCGCTCAGCTGATTGGCTGGTTGGCTCAGCGCACATATAATTAGCGGGTCCGCAGCACAGTGACTTCATTGTGCTGCAGACTAGCGAAGAGGACACATCGGGGTGAGTATAGAGCTCTCCTCACCCCCTCCCCAGCACTGCACCCATCCCAGCAAGGAAGGGGGGTCACCTAACCCCTTCCTTGCTGGGATGGGTGCAGTCTGACATCAGTCTGGCCCCCAAGGGGTTAAGGGGGATGCAATGCATCCTCCCTTAACCCCTTGGGGGCCAGACTGTAAGCAGCGATCTGTTTAATTATTTATTTATTTAAAAAAACCGCATAGGGTCCCCCCTATTTTTATAACCAGCCAGGTTAAAAACCAAGCGACAGCAGCCTGGTAACACCAGGGTGGGAAGAGCCATTGGTTTAGGCCCTCCCCAGCCTAAATATTACCAGCCTGCTGCCGTCCCAGTCCAGGAGCGCCAATTTTGACGCTCCAGGACCACTGGCACCCTGCTCTTCCCAGTACCCCTGGTGGCATTGGGTACTGGGGTAATAATGGGGGGTTAGTGTTAGCCATTTTAGACCGGCTAACACTAGGCCCCGACTTAGTAATAGATTCCGTCTATTAGACGGCTTCCACTACTAAGTCTATAAAGTAAAGAAATAAAGACAAGACACAAGTTAAAAAAATTTTTTTATTCAAATAAAAACACCCCCACACCCCTCATTGACCATTTTATAAAAAAAAAAAACACCAAACAACCGCTGGTCATCGTTGTAGTCCATGGAATCCGACGTAATCCACAGGATACTGATATCTGAAAAACAAAAAGGGAGAAACACACAAAAAACACACAAACAGGAGCACAACACCCATCATTGTGAGCGGTGTTGTGCACCTTACAGTATGCAGCATCTTTACAGATCGCTGCTTACAGTCTGGCCCCCAAGGGGTTAAGGGAGGATGCATTGCATCCCCCTTAACCCCTTGGGGGCCAGACTGATGTCAGACTGCAACCATCCCAGCAAGGAAGGGGTTAAGTGACCCCCCTTCCTTGCTGGGATGGGTGCAGTGCTGGGGAGGGGGTGGGGAGAGCTGTATACTCACCCCGATGTGTCCTCTTCGCTGGTCCGCAGCACAATGAAGTCACTGTACTGCGGACCGGCTCTTTATATGTGCGCTGAGCCGATCAGCCAATCAGCTGAGCGCACATATAATTCAAAATGTTTCTTCTAATAATGCTATTGTGATAACATAATTAAAAGAAACATTTGATGTTTTCATTAAAGTAAAGTGTTGATTAGTACAGAAAGCTCTATTTACCAGGAATATGAATTAACGGCTTAATGGTGCGTTCACACCTACAGGATCTGCAGCTGATTTTCTGCAGCAGATTTCATTTAAATAACTGAACACAGCATCAAATCTGCTGCAGATCTGCTGCAGATCCTGTAGGTGTGAACGCACCCTAATGGAGCTTCCTGTACTAATTAATATTTAATTAATAAAACACATTTTTGTTGTAATAAAATCAGTTTCGTTGTTCAATAATTTAATTTAAACGAATCCATCATTGTGCAATTAAATATACTGTCAAAAAATAAATATATATATATATATATATATATATAAATATACATTTATATATATATATATATATATATATATATATATATATATATATATTAACAGTATATTTAATTGCACAATGATGGATTCGTTAGAATTAAATTATTGAACAACGAAGGGGACTTTGTTACAAAGAAAATGTGTTTTATTAATTAATTAATTATTAATTTTAAAAAGTGAAAAAGTGAAAAAATGTTAATCCTCAGGCGAGGCATTCAAATGTCACCATATCTGGCAGCAGCCATGTCTCCAGCCCTGCGGGTGACTCAAGGATCCACGCTCCTGCTCCTTCGCCCTGCTGTTGGTGCATGCGACAACTCACTTGGATTCAAAGAGCCAGTGCTTCCTTGATTGCCTACAGCCTTTCATTATTTAAACCATGGTTTCACGTGGCTCTCCTGATGGAGACTCTGCTATTGCAACCTTGCATAGTGGTCTTAACTTTCCTGGCCATGGTTCCGGCCTCCCTGACTGTTGCCCAAGTTCCAGCCATGACTTCTGCTGCAATTAAAGGGGTTATCCAGCGCTACAAAAACATGGCCACTTTTCCCCCTACTGTTGTCTCCAGTTCAGGTGCAGTTTGCAATTAAGCTCCATTTACTTCAATGTTTCAAAACCCCACCCAAACTAAAGACAACAGTAGGGGGGATGTTTTTGTAGCGCTGGATAACCCCTTTAAACCTGCCTATGTGTCTCCAGCTGAAAACCAACCCAAGGGGTCGCTTGCTGCATGTCCAACACACCTTGCGGTTGGTGCTGATGAAAAATAGCAGCCTCTTAGAACACCCACCCTGGTGTGGCTTATGCCATCGCTATTAGTGGTACAGCAGCCATGATTTAAAAAAAAAGTTGCTGCTTTTTACAGCGATTTTGCACAAATAAGGGCAAAACAGCAACCAGGAGACAATTCAGTAACATTAGAGAACAAACTGAAGGACCTTAACATCTGACTATGATGTTACCGCAGGTCCTGTACAGTCTGCACTATGGAGGAGGAATACTAAAGCTACAGGCATGTGGAAAAGGTACAGGGAGGACAATTAGTGAAGAGAGGGATAAAGGGTGACCAGTCTAGGGTGGGGGCAGGAGGATAAAGGGTGACCAGTCTAGGGTGGGGGCAGGAGGATACAGGGTGACCAGTGTAGGGTGGGGGCAGGAGGATACAGGGTGACCAGTGTAGGGTGGGGGCAGGAGGATACAGGGTGACCAGTCTAGGGTGGGGGCAGGAGGATACAGGGTGACCAGTGTAGGGTGGGGGCAGGAGGATACAGGGTGACCAGTGTAGGGTGGGGGCAGGAGGATACAGGGTGACCAGTCTAGGGTGGGGGCAGGAGGATACAGGGTGACCAGTGTAGGGTGGGGGCAGGAGGATACAGGGTGACCAGTGTAGGGTGGGGGCAGGAGGATACAGGGTGACCAGTGTAGAGTGGGGGCAGGAGGATACAGGGTGACCAGTGTAGGGTGGGGGCAGGAGGATACAGGGTGACCAGTGTAGGGTGGGGGCAGGAGGATACAGGGTGACCAGTGTAGGGTGGGGGCAGGAGGATACAGGGTGACCAGTGTAGGGGGGGGGCAGGAGGATACAGGGTGACCAGTGTAGGGTGGGGGCAGGAGGATACAGGGTGACCAGTGTAGGGTGGGGGCAGGAGGATACAGGGTGTCTAGGGTGGGGGCAGGAGGATACAGGGTGACCAGTGTAGGGTGGGGGCAGGAGGATACAGGGTGACCAGTGTAGGGTGGGGGCAGGAGGATACAGGGTGACCAGTCTAGGGTGGGGGCAGGAGGATACAGGGTGACCAGTGTAGGGTGGGGGCAGGAGGATACAGGGTGAACAGTATAGAGTGGGGGCAGAGGGATACAGGTTGACCAGTCTGGGTTGAGGGTAGAGACACAAGAGGGCAGGGTCATAGCTGCAGTGTGTGTGGATGGGGGGGAGGGTGGCTGATATTTTGGTGTCTCTGTTAAGGTATTTAGGCACCTAATTCAAAATGAAAGCAATTTAGAAAATGAAAAGTGAGCATCGGCCTGATAATCATTTTTCATAAAACTTTAGTGAACGGCCTGGGCCCTATGGTAAAGTCAATCCATCACTGCATGCATCATCTGCTGATGTTTCTCATACTTCAGATACTGCATGGAGCAGATTGTTTCATGACTGATATTCCTGTGTTGTGGACTTGTCTCTCCACAGCTGGACGTGTGGTTTAGACAATGATGAGTGTTGCGTCTGCAGCCTGAGTAAATGTATTGTGTAAAATGATGTCACTTCTATCATCTTATTTAAAGGAGTACTCCGGGCAGGAGGCCTTTTTTCAGAATTGCTATGGAGGGGGTGGATGAAAACAATGACATCTAGCTGCTCTGCTTTCTATTCTCAGGCAGCTTCCTGGCCTGAGCAGACGTGAAGCCCGCTAACACTGCTTAATGGCTGTGCGGGCTTGTAAGCAGCCCTGTCTCAAGCGCGTCTTAGACCAGCATGGCTATATACACGTCCTGATTTAGCGCCACAAAACATATAAGGCAGCTGTAGGCGGGTACCACTATATGTAGGATTTGGTTGTTTTATTTTTGTGTGTTTTTGATCCATTTTGGTGATTTTTCACCAAAATCAAGGCAAGAAATGCTGCTATTTTAGCAAAATAGCCATGTAGAGAAAAAAAGCAATAAAAAGCTTTTTATTGCTTTTTTCTCTACATATCCATACCGGAGACTGTTCCAAGCATCCGGAGGGTGTAGCAATCCCGGCTGAACTGACTACCAGCTAATACTGGGCGTTGTACTGGAGTGAGTGGTGGAGGTCTGCCACTTACCAAGTTTAAGTGTCTTAGTTTTGGTTTTTAAGTGTATCAGAATTTTTTCTGACAGAGACTTGCCGCTACCGAAGTATTTTTTCTGTTTTATCATTTAGAAAAATAACCAGAAAATGGTAAAAATGCAACAAAAACACCAATTGTGAATGCAACAGAATGGGGTTGATTAGTGATTGGTTGCTGTGGGACTCTTGCTATAAGGCACCACAATACATTTCCCTTACTGTCCTTGGTAGCCCATAGTAACCAATTAGAACTTCCCTTTCACTTTACCAGAGCAAATAATATGTTTTCCTCCTCACCTCACACAATAACGGTGTGTACTGCAGGGCGGCCATCTTTGGGGAAGCAGAGTTGACAGGTACCGTGTAAGAGAGGTGGTGTATGGTGTTTATGGTGTCCCACATTATTGTTTTAAACACTTACACCTATTGCAGAGGCTGGTCACCCAGGTGAGTAGCTGAATGGTTGTGGAAATCCACAATAGCTTTTCTTTGATTCTGCTCATCATGGCTAGCAGATCACTGGTGGTGATGGTGGAAATCCATGTTAGCAAATCACAGGTGATAGTGTTGGTGATCCAGCTGGTTTTGGTTGTCCACATCTGCAGGGAGCTGTTGAGGGTGAAGGTGGTGCTCCTGATGATCAGGTCCCTGATGTTGCAGAACCAGGTCATTATATCACTGGTGGTGGTGAGAAAACTCAGCTACTCAACAGCAGCTGTGATCCAGGTTAGCAGGTTGCTATTAGTGAAAATGCAGCTTAGTAGGCATCTGGTGTTAGACATCCAGCTGAGCACATCACTTATAGTGCTGAGCCAGCTAAGCAGGCCAATAAAGGCAGTTGCCACACTGCAGATGGCTAGTGATGATGGCTGATCTGGTCACCGGTGGTCATATTCCAGATGAGCAGGTCGCCAATGGTGGTTTTTGGATTCTTCATTTTGAAGGTGCTTGAGTTGCTACACTGCAGGTTGCTGGTGGTAATGTTCCAACTGGCTGCTCTCTGATGGTAGTGTTTGGCCTCTGAAGACCCTTAGTGATGTTGTCTCAGCTGAGCGGGTCACTGATGGAGTTGCTCCAGCTCAGCAGGTTGCTAAAGGTTTTAATCAAGGTGTGCAGGTGTCTGGTGGAAAGACAGCCCATCAGGATTGTAAACGCACAGCACAGGAGGTTGCCAAAAATGCCAAGATCCCTGTCAATCCTTTCTTCTCTGTCCATGTTCTGACAAAAATCAGAAGCACTAGAAACAAACTGGCATATACGAAGTCAGTATGGATGGGCAGTGCAGACAGCATGGTTACTAGTGGGGATCCCTTCAGGACAGAGAGTCTGGGTCTCTGCACCTTTTTTCTAGGGCCCTGGGATGACATCACCAATTATGTCTTATGTATTATTACTTGATGTCTCTGCTTGTTGTATTCTGATGTCATGAGCATGCCCTGACAGGTTGTGATGATGGAAGTTGTTGTTTCAAGTTGGGGCACATTGCACTGCAGTCTTAGGGTCCATTTACACAGAAAGATTATCTGACAGATTATCTGCCAAAGATTTGAAGCCAAAGCCAGGAATGGATTTAAAAAGAGGAAAAATCTCAGTCTTTCCTTTATGACCTGATCTCTGTATATAGTCTGTTCCTGGCTTTGGCTTCAAATCTTTGGCAGATAATCTGTCAGATAATCTTTCTGTGTAAATGGACCCTTATGCTGGGTTTACACGGAACGATTATCGTGCGAATTTCCACGATAACGATCGAATTCGAACAATAATCGTACGTGTAAACGCAGCGAACGATCGAACGACGAGCGAGAAGTCGTTTATTTTGATCTTTTAACTTGTTCTTAAATCGTCGTTCGCCAAAAATTCGCAAATCGTTCCGTGCAAACAGTCTATTACTGATTTTACCTATGTGCGAGATAGGCTTAAGCGATCGCAAAACGATCGGAAAACTAATTTTCTGTACGATATTTCGTTCCATCTAAATGCTGATCGTTATAAAAGAAAAATCGTTACTTAGAAATCGTTAATCGTACGATTGGGCGAATTATCGCTCCGTGTAAACCCAGCATAAGCCATGTCATCCACCAGGGCCGGACTGGCCGGTGGCCTCCGGGGGCTGTCCCCATGCTCCTCCTAACCCGGCCAGTAGGAAGACGGGATCGGTTGGCCCACAACACACCAGTCAGCCCCCGGATGATGGGTGGTTGCCTGGGGTGTCCCATCCTATCCCCGGGCAGCGGGTGCATCAGAGAACTCCCTGTGCGCCTGTGGCAGTGACTTCCAGTAAAGGGAGCACATGTTAGAGACACTTTGCCCGCGGATAGGACGGGACACCCCTGGCATCATCCGGGGGCCAGACGAAGGCTGGAAAAGAAGAGAGGCTCGACAGGCGAGCGCATTGTTGGGTAAGTTGTCTTTTTTTAATTTTTTCATCTGCCTTGCACGGGGGGGGGGGGGGCATCTATAAGGGGGGACAACATAGGGGGAGAGGGGGGCATCTATAAGGGGGGACAACATCGGGGGAAACATAGGGGGCCTATAAAGTGACAACATAGGGAGAGAGGGGCCTTTAAGGGGACAACATATATAGAGAGAGGGCCTATAAGGGGACAACTTAGCAGAGAGGGGGACAACATAAGGGGGAAGAGGGGCATTATAAGGGGACAATATTGGGGGACATCTATAAGGGGACAATATAGGGGGAGAGGGGGCCATCTATAAGGGGACAACAGGGGGAGAGAAGGGCATCTATAAGGGGACAACATGGGGGGGCCATCTATAAGGGGACAACATAGGAGGGGATTCTATAGGGGACAACATGGGGGGCCATCTATAAGGGGGACAACACAAGGGAGCCATCTATAAGGGGGACAACATAGGGTGGCCATCTATAAGGAGGGGCTACAAAGAGGAGGGCAATATACTATAGGGGATGCACAGAGGGTGTCATCTACTATAGGGGGACTACAGAGGGGGGCTCTCAAGTAGATGCACATGGGGCCATCTATATGGAAGACTGAACAAGGGGCCACCTATAAGGTGGCTACATAGAGGGGACATATACTATAGGGGATACACAGAGGGGGACCATCTATAAGGAGGATACATAGAGGGGGTATATACTATAAGGGGGTCACATAGTTTCAGGGCTACCCACTAAACGAGGGTGTAAAGGGGCCAATACAGATTTGCAGTTTGTAGAGAGATGAGGATGGTGCCGGAGTGAGGAGCCTGGCAGATTCTGTGGATTCATGGCTCGGAGAAATTCTCATAATTGCCCAGGGCAGAAGAAGAAGAAAATGAAAAGGGAAGAACTCCGATCAGAGAAGCCGTCCCCTGTGAGTCACCTGATGTAACTGCACTGTAATGTATATGGTGTAGAACCTGTGTAGAGCTGTGTCCACCTCTATATGTCTGGATGAGGTGATAGTGATCTGTATATAGTGGATGTTATTCAGTAGCAGCGGTGGTGTTAGTCAGTATGTGGTGGTATTAGTCAGAGTGTGGTAACATTTATACCACCACATACTGACTAATACCACCACATTCTGACTAGTCAGTATGTGATGGTATTAGTCATAATGTGGTGGCATGATCATGCTGTTAGAGTATGGAGTGCGCTTGGTACTCCAGCCCACTCCATATCCAGCGGCTCCCGGCTGCTATAAGTTGCTGGGGGCCACTGCTAATAGCGGCACAGTGATCTTCCTGGCAGTTGTTTAACCATTTAAGAGACTCTGTACTCACAATCTGACCCCCCCAAACTGCTTGTACCATCAGATAGCCGCTTTTAATCCAAGATCTGTCCTGGGGTTCGTTCGGCAGGTGATGCAGCTATTGTCCTAAAAAACAACTTTTAAACTGGCAGCCCTGTGCCCAAAAGCGGAGGCCTAGAATTTCTATGCATTAGGCTGGCACAACATCTCTGTCCCTCCTCATCATTAGGAATGCTCCAGGCAGATTGTCTCCTATTCATGTTATGTGAATACTGAACATGGGCTGCATCGTTAAGGCACCTGTGCAATGTTCAGACAGAAGAAAATGTTCCAGTAGCATTTCTAATGATGAAGAGGGTGGGAAGGTGGGACAGAGGGGTGGTGCAAAGTTAGGGCACAAATACTCTAAGCCCCGGCCATTGGGCACAGGGCTGCAAGTTTAAAAGTTGTTTTAGGACAATAACTGCATCACCTGCCGAATGTGTGGGGTTGTCATATTGTGGGTACAGAGTCGCTTCAAGGGTTAGTTCACATGTACAGGATCCGCAGCAAATTTGATCTAAATAACTGAACACAGCATGAAATCTGCTGCGGATCCTATACGTGTGAACACACCCTAAGGGTAGCTTCACACAGGACATATCACGCCAGAAATCTTGCTGCGAGTTTTGCAGTGAGATCAGCTACAATCCTAGGTTTTGGCAGTTCCTTGTGAATACATACTCGCAGCAGATCTTTCAGACCGCTGTGAGGATGTAAATCACCCGCCCCTTTAAAAGGCGGCCGGCATATACATTACCCATCTTCAATCCAACTTGCTGCACAGGGTCCCAACTTCCTGCAGGAAGTCGGGACCCCGTGCAGCAAGGCGGATTGAAGACAGGTAAAGTATATGCCGGCAGCCTGTTAAGGGAGCTGTTAATTTACATACTTGCAGCAGTCTAAAAAATCTGCTGCAAGTATGTATGCACAAGAATTGTAGCGGATCTCGCTGCAAACCGCACAGTGATATTTCCGCTGTGATTCGTCCATTGTGAAGCAACCCTAAAAGGGTATTTTGCTCCTTTTAAACTTTAAATATGTTGTTACCCTGAGAACATAAACTGTTTTTACCTTTCTGCACTCCTCTGGTGTCCTTCAATGGCATTTTCAGGTCTCTGGCTGAATAATCGTGCCTCCACTTGCAAGACGGTCTTGTCTAGCTTGTGACAGCCTGCTCAGACAGTGCTGCAGCATTACAGTGTTGGTGCAGTGGTTTGCATGGGAGCCGATCTAATGTCAGGACCTCCTGTGGCTGTCCAACTCAGCCTGTAGGAATAGAATCTAAGGGCCCTATTTCACCGGACGATTATCGTTCAGATTAGGGTTAAATCGTTTGAATCTAAACGATAATCGCTCGTTTGAATAGCAGTTAACGACTAACGACCGAACGAGAAATCATTGATCATTCAATAAGACCTGGACCTATTTTTATTGTTGCTCGTTCGCAAATCATTTGCATTAAATAAGAAGTTTGTTTAGAGTAGGGTAGGGTTCTCCAATTTTCATAACCAGCCAGGTTAAAAACCAAACAGCAGCCACCTAGTAGTAGCAGGGTGGGAAGGACCATTTAATTTGGCCCTCCCTAGCATAATAATACCAGGGGGAGGGGGGGAGCGTTAGCCATTTTACCAGCTAACACTAAGCCCCGGGCCTGGAAGTTGTCTATTAGACGGCTTCCACTACCAAGCCTGTAAGGTTAAAAAATAAAGACACAATTGAAAAATATTTTTTATTAAAAAATAACACCCCACACCCCTCATTGGCCATTTTACAAAAAACAAAATAAAAAACACCATCGACATCAAATCCAAGTCCAACTAATCCAACTTAATCCTCTGGATACCCTCAGCATGCTGCATTTGGGAAAAACAGCCACAGAGCCTCAAAAACACCAGAGAAAAGATGAAAAAACGCCACTCCAACCCTACTGCTGACCACAGTATCTATAGGGTTAATTGACAGCACCAGAGCACTGCTTCGTTGTTGACAGTTGCGGTGGGTCCTCGGCTATCACTTATGATGTGTTAATATCACTTATGACGTGTTAACCTGCATCATAAATTAACGATGCAGGAAGCAGCGATGTTAATTTACGGTGCAGTGGCAGGAGGGGATAGAAAAAAACCATTAACCTGAATATTTAAAAACAGAAAGTAAAAGTGAGGATTTGGATTTTGTGGAAGAATATGTGTGCACAATTACTGGGTAATAATTGAGCCCCTTTCACACAAGTCGATTATAGTTAATGGGCATTTCTAATAACTCTCATTCACCTGATAACTGGCCTGTGTAATGCTGCGTTTACACAGACAGATTTATCTGACAGATCTTTGAAGCCAAAACCAGGAACAGACTATAAACAGGGATCAGGTCATAAAGGAAAGACTGGGATCTATCCTCTTTTCAAATCCATTCCTGTCTTTGGCTTCCAAAATCTGTCAGATAAATCTGTGTAAACGCACCCTAAAAAGGCCCAATGATTATCCATCGTCTACTCCTCTCGATCTTTTGTGCAGCCATAAAATCACCATCGTCTGCAGATCTCTCTTGCCAAAACGGAAGATATGCATCCAATAACAGTATTAAAAGAAATTATCTAGATTTAGAAATGGCCACTTTCTTCCAGAGACAACACCCCTCTTGTCTCCAGTTCAGGTGTAGTTTGCAGTTAGGCTCCATTCCCTTCAATGGAAGAGAGTTGCAAAACCCCTCCCAAACTGGAGACCATGCTGTCTCTAGAAGAAAGTGGACATGTTTTTCTAATGCTGGATAACCCCATTAATGGATACATGAACAATACAGCCTTTGTACATGCAGCCCAGCTGCTTGATTACTTGTACCTTATGAAGGCACTGTAACTAAGCACTATTCCTGCCAATCTCCATTCTTTTTGGACATACATACACAGATACACATGAATATCAAGCCATATAATAAGACCCCTAGGCCTTATTTACATGTAGTGTGCAGAATTATTTTGGAACTAAAGAAGGTTGTCAACACCCAGCTCCATCAGTGAGAAGAGCCAGAAGCAGTTAGTCCTGTTTCCTGTGTAGGACCTAAGGCTGTAGATTAAAGGGGTTATCCAGCATCAGAAATTTTTCATATAAAGGCTGCCCTGTTGGAAAACACACATCTTATGCTTACCTCCCCACGTTTCCCCCAGTGTCCTGCTGCGGCATCTCCCTCTGACTGTAACCGCCACTACTTTCAAGACAAACTCAACTCAAGAGTGACAGAGCGCTCAGCCAATCATGGCCCATCTCAGTCAGTGATTGGTCTGTCCCTTGAGATGACTTTGTCTCATAAGTGGCAGTGGCTGCAGTCAGTGGGGAAACCGGGGAGTGCAGAGAGGTAAGCATAATGGGGGAAATTTATCAAACAGTGTAAAGTGAAACTGGCTCAGTTGCCCCTAGCAACCAATCCGATTCCACCTTTCATTCCTCTCAGACTCTTTGAAAATGAAAGGTGGAATTTGATTGGTTGCTAGGGGCAACTAAGCCAGTTTCACTTTACACAATATTTGATAAATCTCCCCCAATATGTTTATATTTTTCAATACAGCAGTATTATATAAAAAGAATTTCCACTGCCGGATAACAACTTTAACCATAGAACTCAGCAAGTTACAGAGGCTAAAGATTAGTGGTAATAACAAATAGTATATATAATATACTATAATACAGCAAAAGCTGCGGAAATATGGTTATAAATTCAGTGAAGAACTACATTTCTTTATTTCTAGTTTTTCATAAAGCAGAGGCAGTATATAGCGGTATAAAATATGTACAGCTGAGCAGGAGGACTGGTGATGGGCACAATCTTCACATTAGTCGCATTATCCCATGTCACTTATTCCGCATTATGTTTTTGAAAATAGAGGTAAAGGCAAATAATAACGTTCTTTATTTTGTCGAGGTAGATTAGTGGCAAGTATAATTTCACCAGACGTCCCCTACAGAACAAAGAAAATCAGAACAAATTAAACAAAGGCTATACAGACTAAACCACTTAGATTATATTGTCAGTAGGTATGTAGGCTTGAGATATTCTACAGATAAACACACTGGGGGAGATTTATCAAACATGGTATAAAGTGAAACTGGCTCAGTTGCCCCTAGCAACCAATCAGATTCCACCTTTCATTTTCCAAATAATCTGAGGAATGAAAAGGTGAATCTGATTGGTTGCTAGGGGCAACTGAGAGTTTAACTTTACACCAGTTTGATAAATCTCCCCCCTTGTGTAAAAGTATGATGGTTTAATAAATTTCACTGCTCTTAGTAAAGGCCCTATTACACGGAACGATTATCGAACACAACAATCAGCCCACATGAACGATGTTGGGTGATCGTTGTAGTCGTTTGTCTTTCAACATGTTGAAAGACAAACGACTCATATAGCAGTGATCTGCTGCTGTTGCTCCATGGAATAGGAGCGGCGGCAACAGAACGCTGCTTTATGTTATGGGTTGCCCGGACGATCAAGCTATCACCCGGGCAGCCCCCCCCTGGCTCTCACCTGCTCGCTGCCAGCACATGCAGTAGCAGCGAGTGGGGAACAATGGGCGAACAAGCGCCGATAGCTCCTCACAGTCGCCCCATGTAATAGGGGTGTAATCTGGTCAGCCTAAGATGGGCACAAAAATCTACACCTGCTCTGGAGCTAGCAGGCGTAAATCATGATACACCTCCTCCTCAGGCCAACGGGGCCTGCTGGAGAGCAGGCACAGTGAATGCTCCATTTATTGCAGGGACAATTGTGTCGCCATTCTTGGGATTGCAAGGATCCCAACCTTTGGACCCTTAGCGAACAGCTTGTTATCTTCTATCATATGAATAGAGAATGATAAGCCTAGTAAGGATGTATTCCAGCTAGGAGCAGAGCAGGAGCTTGGGAAAGCCTTTCACACTTTGCGCTTTCAGAAGAGAAATGCTTTAAGGGTACAAACACACACACGTATACGCTGCATATTTACTGCTGCGATACGCAGCAGATTAGATCAATATAACTGAACACAGCATCAAATCTGAACCATCAAATCTGCTGCAGATCTGCTGCATATACGGTGTGTGTGTGTTTGTACCCTAAAACGGAAACTTTCATCAGCGAAACTGTGGCCACCCACCTTGTCTTCCCACGCTCCCTCTGCGCACAGCAATAAAAGCTGGATGGTCTGAACATACTGCTGGTGAGTGCCTCCTTTCTTTCTTCATTGATTGTTCATACAGCATTTTTTATTTCGGAGCACCACCACATACCGGACCCAGCCTGAGAGTGCGCCATCTAGTGGAGAGCCAGGTAGTGCCATCACTTTTTGTCTCTCTTGTTGGATTGTTAGATAAATCTAATCTGCTGCTATGTCCCTTTTGTGCAAGGGAGGCTGAGGATGAAGGTACACGTGTCTTACCTTCATCCCCGGCACCATTTCCATGTAGGCTGTAGTTATATCCACAGGCGACTAAAGTTTTGGAGCCCTGGAGGCAGGATTACTGCAGCAACGTGCCCCATGCAAAAAAAAAAAAAAAAAAAAAAAAAGGGACATATCAGCAGGTTAGACTGGTGGATCCTGCTGATAGTTTCAATTTAATTGTCCAGTGCAGACGGATATATGAAAGATACCATATATCTCCTTGATCTAACAGCATCTATAGATGTAAAAAATTTAGAATGTATTTGCAAAAATACATATATAATGTGTCTTACAACTTTAACTATATTACTTGAGATGGGGGGGGGGGGGGGGGGGGGCTGGCAATCACTGTCACCCTTGTCGTCTGATTAACCGCGACTTTCCTGCTCGAAGACAAGCGGGACTAAAAGTATCAGCAAACACAACCTCATCTGTGGTTCTTACCCAGGCCACTGCAGAGGGTGTGTGGCAGGAGACACTTAACAGCATTTAGAACACTTCCCATTTAAAACACGCACATGCTCAGCTTCATCCAATATACATGGGGCAGCTATGTGACATCTAATGTTGCAACCAGATACGAAACAGAAATTACAAATACATGTTCACATTCAAATGTGATCTAAGCGAAAATGTACTTAAAATGTATTTAAATGCTAAAAGCATTTCAGAATGAGTGGGCACATAGCGATTACTTACCTTGGGTTGGGTTTTCATGTGCCCATAATAGAACCTATGGGAAAAACCTCAATCCTTAGGAAAGGAAAAGCAGACAAGTCTCCATACTTCGGTATTTGCAAGAACTCATGCCAAGCAATTTTAGACTTAAGACTTACAAACATACTGTATATATGTAATTTATTATAATTTTTTTCATAACAGGGATATGCAGGGGCATCATCGAAGGCTTGTTAAAAACGGATTACGGGCAAGTAATCCTTATTTTTACTTTGCGCACAACAGCACCCCATAAAATGTAAACTAGAAATCTTAAAAGGGTAGGAACTAAGGTCTGAATCTCGGTAGATATTTATTAGCTAATGTTTCTGTAATAGATACCTTTAGATGGAACCCAGCACGTTAAAAATTATGTGCAAATATTTGCTGAAGCAACCGTACAATGGTTATCGAGTAAAAGCTTAAATTCCATTTATTTGAAATAGACCTGTGTAAAAGACATGCTGGGTCTCAGATGGTTGCTTTGGCAGCTAGATCAGCCAACATGCACCTGTATCTTTCTTTAGAACAGGCAAGACATCATCATTCGAGGAACACTTTAAACTTTTGCTCATTCTGGGCTTGGCAGTATAACAGACTGTTATACTCAGTGATTGATAACCTTCACCGTATGCATAGAATTAGCAGTCAATCACCAAATAGATCTACCCAATGGATTCTTAAAAGGAGGTATCCATCAAGTTTGTGTGTTGCCGAGGCATACCTACCTGGGACACCTGCAGCTCCCGCTGAGAAGTCTTCTGGATTCCCACTTAACACTTTTTCCTACTTAGGACACAGCTGCTGTCAGTGATTGGCAGAGAGGGCCATCACTACAGAGATGATGGGAAGTAGAAAGAAAAGTGGCAGGAGCGAGCTGCAGGTAGGTGAGTATGTCTTTTGGTTTTTGTATTCTCATGCTGCCTTCAGCTAAATATAAACATTTTTGGTCTGTGGATAACACCTTTGTCCAGAATCAGCAGATGTTTAAATAAATAAATTACTAGTTATACTAGATATTTTCCACAATTATATATAGCAATCTGCAAATCGGCCAGATTGTCATCCTGACAGATTCCCTTTAGTAGCATGAAAAACTGGCATATCACTAGTGAATTACCTCCTGGTTAAAGCTATATTATTTGATCCAGAAAAATGCTACAAATTGAATGACAAAACAATTGACTGAACATCATATTTTATTCATACATACAATACAAGTTTCTTTTGTTGAAAATGCTTAGAGCTTATGTGAACTTAGTGTGGGAAAAATAAATCTTTCCATACAAAAAAAACTCCTACAAATGACATACAATCCATGGGACTACATAAATCAGACCAGCAGAAAAAAGGAAACGTTGGGCACACAGAAAAGAAAAAAATGCTCTTCTTTTCTACATTCCTTAAAGTGTAACTATGATTTCATCATGGTGGCAGGATACACTGTCAAAATCTTGTTGCCTTGGCGACTGCGCAGGCACGTGACAAAATTCTTCCGGAAGAGCTGCTCTATACAATGCAGTCAACAGTAGTTCTGGAATAACTCCAGTCTCCAGTGTGCGCCTGCACAGGTTTTGAGTGTATCCTGTCACCATGATGAAATCATAGTTACACTTTTAACATACAAAAGCATACATATAAATATGTACAGAAGTTAACAGCTATGAATTATAAATACTTAAAGGGATGCAGTCAGCAAGATTGTGCTAATATGGTTCCCTCCAGCACTGTATAGAGCTACTGTGCAGCTCGAGGGATGGGGACGGCAACTAGTCATCTGGGCAGGGAGCTTCCTGTGATTAGTCATAACTCTATGCCTGTGAGCATGCAGTGCATAGATGACTGATAGGCAGAGAGCCCACAGGTCTCTTTGCCTGTCAATCATCCCCGCACTGCGCACTGACAGGCAGAGAGCCGTGACTAATCACTGACAGCTCCCCGCCCAGATGACTGGTTGCCACCCCTCTTCTTGCCTCGTGTGGCAGAATAAAACTTTTTTTCTCCCTGCTAAAGCTACTGCCAGTACGTGCCGCGAGCTGCACAGTAAACCTATACGGTGCTGGAGAGAACCATATCAACAGAATAATGCTGATTGGTTCCATTTAAAGCATAATATCTATTAATAAAAATACTAAACAAAAACACACGCACAAAATACAGAGCCCACTGGATGTAAAAATCATAGAATAAAATAGGGGAAAAAAAAGACTATTTAACAACTTCTCTAGACTTTAGGTAATAAAAAGTTAATTTACAGACGTGCACATTTGGGACATTTCACAAGTTCTCTCCTATAAAACTCATCCATGGCTCACGGTGAAGCCTGATGAAGAATGGGGACGCATAATGAAATGAAGCTGAATGTGAACCAAAGGTTTTACACAAAAATATTCTTGGCTGTCTTCATAAAGAATCCCGCTACTTTGTTGTGTTCAAACTGTTAGTTCAAACATGTTAGCGTGCTGCCAAGCGGAAAACTTTTTTTGAAACTTAAGAGGATAAAATCCATCCTGATCAAGTCCAACCCTGTTGACTGTGTACACAAGTACACTGTTTAGTTGAATGTGGCATACATGTAGAAGAAATCAAAGACTCTATACGCCAAATATCCGTTTCAGCTGGACGTTATGAGAAAAAATTTCAGAAAGCAAATATTTTGTAACTGGCAAAGAACTGAAAAAAAATGTATATTAGAAGTGTTAAATAAATTGAAACACAAAAAACAAAAAAAAGTTACATTAGACTGAGAATGAATGGAGTAATTGTCAAGCATGCACGTCACCCCCATTCACTTGTGGGACAACCAACCTCTGTTCTCGTGAGTACCAGCAGTTGGACCAACATCAACTGGTTATCCTGTGGTTAGGAAATAACTTTTAATCTTGGGATAACCTATTTAAAAGAAACGCTATTATAAAGCTCATGACACAGACATTAAAGGGAATGCTGAGATATGCCATAGGCAATTTTTTTTTTTTTTTTTTTTAAATAGGACACTATGTATCTATGGAAAGAGTATAGTCTACTCCTACCACACTATTCCAAACGAAACCCTTATGATGTATAGTAACAAATACTGGTCAACAGAACAGAACTATGGCCTCTGTCTGACTAATCGACCTCTATGGAGAGGTTTGTCAGCTTTCCTGACATACATGCTAAACAGAGGTTAATAATGAAGGCAACCCTAATTAAACTACTTACACACTGTGTATAAAGAAAACTGGGGTATCTGTAGGGTAAATAAGGCAGAACAATGTATTATTGCTGCGGACATTGTGTTACTGAAGTGGGCTTTGAAGACACATGCAGAACAGGTTGAGCTCTATGTCTTGATTTCCTCTCACACTTTCGCAAGTCTTTCTCCTCATCAGCTTTTGTGGGTTCATGACTTGAGTCTCCAGCAGACGACCTACAGGCAAACAGTCACTCATATATAAAAACTATTATACTGGAAAATAAAGCATTTGTGGGACAGAGCATCTGTCGGTAGTATACAGTTATTTCCTCTATAACAGAAAGGACGAATAATTGTGAACCTCGCTGCCTATGTAATCTCATTGGTACTGATGTACTATATCAATTATAGCAGCCAGGGCATGCCCCCCCCCCAACCTACATGCATCTCTAATGCACACAGATAATAGAGAGTTGACACTTCTCTTCCTTTTTTCTTCATTTCTGCCATACACTGCAAAGCAAGCCACCTGCAGTCCAAGCCACCATGTTCTAATCTGCAGATGTGAAAGAATTAAAAATCTATTCAATGTGGCAGTCCATTTCCTTTCCAAAGTCTCTGATCTGCTAACATGAAACAGAAGAATATCTGAACAGCTACAACCAAATATAAAAACAAGGCTACAACGTTCCAATGGTTAATTTACAGGCCAAAATCAAGCCAGTCTAAAATAGGGAGTAACAAACAATTCAAATGGGCAAATCAAGGTGGAACCAAGAAGACTGCAATAATTAAAGGGGTGTTCCAAGTTGTTTTTTTTTTTTTTTTTTTTTAAACTTGCTTAGCTTTGTGGGTAACATAACAAAAGACATTTACTTACCTAAACCCTGCTGTTGCAGAGTGCTTTTTCTTTTTGGTTTTACGTCGGCACATGCACTGGTTACCAGTCTGGGTCGGCGGGTGAGCTGCCAGCTCAGCCACTGATTGGCAAAACAGGCATTGTATATGCTAAACCTGAAGAGAAAAAACACTGTGCAACAGGACTGGCTTCGGGAGAAGGGCAAAAAAAATTTATCTGTAAGGCTAAGCACATTTTAAAAACTCTCAGAGTGCCCCTTTAAGTCACCCCACAAAAAAAAGAAAAGGCTGCCTTTTCACACTGAAAAATCCCTTTAAGCCGATATAGTGGCACCCATAAGAAACTTCCATTGTATATATTTAGATACACACAAAATACCTCTAAATGAAGGCTAAAAACACAACATACTCAAAGCATTATCCTGCAACACAAACTTTCTTTTCCTTCTTGCTCCTTTGCACAAACCCCCATTCTTACGATGATCTTTCCCATGTCCTATAGGTTTATCCTACTCATTCCCGCTCACTGTCCAACACTGAATGGCTTGCAGCAATAGTGAGACTTTTTCGCTAAAACCAAAACTGTGAGCCATTCTGTATTTTGATGCATGGAAACCTGCAGGAATGCAACCTAAGAGGGCACGAAAAATACATGCGGAATGGTGTACTGGAGTCTCTCAGTTACAGAGGGACTCCTTAACACCAACATTAGCATAACACTTTCTCAAGTAAACACAGCAATAAACGACTCCCCATTGCACACACTACTTCTTTTACCATCATCACATACAAGTTGCCATTTAAGATCTTTAAAACAACCGTCATACTTGATCCTGTCTAGTTTTTAGCACAAGGATAATTAACCTTAAAATACATCCTGTAACAAGACAAGCTACCCAGTGACAATAATGATCCATAACAACCATCTGTTAAATGGCATTGCCAAACACAGCCAGCAATACCCATGGCCACCAAGTAAAAGCTATCAGAGAAGACAAGAATCTGTCAGTCATCACATTAACGTTGCATTTTTCTATGAAGCACAAGTGGTGCCATGTGTGTCCTAGAACTAACAGCTATCTTACTGGTATAGGCTAGATGATCTTTTACTGCCATGAATCTTCTATGTCTAGATGTTTTTTATGAAAACATGCCATTGTTTTGCCATTACCGTTTGGGGTAAGTGAATTTGACCAATGTTGCCCTTTCCTATATGGATTATGAAACAATTTGTGCACCAATACATATGTAATAAGATCACCTCTATGGCGTCTTTGCTTAACTTTCAGGACTGGACATCCCATTTATAAAGACAATTTGTTGCTAAGATCAGAAGAGCTCTTTGGTATGTTGCAGGTGCACCAAGTATTTTATGTAAACCATGTGTCCATTACGCAGCTATATTTATTAGGGGTGCATTGTAGCCTGGCTCTCTAGGTACCAAAGCTATAATATAAATAGTGCTATGGGATGTAGTTTCCCTTTCATTTTCCTCTCCACTGAACCTCACTAATGTGCCTCCTAATTTATCATTTGTACCTTATATAATCCTATTATCTATAATCCTATTACTTATAAGATGTAACATAGAGAGGAAAAAGTATACCAAAATCCATTCTGTTTGACAGACATCTCTCAATTTCTGCATAGTACTTGTTTTTTATCCCCCTACACAAATAAAGGGTCATGGAAGTACATATAGGAAATATATATGACATACAAATAGAAGGAAGATACATGGACAGCAGCTCACACAAGCTGTAAATAGGGAGAAAAGCACACAAAAGGCAGTTTTCTGATTAGAATCACATAGGCTGTGTACAGGCGTAGAGTGAAGGCAAAGCGCACAAACAGCAAACTTTATACTGAATGTATTATGCAGTAACATGAGAAGAATCTGAAGCTAAAAGCCGGTTGTAATCTGTATATCAGAGGGCTTGAGGATGAAGGAAGGAAAGTGATCGACAATAAGTTGTAAATTTTTTCCCATTTCAAAAGGTGTCCATAAATGTGTCAGTTTTAGCAATTGTCATTACATAAAGAAACAATTCTGAAAGCCCCCTGTAAAAGTAATTGGCATGGCTGATCAACAGTGGGGAAGATTTATAAAAACCCAACTTAAAAGGTACGAACCACTTGTACCTTCGGATAGCTGCTTTTAATCCAAGATCGTCCTGAGGTCCGTTCGGCAGGTGATGCAGTTATTGTCCTAAAAAAAAAAAACAACTTTTCAACTTGCAGCCCTGTGCCAAACTGGCGTGGCCTAGAGTGTCTGTGCATTAGGCTGGCACAACCTCTCTGTCCTTCCTCCCCACCCTCCTCATCATTAGGAATGCTCCAGGCAGATTGTCTCCTATTCATCAGCTGTGATAACACGGCACATGGGCTGGATCTTTCAGGCACCTGTGCAGAATAGGAAAAATCCTACCAGTGGCATTCCTAATGATGAAGAGGGTGGGAAGGAGGTATGGAGGGGTGGTGCAAGGTAAGGGCACAGATACTCTAGGCCACGGCAGTTTGGCCCAGGGCTGCAAGTTTAAAAGTTGTTTTTTTAGGACAATAACTGCATCACGTGCCGAAGGGACCCCAGGACAGATCTTGGATTAATAGCAGCTATCCGAAGGTACAAGTGGTTTGAGGGGGACAGATTGTGGGTACAGAGTTGCTTAAAACTGTTTTACAAACCTCCCACAATATCTTTCATTCTGTGAATTACTGATTCTAAATCGGTGATCTTGCCTCCTTGGTAACAGGATCGGGTTATGTTCTCAGACATATGTGCACATAATACTGTAGTTTAATTGCTTGGACCTCAAAAGAGCCATGCCTGGTCTTTTCCGATAGGTAAGACTGGTTAAATTCAATTTTATTTACGCGAGAGCCTTATAATTATTTCTTTTTGATAAAACAACCAGACAAGCAGTTTTGTGAGGTTACAAACCGGGAAAACGTGAGAAAACGTGAGATTTATGAAAGGATTTAAATATACGCCTGGTGTAAACTGCCCCTAGCAGCCAATCACAGCTCCTCTTATTTTACCAGAGCTGAAAGCTGAGCTGTGATTGGTTGCTGTGCGCAGTTTACACCAGGTGTATATTTACAACCTTTTATATATCTCTCCCTTAATGCTTCCAAGAGAAAACCTCTTAGAATTAACAAAATTAATTACTTAATGTGAAAAAAGTGCATACATTAAATGACATTATGTTAGTGCATTTTAATTAAAAGCTTAAAGGGAATGTGTCATCAGAAAATAACCTTCGGTGTACATGAACTTTATATGTTAAATTAAAGAATTTTGGTCGATTTTGTTTATAATTTTCAATTTATCTATTAGGAAAAAACAAAACAACAGGTGACACAAATGTATAGAGAATACACCACTACCAATCCAACCTCTCCACACTTCTGTACAGGTCACAGACCATAAAACTCTCAATAAGTCATCTCCGGACTACTTCTTATAATCCAGGCTATGTGGCAGCTCTAAATGCCATTAGCAATAGCTCAGGAAAGAAGGCTGCCCCAGTGTGCCCCCCACCGCCCAAAAAAATAAAAATAAACAAATTTAAAATAAAATTAAAAAAATCTAAAATAAAAACAGGTTAGAAAAAAAAAATATATATATTATCTGGTATTAATTTGTAAAAAATATAGGTGATACATTCCCTTTAAATAGATATTAGTAATACTGTAATTCCAGTGCGGCATTAACGGACATACTTTTGTATACAAATAAATTAAATTACAATCACATTAAAAAAGGTAAAATACTCAATTTTTAAAAGGTGCATCATGATTTCTTGAAAGGACTGAAAAGTTTAAGCCGAGGAAGCCGGAAAACAGGGAAGAGACACCATGCAAAGCTTAAGAAGAACAGAAAGAGACGGATAGCATAGTTCACAAGGCGACAAATAAAAGACTTAGGTCTTTCTTGAATGCTGTGTTCAAGAACTGGAGGCGACACTGACCTGGGGGATGTAGATGTTATGCTGCAGTCCTTTTTACTTAATGTCTGGGTGTCAGTAACATCTTCTGCTATTCTTACTCTTTTCCGCTCTTTCACAGGTTGGGTACTGCTGGGTTTTTCATCACTCATGGGTACACTAGGCACGTCTTGTTCAGCAGAAGGTGCAGGTTTCTCTTCAGCAGAGTAGGCATTTTCTTCTGATAACGCTACATTTCCTCTCTCTTCAGGAGGACTGCCGGGAAGAGAAGGATCTACAGCAAGGACAGGCAGATCTGTACCATTAGCTACATCTTCAGCTGGACAGTCAAGGGGAAGTTGTTCTCGTCTTCGTCTCTGAGTTCGCAGCTTACCAATTTCTAAAAATAAATCGAAATAAACACATTGAGCATTAAATAATAAGATACAAACAGTAAACGGGTTTCAGAATAAAATGCAAACAAATATATTGGTAATGGAACTGCATAAAGAGCATTGAATTACATTCTGAAATATCATCTATAACTTGGTATGTCAGAGATAGGTATAAGTAGGACTTGGCGATTAATTTGTCCTTATGGAGGCTCAGGATATGATTTTCTTTTCTTTTTTTTTTTTTTTTAATCTGCAAATTCAAGTTTCAAAGAAAAAAAAAGTCCTATGTCCTATAGGGGAAGCAAGCTGTCAGCCTGCCCCCACAGACCACACAGCCAGGAGTGGCTCTACAGGACTGACCTCCCCTGCTCAACAGACAACGTCACTGGTCTGAGGTGAGGAATTGCATAATAGGTCGGGCTTGGGCCAGCACATAAGCCCCTGCTCTCATCAGGTGCAGGAAATGGAGACCACAGCATACACTGCACTGCCGAAGTATATAGACTCTGTATATACTGTGTCAGTGCAGTTGTCCATATACACTGAGGCAGTAGAGATTTAATTTTATGGCCATACCACCCACCCTAGGTATCAGTGTTCTGACCGTGACCATTTAGGGTATATTCACACGGGCGGGCTCGCAGCGAGATTCTCGCTGCGAGCCCGGCAGGTCCTGTCAGTTCCCATAAACTACATACTTGCAGCGGTCTAAACGACCGCAGCGAGTATGTAATTATACCGCCCTTAACCCCTTCTACTCCCGCCGGCTCCCCCGCTGTAAGCAGCATACATTACCTGTCCTTGCTGCACGGGTCCGGCGTCCTGCTCTCCCGCCCGGCCAATCAGTGGCTGCGGCTGGGCAACACACTAATTGGCCGGACGGGAGAGCAGGACGCCGGACCCGTGCAGCAAGGACAGGTAATGTATGCTTACAGCGGGGGGAGCCGGCGGGAGTAGAAGGGGTTAAGCGCGGTATAATTACATACTCGCTGCGGTCGTTTAGACCGCAGCAAGTATGTAGTTTATGGGAACTGACAGGACCTGCCGGGCTCGCAGCGAGAATCTCGCTGCGAGCCCGCCCGTGTGAATATACCCTCAGGAGAAGTAGGGAAAAGCCTGCTCAGCATTTTCTCTTTCAGCCAACAAAGAGTGTGGAAAAGAGGCATGCTACCGCTCATGTCTCTTCCTGCTCATTCATCTGATTGTATGCAGTGTGAACACTCAGACTCCAACTGACAAAATCTTTTAACATGTCAAAAGGTTTTAAGTAGCTAACTCTCTACCAAATTGCTGCCATGGCATCCCAACAGCAAGCACACAGATAACCACTTGTAGATGCTGCGGATGCTATTGACCACAGCCTCTAGGTGGTTAAACGCTCGTTAATAATTGAAAGCTGTAACTGATTGTTATGGGCAAGAATGAACATTCTTACGGTAAGGACCATAATAGATCGCCCGATCACTAATGTAAGCAAGCGCTGATCTGCTAGATCGGCACTCGCTTACTGAGCCTATTACACGGCTTGATATTCATACAGCAGGGGCTATAGCTTTATCTCCCGATGTTCTGTTTGCTTCTGCCCACTATCTGCAGCCACCGCTGGAACTTCCGAACCAGTCTCTGAAGTAACAGGCTGCTCAGTCAATCACTTCAGAGACCGGCTCTGAAGTTCCACAGCGGGGACCGGGCAGAAACGAGGACGCTGGGTATCGTGGAGAGTTATGTGGCTAAAGAAGTTGGATGCAGCCCTTGGGAATCCAGGAAAACATGGATACAGCCTATGGCAGGCTTGAGTTGCGCTCATCTCAGAGTCAGAGCAGAAGTAACAATGTACAGAGCTGTCTGCTTCTGTCTCTGTATATGCAGGAGCTGTGGCAAAAAGCTGATCAGAAGGGTGCTGGGCGTTGGCACATCACCTAACTGATATTTATGACCTATGCTAAAAATTAAAAAAAAAAAAATAAGTTGTCTCCAAAACCCCTTTAACTGTATAATCTGATATAATTTAGATTTTCATTACTACCATCAGGCTCATATTTCATTTTGAGTTCATCCAGGCCCACACGAAGTTTCATGTTTTCACTCTGGGAGAGTTTAAGATGCCTATCAGTGGTAAAAAGCTTCCGTTCCAGCTCCAACACCCGTTGGCTTTCTGCTAAAGCTTTCATTCTTTGCAGAGATAATTCATCTTTTATCTTCTCCATCTCCTTACTGTAAAAAGGCAGGAAAGTAGTAATACATTAGCTACACACATAACCATTAAATGCAGCAAGTGTTACAACAGACCATTTAGGCTCTGCTCACACTTCCTCTAGCTCTTTACCATTTAATTAGAAGGGACGTTTACAGCACAAGCATTTAGGGTATAGCCACAGGATATGCCGGGTAGGTGGAACACCTTACTACTGAACTCTGATGACTGCAGATGGATCTGCACCAATTGAGCATTCGTGACATACCATTAATGTATAAAATGGGAAAAACTTTTAGGGTAAATTCACACGGGCGGATCTGCCGCGAGTCTCACACTCAGAATTCACAGCTAATCCGCAATACACGCAAGTGCGTGTTTGATTGCGGGTAAATCTACATGTAAATCTACCTACATGCGATTTACCTCCAATCAAACACCCACTTACGTGTATTGCGGATTAGCTGCTGATTTTGACTGTGAGACTCGCGGCAGATCTGCCCGTGTGAATTTACCCTTAAAGTGCACTTACATTACATTAAACCCTCAAGAGTAGTGACACAGTGCTAGCTGATTAACAGCACAATACTAAAGGGTCGCATGTGAAGCAGGGGGGATGGGGAATTGAAGGAGTTCATTGACACAGTCATTTTTTAAGGCGAAATGTCAGCAGAATGAAACAACAATGCAACAGGATTTCACCATGCAGGTTTACAATACATAAACAGCACTGGCCTAAGCAGTGAACTGCTGTTGTTGACGACTTGCTAAAGGGAAGGGGGTTACATTAAAAAAGCAGACCTTGTCTAAGCAGTGATCCATTGCTAATGGTGGTGGTTAGACATGAGAGAGAAGACTCAATTTATCTTTCAGGCACAGCATAGAAGTTCTAGAGCAGACAAAGGCTCAGCCTGCATTAAGTTTCCGGGCTCTATAACACTACATAAGCCTTGCTCCTGCATCCTGTGTTCCATCCTGGTCTCTCTGCTGCCAGAGACACAATTACTCTAACAAGCAGCAGTTTAAAAAAGTGAGATACCTAGTGACCAAAAATTCTTAATTATTTTCTGGAGTAAGGAGTCATTTTTTGGGGTAAATTAAGTAATTTACTAATATGTCAGAAATTGCATAGGCTATAGAGAGATTAGTTATGGTGACAGTGCCTATTTAACATCAGTATTATTGTGCTAGATACTTATAATCATTAACCTATTCGGAATTGTGGAAGTTGTGCTCACAGGTTGCTTTTGCATACAGACATGTATGGCGATCACACACTGCATATGAAGTCAATACATACAAACCTTGAATTCTCTAGTTTCATTTTAAGTAAATCCACATAATAGGCTTCATCACCTTGTACCAGCGGGTCAGTATTTATCTTGGAGGGGCCATTTTCTAAGTTCTGCTGCAGAAAAGAAAGGGGTCATTAAATTAAAACAAAAATGATACATACATTTTACAGCAGATTCTTTTTCTGCCATGTAAAACAATCACAGTACATATGTTAAAGCGTAACTATAAAATATTTTGACCATTCTTTTTCAGTTAGCTTAGGGCATGATAAGCATTTTTGCAATTTTACATTAATAATCTAAAATGAACAGTTTTATTTAAATACATGAAGCTGAATGGCCTATCAGCTCTGTGTCTGGCTCTGTGATACTTGTGCATTCCTGCTGGACATGCCCCTCCCTGGAAACCTGTACTGAGTAGCAGCTAGGTATGGACTGACAGCAGCATCGGATAACAGCCCTGACACAGACAGAAACAAAACCTCCTCCCCACCTCCTAGCAGCACGTTCTCCCCCCTCCCCTTACAGAGGTCACTTAGCAGAGCTGAGGGTGTTGTGTGTGAGGAGCAGCGCAGGGGAGGAGCTGGATGGAGGGACAAGTACCCAGTGCTTCAACCAGAGGGGACATGCCAGCCATGACTCCAATGTACTGCATGAGGGAGAGTGGGTGAGTCACTGAGGGGAGGACTACAAGTCCCAGCACAACACAGCTGTAGCTCTTCCATAGTACATATAACGCTCACTATCAGATGTCTGCAGCAGGTGCCCCCACCTCCATGGCTGATATTATCCTACAGTGTAATGAGAGCAGATAACTGTATCTAATCCCACTGTGTGTGATACCATCTGCTTATCTAATCTTACTGAGTCATACTGTATTTTGGGGCTCTGTATCTAATCCCACTGTGTGTGATACCATCTGCTGGGGCTCTCTATCTAATCTTACTGTGTGATACTGTATGCTGGGGGTCTGTATCTGATCCCACTGTGTGTGATACCATCTGCTACACCATCTGCTAAGGTGCTGGTCAGTGAATGGAGGGACCCAGCCAGGGAGACGAGGGATAGGCCACACCCACTTTCAGTCAGCCAGGAGAAACTAGGTATACCTCAGCAAGCGCACAAGCTATCAACACAGTTTCAGGCTCTTTCAGGGTAACATGTGGGATTTTTATTTGAGAAAACTCATTTTTGGGCTACTTAAATTATAGTTACGCTTTAAACTTATGGTAATCTGAGACCTTCTAAAAGAAAGCCCTGTACCATGTCTTTCTGTGGAGTCACCATACAGAGGCGTCAGGTGTGGACTCTCAGAGATATGAGGTAAAGATATTCTTCCCAACCTCTACCAGGAAGATTATGAAAACAGTGGCCAAGCTTGTAAATTAAAAAAAGAAAAGAAAAAGGCAACTTTCTATACCATACCTGACATTTTTCTAGTTGGCGCACTTTTACTAACAGTTTCTCAACTTCACTGTTCTTCTGTGCAATCATTGACTGTAATCTTTCCAGTTGTTCAGGGTCACACTTTGAACCTTTTAACTGCAACAAAGTTGCTATTTGCACCTTAAATTACAAACAAAGGTAAAATTAATCAAATAAAATATACAAGGAAAATATACAAGGAATATTTTCAGACAAATCAGAGACCATGAAGGGAAATAAGAGCCTGCGGATAACCAAATAAACTAGGGAGCTCATAAGTAGAAACATATTTTAAATTACAGGGCTGTACACATACAGTAACACTGCTTGCATGTACAGCACGTAACCATTGAGGCTAGCGATTGACGCAGGCTTAGGGCACGGATGAGTTAGGCTATGCCTCATTGGCAAAGCTGGTGAAGAAGAAAACTTTTACAAAAACAATGGCAACAAGGGCGTTTTGGAAGACACAACTGGCTAGGATTTCTGATCACCAAACAATACAATCTTAAGCCAGGTTCACACTTTCGTAGCTCTGTACGCAGCCACAACCCACAGCTGTGAACAGCACTAAGGATGTAGGGTAGCAATGCATAGGTGAATTAGGATCTGTGAAGCAATTGCAGTCCACACTAAAGCCAGCCTGGATTTCTTAAGGTCAACAATGGCAAACTTAGCTAAAGAATTACAGTTGTATCCATACCTTCATTCGATGCATCTGTTGTCTAGAGAAAGCATGTTGCTTCTGAAGCGACTGGTACTGCACCTTCATGCCGATCATTTGACGTTCCATTTCTGCTCTACGATCTTCCACCTAAATGACAAAAAGTAGATGTCAGAGATCCACATCACTTAGGCTAGGTCCACACCGCATTTTTGCTGTCCGTTTAACAAAAATACAGATGCTGTTGTATGCTATACTGCTTACGTTACAGATCAAAATGAATGTTTTAACATACATGTGGTTGACCACATTTTTCTGTACACTGAAATTAAATGTACTAAAATGGATACAGAGAAAAAACAAAAAATACAAATGCAAAAATTAAGTGTGAACCCAGCCTTAGTCTTTCAATAGAATAATGCATACAAGAACTGATAATATAACCTACCTCTGCAAACAAGGAATTGCCTTTACTGTTGGGGTCTTGAGCCTTCTGTAATGCACTGTCAAGTTGAATCTGCAGCTCCATGTTTGCTTCACGTGCTTTCTGTATTTAGTTGCACAAGACACATGTAAATCATTCAGTACATTTTGTCAGGCTAGAGGTGGTTTACTTAATAGAGTGATAACAAGCCCATTTCTAAATAATAACATCTTCTACATGTTTATCTTTTGGACACACTGTATGAAGTGGAGAGAAAGAAAATGGTGCCATAATCCATGAGCACTGTGCAACCTTACACGGCCCTGCTGTACAGTATGTAGACCCATGACTGTGTGCTCACTAGGCCAGTTTACCACTATGTTGACCCTTCTACATAGTCACTTGTTTAACCAATTGCATTTAAAAAACAAATCCTGTATTATGGTGCGTTCACACCTACAGGATCTGCAGCTGATTTTCTGCAGCAGATTTCATTTAAATAACTGAACACAGCATCAAATCTGCTGCAGATCCTGTAGGTGTGAACGCACCCTTACAGAACATTTTAGATGCTAGTGGAAAAGAACCCCGAGTGATTTCGGTGCATAAAAAAAACACTTGTTAGCACAATGTTAGCAAGTGCTTTTACCTACAGTGTCCACAATAATACTATAAGTAGCTAGAGGAATCACCTAAAGGGATTGGATTAACCAGACCACCACCTTTTCATCCTGTTAAGCTTATAAGCCTACAAATGGACACTAAGGTTACTAGGCCTAATACACAAGTGGGAAGATTTATCAACGATTTAGAATTATTTTTTTCTGGTATGGAAAATTTGCTAAATCTTGTGATGTTTTCCACTATGTTTTACACACAGCATGCCTACTTCAGCTTACACTAAAAGGAGGCATTATTTATTGTGCGCGACTATTTAAAATAGTCGCACGAGTTGCATCCTGACTCCACACTAGGTGTGGTGTATTTCAGCACCTAATGTGGAGCCGTTTCGCTGTGAGGCGGGCAGGAAAATAAGTAGTGACGCAATAGCATTTCTACATACCTTCTGGGGCTGTACAGTAAGTAGCAGTGCATACCGCACTGCTCCCTACAGTACAGGAGCAGGGAATTTCCTCATAAAACCACGATTCCCTGCTTTATGGGGTTTCCTGCCCAAGAGCGGAATGCTTCTGCTTTTGGGAGGGCTTTTTAAAATTCCCTGCACAGGAATTAATTTGTTATTATTGGTCTTTGTATCCTAAGTTTTATGCAGTAACATTATGGTAATATTTATTTGCTGATGGTGTCATGGTATTATTGAACCTTTATATAATATTGGTTTATGTACAGCAGGTTTGGTTGGTGATACAGTATTTGGTGATACTATTTAGTAATTATATGATGCTTATAGAGAGTCTGGTGCTGTCTGGTGAGAATTTGGCGACTGTTGCAGTCGCATTGTGTCAGGAGTCACAGCTCAACCACAATGACAACCATTAGATTCAATGTAGTATTGCAATCTTCATGTTGTACCATGTGCAGCCCTAGCCTTACAGTAATATCCCATTGCATCACAGGTGGTGTTATACCAAGGGACTGTTTACATCATGTTTCAGCTATATGCATGTAGTATACAGTATGTATACAGAAGGTATGGGGACATATTCCACAGAGTAGCCATAGGATTCAGTGGACTCTTTGGGGGAAATTCATACCTCACATTGGTCTCTGGAAACTTCCTGCCAACGACTGTTTTGACTGATTTACTAAGGAGCGCAGGCCGAGTGCTGCACACAAACATGTAAAGCTCCAAGCTGGATTTTCCTTATGATTTAAGCCAGGTAACTGGAGGTAATAGGGCGGCCTATTGTGGCCATGCCCCTTTTATGCCGCTCTCCACCCACTTCTTCAAAAGGTGGAGGGAGAGCGGTAAGGCCCCGTTCCCACTGAGCAAAGGTAGCGGAATTCCGCTACCTTTGCTCAGTGGGAATGGGGCCTAACAGAGTAAGTCAATCACACATTTCCCAGGTTGTGTTTTGAGGAGTGAACCAAGGCTGAGCAACACACATCTCCCACCCCTTTCCAGTTGCAGCACGCAGATAAATGGAATGATGTATGCAGTTCTCTTAATTCTATTCTATGAGCGAACTGGTAAGTGGCAAGCATGCTCCACAGTACCTAATTCCCATAGAAGAAGTTTTGTGTATATGCAAACATGTCTTCATTTACTCTCTCTAAATGCAGCAACTGGGTGACTTCAGTACATTTCAGGAAGGGGAACATAGGGAGCCACTTCTTTCTGGATTATTGCAGTGGTGGCTACCATCATTTGGGAAGAGGTTTCTAAGTATATAAAAGAGGTTCTAGGAACCCCTTAACTTGTACTTATTGGTAGTGAGCTGCATACCTAAAGCGAAACACTAACTCTCCTTAGAGCTGTCAATCTTGTGTACTAGACTGCCCATGGATAGAACTAAGTAGGTGCCCCTTGTACTCGCCAATACATTATTTAACAGGTCACTTCAAATTGATAAAAAAAATAAACAAATTACCTCCAAAGCATTGAAATAACTAACTGCCTCTTTTTCTCGCTCTTCCTTCTCCACCTGAAGCCGTTCCAGCTGGCGACTTTGGTTTCCATTAGTCAGAACAAGTTGCTGCTGGCGATACTGTAATTCATTCATCTCTTCCTCTAGCTGTGCCTACATTGAAACAATGTTAATGACTCATTAAACCTCAATATGTATAAAACAGCCAGGCATAATCCAGAAGGGCCTAATGGTTTACGATTTAACGTGAGGAAATCATAACATTTAAAGCACAACAGCACCGACAATTACACTTTCTACAACAAATACTAAGCAGCTCAGAACATCTACAGTGGCACGAGAAGACCCCAACTCACCTTTTTACTTTCAAGTTCATCTATTTCCATCTGGAGGGTGACCATTTCTGAAGACATAGTTTCGTGCGCACGCTCAGACATCATGCGCAGCTCCTCCGATTTGTTTGCTAGCAGCTCAGTCTGATGGTCAAGTTTGTGTTTTAGTTGTTTCTCACTTAATCTTGCTTCATCTAATTCGGCTTTCAGCTTCTCCATCTGGGTAGAACAGAATATGTCAAAAGAGAAAGTAACAAATAGCACAAAAAATACACATAAAAATATATGTTGGAGGTCACTGTCCTAGACAAGTGTTACGTAGTCACCCAGACAAATCAAGTAATTTATAACCCTATATGGTATACTATACTGACACACAGAAGCCAGCCTAACAAATGGAAAGAGAATCTTATATTCTAATATTACAGGTACAAGTCTGTATACTGATAAAATATAAATTGTGCCACTTGACTACTAGCAATGCTGACAGAATACCCATAGGAGTGCTCTATCTGCCCTTCCCCCTCTCAGCAGTGACTGGCAGGTTGCTGTGTGTGCAGTAATAGGCAGCAATCTGTCAGTCACCGCCCTGGCTGGCCAGCAGAGCGTTCTACTCATGAACACAGTGACCTTATAACTGAGTCTGCTGGTTTTCTCTACCTGAAGCTATAATATGTTGCTATTACATCTGCTTAAAAAACAAAAGTTAGGGTTAATCTGATCACACACAGGAAAGAATAAAAAAGAAGAAAATTACAAATCTCTGGCTCCAGTTGGTTTAAAAGAAAAATATTTTTGGTGAACTACCCCTTTAAGTGAAAAGTCAAATGATTAAATACCTTATCCTTCAGTTCACCCATCTCCCGATTATGGTTCCTCTCTAGTTGTTCCTGTAGCTGCTCCAGACAAGCCTTCTGCTGCTGCTTTATATTCTCACATTCTGACGATATACTCTCTAGCATCCGGTTTTTAAGTTCCACTTCCCGCTGGAGCGAATATTTTTCTTGCTCCAAGTTCTGGAAATGATCATAAAAAAAAAAAATTATCATTATGTTGCTCACCAGTAAAGTGACACCGGACTCATACAAAACATGATATACCTCAATAGTGCTGGTCATCTCATTCCGCTGCTCCTCAAGCTGATTCTGTAGGTCACTTTGACTTTCCAGAAGTTGGAGGCCATACTGAGCAGCCCTGTCTCTCTCCTCTTCAGCCTCCTTTAGCTGACGTCGGAGCTTTAAGACTATATCTGACTGGTCCATTGTGCCAGATACTTAATACTATACGGAGAAAAAATAGCTTACATTTTATAACTATATAGACCTAGACATATCCATTGTGACATTAAAGGAAAACTATCAGCAGGTTAGATAAAGGCAAGTGTCTTTGCTTCATCCTTCGCACTGTTTTCATGAAGTCTGTAGTTTAACCCCTTAAGGTCAAAGCCAATTTTCGGGTTTTTTTTTGCAGTTTTACGTTTTCTACTTTATGTTTAACCCCTTCAGGACCAGGCTAATTTTATGCGCAGTGAAATTGAAAAAAACCCCACAATTCTTTTTTTTTCTTTTTTTTTTTTTTTGGGGGGGGGGGGGGGGGTCGTTTTTACGCCGTGTGTCTTATGGAAAAACTGACATGTTATATATGTTCCTCAAGTTGTTACGATTACAATTATATGTAACATGTATAACTTTTCTTTTATGTGATGGCCTATAAAAATTTCAAACCATTGTTAACAAATATACGTTCCTTAAAATCGCTCTATTCCCAGGCTTATAACGCTTTTATCCTTTGGTCTTTTTTACACATATACTAGAAGCCCCCCTGGGGGACTTCTAGTATATACACATTGATCTCTCATTGAGATCTTTGCTGTATAGTAATACAGCAAAGATCAATGAGATCGGCACTCGTTTGCTTTCGGCTGCTGCAGCCGGAAACAAACGAGTGCCGAGCCGGGGACGGCACCATCTTGGAGCAGTCCCCGGCCGGCATCAGGCATGGAGATCGCTCCTCCGGGACAACGTCTCATTGCGATCTCACCCACTAGACACCAGGGAAACGCTGGATCCGGTAATCGGATGCAGCTGTCATCTTTGACAGCTGCATCTGATTACCTTATTAGCGGGCACAGCGATCGGACCGTGCCCGCTAATAGCCACGGCCCGGGGCTACATGAGGCACCCGGGACTGCGGCGGTTAAGACCGCTCTGAACGCCCGCACCCGCGCGAGGACGTACAGTTACGTCCTCCCGCGGGAAAGGGTTAAAAGGCCATAGCGCTTGCATTTTTTCACCTAGAGACCCACATGAGCCCTTATTTTTTGCGAAACCTATTGTACTTTGCAATGACAGGCATTATTTTTCCATAAAATATGCAGCGAAACCGGTAAAAAATCATTTGCGCTGTCAACTTGAAAAAAAAAAAAAGGAATCTGCTTTGATTTCAGGGAGTTTTGCGTTTACGTCGTTTGCCCTATGGTAAAACTGACTTGTTATGCATGTTCCTCACATCAGTACGATTACAATGATATGTAACTTGCATAACTTTTATATTATTTGATGGCTTTTAAAAAATTAAAACCTTTAAAAAAAAAAAAAAACTAAAAGTATTTAAAATTGCTCTATTCCCATCCTTATAGCGCTTTTATCCTTTGGTCTATGGGGGTGTCATTTTTTGCACCATGATCTGTACTTTCTATCGGTACCTTGATTGCACACATGCAACTTTTTGATTACATTTTTTCTGGATTTGATGCGACCAAAAATGCGCAATTTTGCACTTTGGGATTTTTTGTGCTTAGACCATTTACCGTGTGAGATCAGGAATGTGATAATTTAATAGTTCGGGCCATTACGCACACAGCGATACCAAATATGCTTGTTTATTTATTTATAAAATGGGAAAAGGGGGGTGATTTAGACTTTTATTAGGGGAGGGGATTTTTTTATTAATAAAAACACTTTTTTACTTTCACATTAACTAGAAGTCCCCCTGGGGGACTTCTATATGCACAGCATTGATCTCTCATAGAGATCAATGCTGTGTATATACACAGCAATGATCAGTCACATTGGTAATACAATGCTTTGGCCTGCTGCAGGCCAGAGCAATGTACTGCCGAGCCGGGATCAGCGTCAGTGCGATGCTGAGGCCTGGCCAGAAGAACGGATCCAGCCCCCCGCGAGGTACGTCATGGGATGCTAAGATGTTAATACTGCGTCTAGTAAGGCCAATTGGTGCACTGGGGATGGGTGGGATCATTGCAGTGGAGTGCAGTGGTCCAAATGGCCTTACTAGATGCGGTATCAAGACAGCTTCACATAGGATGGATCGCAGCGTAAATCTCTCTGGCAGCGTCTGGGTTAAAGGGGACGGGAGATTTACATACTCGCAGCGGCCTGAAAGATCTGCTGCAAGTATGTATTCACATAGGAACTGACAGGACCTTGCATCATAATGGATCTTAATGCAAAACTCGCAGTGAGATTTCCACTGTGATCCGTCTTGTGTGAAGCTACCCTTAGACTACAAACTGCCTAGAAACTGTGCCAAGGATGAAGGTAATAGACTTATCTTCATCTTCAGCTCCCCTTGAGCAATAGATTACTCTAACCTACTACCGTGTTTCCCCGAAAGTAGGACCCCCCCGAAAGTAAGGCAGGGTGAGGGTTTCGGGGGGGTCCGCCAATGTAGGGCACCCCCCGATTGTAGAGCAGGGTAGCTGGGAGGGGGGAATGTAAGGCCGCATATGGGTGGGGTCCCTGGGGAAAGTACAGGAACTGCTACGGTACCTCGCTCCATCCAGGAGCCGCCCGTATTCCGCCTTCAGTAAATGGCCTGCGGCGCATCCTGCTGCTCGAGCTGCGATTGGCCAGTCAGCTCGAGCTGCGATTGGCCAGTCAGCCGGCTCGCAGCTGATTGGCCGAACGTCACCTCGTCAGCCCGGTACCGCAGAGGAATCGCGTTGAGACAGAAGAAAGGTAAGGTGTGTATGTGTGTCTGTGGAATGAGAAGGAACAGGGGAAATGGAGGGGAATGAATAAGAAGAAGGATAGGAAAGGAATAAGGAGGAGTGGGAGGAAGCATGAGAAATCCAAAGGATCAAAGAGGAATAAGGGGGAAATGAATGGGGATGTATACAGGAGAGGAATATGGAGGAGCGTTAATAAATGTTAATTTTATTGTTAAAAAAAATATTTTTTTCATTTTTTTTCCCAATGTAAGGCCTCCCCCGAAAGTAAGGCAGGGTGGGACTTTTGGGAGTAAAATTAATGTAAGACAGGGTCTTACTTTCGGGGAAACACGGTAATAGCCTCTTTCCTCAAAGGAAAATTATGTTCACACATTGATCTGTGGAGGTGTATTTTAAAGGGGTGAAACATATTACGTCTGACAATCACATTTTGTGTTAAAAAAATAGTATGTTAAAAAAATAAAACGCAACAACAACAACTGTATATTCATGAACTTGTATGTGTCATCTATATATAGATACAAAGATTAAATTAAAAAGGAAAAATTGTGACCAGCAAATCATGAGAATTAGGGCAGGAAATGACCTACTTGGAAACTTTGTAAATCTAACTGCTTTGCCATTGACCATTACATGAGATTACCTGGTAATCTCCTAACATTGTAAAATCCTGTTTAACGTGCTAACTTACCATCTGTTCTGCAATATGGCAGTCATACAGATCCCTATAAGAGCAAACTGTCTGGATCACATCCTATATGAACATATTATTTTATAAGGAGAAACCTACTAGATATTCTAACGCCCTGTGGTCATTTAGGGAAGGTAACATAATCCTCCTGATCAGTTCATCAGCTAAACCTTTAGCTGAACAGTCATACAACATTTAATGTAAAGTTAATATTATTAGAGCAGAAGGGAGAGAAGAACGGCTGTAACTACCATGTCGGAGCAGGACGTAAGTAACAGGCAGTACGGCGCTGAAGACAGGTGAGTACAGCAAATTTTGGTGGAGTAGCCTCCATTACTGTTACCAGTAAATGGTAATATACTGAGGAACAGCTGACACAAAACTATCGCCCTATGAAGATAGTGAAGTAAAAGTATGGATGCATACCGCCTGTATAGTGCAATAAACATGATAGGAAGGAAGTCTGGAGCTTACATTGCGGCTGGGGAACATACAATGCTTACATAGTAATGGCTGCAAGAATCAGGATAAGAGTAAAATGTGTGTACAGACTTGCGGCTGAGAGACAAGGGACGGCCGGTGAGAACAGATGTGAGGGGCTCTATAACCCCAGATAGTACAGGACACCTGGATATAAGAGCCCCCTGACTTACAAAGGCTCTGTATAGTATTTTATTACTGGAGAGAATAGTATAGGGTGATGGGTTATTGTGACCTTAAAGAAAAAAAAAAAAGCAAAGCCACCAGATGAAAGGGATCGAGGGCTGTGTTCACACTGTGTGGCCTTTAATAGCCATCCTGGCATGGATCTCTCTTCCCATGAAAGCAATGGATATCAGGATGAATCCCACTCTAAACTGTCATCCATTGTTACCCGTCTGACCCTGGGCATGGAGACATCTGCCTATTGGGTGGCACAGCTGTGGAGGTGACCTGGTGGGAATATGTCTAGCAGGCAATAGTGACTGGGGTTGGTATGGTCACCACTATATCTGTAATAGCCAGGGGCAGCTCAGCCTCTCCACCCCAATCTAAAGGTAACATTACAGGGGCTGGATGCCAGCTAGACCCCACTTACTGTGGGAATATCAGGTGTCTATGGGACTGGTGGCATCACAAGCAGGTACAGAGCATCCAGCACAGGCCTGAGCACCGCCCCGCCATGTTGTATGACATCTCACACAAGACATGGTTGGAGATGCATATATATATATATATATATATATATATATATATATATATATATATATATATATACATACAAGGATACAAGACATATATATACACATATATATGAGGACACAAGACATGGATGTACATATATATACACATGAGGACACAAGACGTGGATGTATATATATGCAAGGATACAAGACATTATGTGTGTGTATATATATGCAGGAGAAGGACACAAGAAATGGATATATATGTATGTAATGTGTGGATGAGCTGGTGTCTTACTATAGAGCCAGCCTACCCCTGTGTGAGCACAGACAGCAGCACTAAGACCCCCGCACACTCCTGTCACAGGTCACTCCCTGCTCCCCATACATAATAAGCCGCACGGCCTCCCGTCTCCTATATCACTCATCACATCCCAGCCATGTACTCAGTGCCCACCCCACCCGCCTCATGCTGCCAAGGTAACCGTTCTCTCTGCCATATGATGCCCTGTGCCCCGGTACAGCACCGCATACATACATACATACATACATACATACATACCTACCTACCTACCTACCTACCTACCTACCTACCTACCTACCTACCGCTGCCGCTCTCCTCCTCCTCCTTAGCCCGCACGTTAGCCGCTCAGTTTGAATCAGGCTTCTGCTCCGTACAGTCTCGCGAGACAAGACAGTGCCCGCGCAGCTCAGATCCCGATTGGCCGATCAGTACTGGGCGTGGCTTTCCCAGCTGCAGGTGACAGCGGTCAGCTGACGGACCGGCGAGGCTGTAGCGGTAACCGAATGCATGCGGCCGGTCCTCAGGACTACGTGCGGCGCGTATACATAGCGGAGAGCCCGCTGTAGTCGCTTCCGCTGCCGGGTAACGTACGGTAATGTCCAGGAGCCCCTCCCCCAGCTGCGCCTGCAGCGTACCAGGCTCAGTGTTAACACTATGGGGGATGACGCTGCTGGGGGAAGGGACGGCCGCAGCCAAAAGAGAAAATCATACACATCTACTACAGTAATACCACAAGGGGGCGCTGCTCCTGCTTGTAGAAGGTGCAAGGTGCTCTCTGGGCTCCTGGGCTGCTCCCAGCTCTATGGGCCCTCGGGCCACAGCCTTAGGTTGGCCTCACGCTGCTTTCACATCCTGAACAAACCTCAGTGACAACATGTTAGCTGCAGCTTATGGGAAGTTTACCATTTGCCTGAGAAAGCCCTCACAGCACTTTTTTTTTTTTTTTTTTTTTTTTTTTTTTTAAAACACACCAGTGCAGCACATGGCTTTTCCCCCCCTGCGGTTGTGTTTTTTTTAATGGCATTTTTGACTTTGTGTACTTTTTTTATTTTTTAAACTTGGGCTGTGTTTTTTCGGGTTGGTGTTTTTATCTGAACATGGACTTCAAGGCTAAAATCTGTGTTCAGGTCAAAATGCCGACCCAAATGCACCTGCTCCAGAAAGGAAGAGGTTAAGTGACCCCTTCCTTGCTGGAGTGGGTGGCAGACACCCTGTGAGCCAGACTGTGCTCCGTTACGGGGGTGGGGATGGTTAACTTACCCCCTGGTCTTATCCCTGTTTTCTTGTCATTAGTGGCTGAGCAGGGACACTGGTTGAAACAACCCTTTAAAGAGGCATAGCCTTGTTGCTCAATGTGTCAGGCTCTGCCGAAGAAAGAAGACATAAGGGTGAGTATCATTAGGGCCCCCTTCTCCCCCCAGCACTACACCTATCCAGCGGCAGTCTTTGGCACCAAGCACCCCAAGCGATCGCTTGGGGCCCCCACGCCCCGCTCTTGTGCTCAAGACCGCTGGACAGGGCCGCTGCCCCGCTCGCTGCTGCCATCTGAACTGTAACTATGAGCACTCATAATGAACGCTCATAGTTATATGCAGCAGCACTGACAGGGCGGGAAACATTGGCCCCCTTCCTGTCAGTCACTCTTGTGGCCACAGGAAGGGTTTTCCCTGCGGTCACAAGTGGCAGCTTTATCCTTGTGGTGCCAGTGCTCCAGTGACATCACTGGAGCATCGGCGCCAGGACAAGGGGAGTGCGGTCTCTTGTGATCGCAGGGAAAACCCTTCCTGCGGCCACAAGAGGGAATAGAAGAGGAGACGCCCGGACCCAGGTGATTATAAGTGTTTGTTTTATTGTGTTAGATACTATATGGGAGGGGGAGCACACAGGGGTCTGTTTAACTGGGGGAGCGCACATCGGGGGTCTATATAAATGGGGGGAGCACACAGGGGGTTTGTATACTACTGGGGGCAGCACACAGGGGGTCTATATACTACTTGGGGCAACAGAATGGGGTCTATATACAACTTGGAGAGCACACAGGAGGTCTATATCCAAGTGGGGGAGCACACGGGGACTATATACTACTGGGGGAACATACAGGGGGTCTATATACTACTTGTGAGGCACACAGGTGGTCTATATATAACTGGGGGAGCACACAGGGGTCTGTATACTACTGGGGCAGCACACAAGGGGTCTATATAATACTGGTGGAGCACACAGGGGGTCTATATACTACTGGAGGAGCACACACGGGTCTATATCCAAGTGGGGGAGCACACAGGAGGTCTATATCCAAGTGGGGGAGCACACAGGGGGGCTAAATACCCCTGAGGGAGCACACAGGGGGCCTATATTCTAGTGGGGGAGCACACAGGGGGTATATATAATTGGGGGCAGCACACAGGGGGTCTATATACAACTGGGGCAGCACACAGGAGGTCTATATACTTCTGGGGGAGCACACGGGGAGGGGGCTATATATAACTGGGGGAACACACAGGGGTCTATATACTACTGGGGAAGCAAACAAGGGGTATATATAATACTGGTGGGGCACACAGGGTCTATATACTACTGAGGGAACCACACAGGGGGCTTATATACTACTGGAGGAGCACACAGGGGTCTATATCCAAGTGGAGCACACAGGAGGTCTATATCCAAGTGGGGGAGCACACAGGGGGTATATACAACTGGGAGCAGCACACAGGGGGTCTATATACAACTGGGGCAGCACACAGGAGGTCTATATACTTCTGGGGGAGCACACGGGGGGGCTATATATAACTGGGGGAACACACAGGGGTCTATATACTACTGGGGGAAGCAAACAAGGGGTATATACTACTGGGGGCAGGACACAAGGGGTATATACTATTGGGGGCAGCACACAAGAAGTATATATTACTGGCGGTAGCGCACAAGGGGTATATACTACTGGGGGCAACACACAGCGGTCTATTGTTTCGGAACGCGTGTCGAGGGGGGGCCCAAGACATAACTTCGCTTGGGGCCCCAGAAATGCCAAGACCGCCCCTGCACCTATCCCAGCAAAGAAGGGGGGCACTTAACCCCCTTACTTGCTGGGACGGGTACATTGTGATGACAGTGTAACCCCCAGGGGGTCAAGTGAGGATGGTGTGCATCCTTACTTAAAGTGACTGTACCACCAGGCCCAGGCTGAAGTACTGGAGGCGGGCCGCCCCACCCTTAGTGGGAGGAAACCCTAGCCCCTCTATGATAGGGTTCCATTGATTCTAATGGAGTCACGTCATGGAGGGACTGAGGTTTCTTCCCACTAAGGGTGGGGCAGGCCCGCCTCCAGTGCTTCAGCCTGGGCCTGGTGGTACAGTCACTTTAACCCCCTGGGGGCCCTATTGTTTAGTCTGGCATGCAAAGGGTTAAGCGTGGATGCCATGCATCCTCACTTAACCTCTTGTGTGGCAGACTGTAAGCAGCATTTTGAATGGTCAAACAGGCGTATGGGGGTGTTATTTTTAGAACAAATGACTTTTCTGTATTGTGTGGTGTTTTTTTGTTTTTTTTTTTCATACAAGCAAAGTAGTGAAAGCTGTCTGATAGACGGAAACCATTAATAAGTCGGGCCCAACTGGCCAACCAGTGGAGCCCCGCATACTTTATCCTTCCAGGAAGTCCTGCTTCTGGACCCGTTCCCGGGGCAGAGAAATCGCCGCCCTAAGCTGTGCGTGCGCTATATGCAAATCAGTAGAGATGAGTCCGACGTCCATAGAAAATGACTGCTCCAGTCCACGCTATGTGACTGAGACGCTCCTGACGTACTTCTGCTGCGTTAGACTAATTTAGGCCGGCGGCGAGTGAGAATTGTTTCAAAGGACGGCGTGACTACATTTCTACGCAGAATCCTGGTAATGTGTAACTAATTTATCTTAATGTAATTGCCCTGAGCAGGGAGAGGGAGCATGGTTGGATTGTTTGAAGTTGTGCAGTGCTTTCTCTCTGCACCACATTCAGATATAACAGACTATGGGTGATTGTTCTTATGGTACGTTTACACAGATTTATCTTGACAAATTTTTGAAGCCAAAGCCAGGAATGGATTTGAAAAGAGGAGAAATCTCAGTCTTTCCTTTATGACCTGTTCCCTGTTTATAGTCTGTTGCTGGCTTTGGCTTCAAAGATCTGTCAGATAAATCTCTCTGTGTAAACACACCATTACTTATTTCTATTCATTGTCAGGTTTCAGAGATGGTGCATTCTTTTTTCATTGCACCACTCATTCTGCTTGCCTAAAGGAAAACTATCAGGTTCATGCACACTGTAGCTGATCACCTCCTGTTTCTGGTGTCGCTCTTATAAGTCCAGACGTTTTTAAGAAATTAAATGTTATAAGTATATGTAATGGTGTGTTTACATGGGCAAATTTATCTGACAGATTCTGGAAGCCACACAGGTGACCTGGGGGGAGGGAGACACTGATCAGCAGCAGCTGTCAGTGTCCTCCTTCACTTCAGTGGGCAGGGTTAGAAGCGACCCAGCCCGTTGAAGAGACAGAGGACAAGTGATCCCGACACGAAGGGTGGGGGCCAGGAGCAGGGAGTGTGTCGGAGTGGTGACAGGTTGGACTGAGATTGGATGACTCTATGCAAAACTGTGCAGGATCCATAATAAATTGATATTGGAAAGATGGAAAGCTATGGGTGTGCAACCTATTAATTCAAAAATAATTTTGGGGGAATGTTCCTTTAAGGTACTAATATACAGCCCGATATGAGTAGCAAGTGAATGTAGGTCCTTATTCAATGGCTTCTCGGTGCATTTACACATGTCTTTTGTATTCATTGTATTGTATTCATTCATTCACATTGTCTCTGATAACTGTCCAACAGTAATCTGCAAGCATTGATGGGTTCCATTTACCACAATAACTTAGGCTAAGTTCACACTGCGTTTTTGCAATTCCTTTTTTTTCATCCGTTTTTTGCAAAAAAAAACAGATGAAAAACAGATGCATTTGTGCTTGTGCATTTTGCATCCGTTTTGATCTGTTTTTCCATTAACTTCCATTATTAAAAAAAAAAAAAGGATCGAAACGGATTCGTTTTTCTTAACGGACACAAAAGTAGTGTTGACACTACTTTTGTGTCCATTAAAAAAAGAAAAACGGATCCGTTTTTTTTTATTATGGAAGTCAATGGAAAAGCAGATCAAAACGCATGCACACAAATGCATCTGTTTTTTTCATCTGTTGTTCGCAAAAAAACGGATGAAAAACACGGATAGCAAAGACGCAGTGTGAACCTAGCCTTATACAATAACTATTGGTCATTCTAAGATGATGCAATATACCAGTTGATGATGCAAAACTGATGATGCAAACTTTTCCTAGTATTGTATCACAGGCTGTGAGAAGTATAGAAAGTACGTCTATATCTTGAAAATTAGAGCCAATTTCTAAATTTGAACATCATTTTCGATCTCAGCACCCCAAAAGTAGTTAAGTTCAACTGTATTCGTGTCGGAACCTTTTTGGCTGTTGAACAGTGTATTTGGTCAAGTACACCGGTAATTGCTTTGTGTAATAGTACCCTTACAAGAATCAGAAGAACACCACCGGAACGAGATGGTAAGTGGCAGCTAATCTAGAAACAGAGAGGATTATTGCTTAAACTCCCACGAAATTTTTTTTAAAGTTATATAACTTTGTAATGTGGTTAAATACCCGGTCTGGCCCCCTTCCCCCACTTTTGGACCCCCGACCCCCCACCCGGAAGTTAAAGAATATATACATTACCTATTACGATCGTCGCGGTCCTCTTCTCCCGGGCGGCATCTGGTGACGACGACGTCAGAGCTGGGGGGCGGTCCGAGTCTGCTTCCTCCTCGGCGTCTTCATAGAGAGTGAATGGGACGGAAAAGGCTGCTGGTGCACATGCGCACCAGCAGCCTTTTCATTGGCTGGAGCGCATCACATGGCTTCCAGCTTGCTCAGCCCTGATTGGCTGAGGTTGCTGGAAGCCATGTGATGCGTTCCAGCCAATGAAAAGGCTGCCGGTGCGCAAGCGCACTGGCAGCCTTTTCCATCCCCAGGACCCGGAAGTCAGAGACATCGCTGGAGGGCGGACGACGGTGAGGCGGACGGCGGGCGAATGGAGTGGCGATCGTCACCGGAGGGATGGTGAGTATGGTGTCTGTGTGTGTCTGTCTTTTTTTTTTTTTTGGGGGGGGGGGGGGGGGGTCCCGCGGGAGTTGTCCTTTAAAATGTGCTGGCCCCACAGTCACACTCCAGAATGTCTTCCCAGAGGGATGGAAACTGTTCTACCTATAAGGAGGGGGCCAAATCCATATTAATAACTATGGATTTAGAATGCAGGGACTTTTAAGTCCCTGTGGGTATAATATATAGGTGTCCCCTATATAGGGTATATGACATCCAACAACTGACCCCTGCATGCTCAAGGTTCGCTCATCTCTAGATTTTATAGATCCCCTATTACAACTATAACGCTCTACAGTATGTGAAACTCATCTTTAAGAAGGCTGGTACTCTAAGCACTCATATACTGTATGTGCAGTATAACTGTGCCATTGTGTAACATTCTGTCTGCACATACAGTAGTAATTGTTGTGCACTTCTCTAATAAATGTGCATGTGAATGACACTGACCCATAGAAAGGACATAACACCCTGAAATAACAGAGTGAAAATCAATATACACAACAGTGCAGAATCATGTCTTGTATGAAAAAAAAATAATTTGTTCACTCACCATTTCCAACAAGAGGACGCTCATGCAGCTACAACTTACTATGGTAACGGACCAGCTGAAGAAGTGGTTCGCATTTTAAATAGGCAAAATGAGGAACAAACAGTGAACAATAATGAATGAATGTTTTGTGATCTCCAGGCCCCCAGTAATAGAGGGAGTAACTTACCATTCAAAGCCTGCTATAATACTATAAAAACTTTAAAACGGTATTCCTCTATGTTAAAAAGTTTCATTATAGTTTTTTCAAGCATAGACTAATAAACATGTCCTTTTATTCAAAGATCAAGGTAAAGATATGTGGATGCCGCGTAACAATTGTGATATCAGCTGAATTACCATATTTTGATCTACTGTTAACATTTTTTTTCTACTCTTTTAATACTGTTTTTGTCCGGGTTAATAACATTAACTTAATTTACTTCTATTAAAACAAAAACTCAAGTCTTCCGGTACTTATCAGCTGCTGTATGCCCTGCAGAAAGTCGTATTATGTCCAATCTGGAGAGCAGGAGAGGTTTTCTATGGGGATTTGCTACTGCTCTGGACAGTTCCTGCCATGGACCTACGTGACAGCAGAGAGCACTGTGTCAGACTGGATAGAATCCACCACTTCCTGCAGGACATACAGCAGCTGATAAGTACTGGAAGACTTGACATTTTTGAATAGAAGTAAATGACATCTGTATAACTTTCTGGCACCAGTTGATTTGAAAGAAATGTTTTTTTGGGAATTACTCCTTTAAAGAGGTTAGGTGTTGTCCAGCATTATCATATTTAAAACAATAAGGAGCCTATACTTACCTGTCCACGGTCCTCTAGTGTCCTATTGCAGCATCGCAGGCAGGGGCTGGCTGGCAAATTTTAGCCCGGGGGGCAAACACACAGCACTGGCCCTTGAGTGGCAAGCTAGCGGCCCATCTTTCAAGGACCTCTCTGGCCCTTACCTACTATTACCCTCCCCAAATAAGTGCGGGAAAGGAAGATGCCACATGCGCCACAGAATTATAGTATTGGGGCCAGTGTTCCTAGCCACAAACAGCTCTTGTGATTGTCTCAATTCCGGACGAAATTTCTCAAGCCGCTGAGTTCTTCTTTAAACCTAGTGCTCTCTCACATGCTATATAGTATGGGATGAGAGCTATCCCAAGATATATATCTATTGTATTAAAGGGAACCTAGCTCAGGTGCACAGCATAGTACCTTAGGGTGCCTTTACACAGAGAGATTTATCTGACAGATGTTTGAAGCCAAAGCCAGGAACAGACTATAAGAAAAGAACAGGTCATAAAGGAAAAACTGAGATTTCTCCTCTTTTCAACTCCATTCTTGGCTTTGGCTTCAAAAATCTGCCAGCTAAATCTGTCTGTGTGAATTCACCCTTAAGGTATCATGCTGTGTACCCGGTGACCCTGTTATCTGTGCTGTAATAATTTAAATTGCCCCTGTGGTTCTCTTATTCTGTTACAACCATCAGCCCTAAGGGCCCTATTCCACCGGACGATTATCGTTCAGATTATCGTTAAATCGTTCGACTAAACGATAATCGTTCGGTTGAAATGCAGTTAACCATTAACGACCGAAAGAGAAATAGTTGATCGCTTTATAAGACCTGGACCTATTTTTATCGTTGCTCGTTCGCAAAACGTTAGCAAATTGTTCGCATTGAATAAGACGTCGTTCGGTCGTTCGCAGTAGATACGAACGCAATAGCGAAGAAAAAACGATCGCAAATACGATCATAAGTAACGATTATCGTTCCATGGAAATCAGTGAACGTTTTCAGGTCTTTCGCAATAGCGGTCGTTTGAGATCGTTAATCGTTAACGATTATGCGGACGATAATTGTCTGATGGAATAGGGCCCTTAATCTCTACAGCACCAGCTGTTATCAGAGGATTTTTGTTCATATGTACTACAACTCCCAGCATATCCTGAGGGCTGCAGACTGTCAGTAAATGCTGAGTTGTAGTGTTTGCAGCTGTTGTATATGGAGAATTCTAATGCTGCGTTTACACGTAACGATTATTGGCCCGATCGTACGATTAGCGATGTCGGATTTACGATTTTTTTTTTTATAACGATCAGCGTTTAGATGGTACGATATATCGTACGAAAATTCGCACTGCAATCGTTTTGCGATCGTTTAAGCCTATCTCACACATTGGTTAAATCGGCGAACGACTGTTCACACGGAACGATTTGCGAATTTTTTGCGTACGATGAACGACGATTTGCTGACCTGATGAAAGATCACGATGTACGATTTATCGTGCGTCGTTCGATCGTTCGCTGCGTTTACACGTACGATTATCGTTCCAATTCGACCGTTATCGCACAAATTCGCACGATAATCGTTACGTGTAAACGCAGCATAAGTGTATTGTATATTGGAGGCTTTGTGGGAGATCAGTATACATAGTTCTGTGGGGGCTGAGTGTGTGGATGTGACCCCAGAACAGCACTAATAGGGGATAGAAGAAATATACCGTTACTGACCAAATCAAATACACCAGTATATAAGAAACATATATTATCACTGTGACCACAACCACTACCACTCCATACTAATACCACCACATCATAACTGAAATCCAGTATATCAAGACCAATAATACCATCATAAAAGAAACACATATCACAACCCCTTCACCACCGCCATTACCACACCCATACTATTACTAAATAATATCCACTGTACAAATACCAGGATCATCCCCATAAAAGGTTTTGATTATTAAAATGTGTCAGCTGGTTGTGATCTCATGTGTAATCAAAGATACAAAATGAGCTGCTAGATAGCCGTTTCCTACTAGATATCTATCTATTATCTATTTATATATCTATTTGTCTATCTATCTAGCTCCTGTCTATCTATGGGTCCATTTACACAGGGAGATTATCTGACAGATTATCTGTTTAAGATTTGAAGCCAAAGCCAGGAATGGATTTGAGAAGAGGAGAAATCTCAGGCTTTTCTTTATGACCTGATCTCGCTTTATAGTCTGTTTCTGGCTTTGGCTTCAAATCTTTGGCAGATAATCTGTCATAATCTTTCTGTGTAAAAGGGCCCTTACTCCTATCTATCTATCTCCTATGCATCTATCTATCTCCTATCTATCTCAGGTATAAGTAGGGCCCCAGGACAAATTTTAGGATATATTATGGTAACATAGGTAAGGATTTTCTGTGCATGATAATAGTGTCATAGTTAACAACACCAGTAAGCAAATATCACCATACTGTACACGTTACTGCCAAACTTACTAAGCAAACCCACCAATATTACCAATACTACCAGTATATAAGTAACAAATAATATCACCACACCATGACCACTGCCATTATCACCAAATAATGACTAATACCACTACGACGTGACTGAATACAATCCACTATATAAAACACTAATATTACTAATAATACCATCACACCATGCCCACTACTCCCACCATACGGTTTCTGGATAATACCACTATACTGTCACCAAATAACAGCCACTATATAAGGACCAATATTCTCCAAAAACAGTGACAATAGAACACAGGGGTCACACTCCGTCCCTCCAACTGTTACAAAACTACAAATCCCATCATGCCTGGACAGCTAAAGCATGACGGGAATTATAGTTTTGCAACACTTGGAGGGCCTGAGTTTGACATCCCTGATACAGAGATAGATCCCAGCTGTATAAAGGTTCTGCAGACTTAATAAGTGATTATAGTGCAGTTACATTCAGTGACTCACAGTAGGTGTCTTCTCTGCATGAAGAGACGTCCACTTTACCTTTTCTTCTCCATCTGGCTCCGGACATCATTAGGGCTTCTCTGGCCATGACTCATCTCCACGGGATCTGCCAGACAAACATTTTTGGCTTCTTGCTCTAGCAACATCCTCATCTATACATCCCTCCATATAGAATAACCCCCCCCCCCCCCCCCCCGCTGCACATCTCTCCATATAGAATAACCCCCCCGCTGCACATCTCTCCATATAGAATAGCCCCCTGCTGTACATCCCCCCATATAGAATAGTTCCCCGTTGTACATCTCTCCATATAGAATAGCCCCCCTGCTGTACCTCCCTCCATATAGAATAGCCCCCCTGCTGTAGATCCCTCCATATAGAGTAGCCCCCCTGCTGTACATCCCTCCATAAAGAATAGCCCCCCTGCTGTACCTCCCTCCATATAGAATAGCCCCCCTGCTGTACATCCCCCATATAGAATAGTTCCCTGTTGTACATCCCTCCATAAAGAATAGCCCCCCTGCTGTACCTCCCTCCATATAGAATAGCCCCCCTGCTGTACATCCCTCCATATAGAATAGCCCCCCTGCTGTACATCCCCCCCATATAGAATAGTTCCCTGTTGTACATCCCTCGATATAGAATAGCCCCCCTGCTGCACCTCCCTCCATATAGAATAGCCCCCCTCCTCTACCTTACCATCCCCCATACTGAATAACCCCCCTACTGTGCATCCCACCATATAAAATAACCCCCTGCTGTACATCCCTCCATATAGAATAGCCCCCCCTGCTGTACATCCCTCCATATAGAATAGCCCCCCCTGCTGTACATCCCCCCCATATAGAATAGTTCCCCGTTGTACATCCCTCCATGTAAAATAGCCCCCTGCTGTACCTCCCTCCATATAGAATAGCCCTCCTCCTCTACATGACCATCCCCCATACAGAATAACCCCCCTACTGTGCATCCCCCCATATAGAACAGCCCCCCCTGTGCATCCCCCCATAAAGAATAGCTCCCCCCTGTGCAACCCCCCATATAGAACCCCAGACAGCCATCCCCCCTCTGCCGCTGTGTGGCCACATGTGAAAGGGTTAAAAAACAAAACACATTCTCACCTCTTACCTCGTTTCACAGCAGCTTCTTCCTCAGGCCGGATCTTCAGTCTGCAGCAGCTTCTGCACGTCTGCGGCTCTTGGGGGGGATCAGGCGGCCCGGAAGAGACTGAGTAAATAGCGTGGCCGTGGGCCGCGCTATTCTCTCAGACTCAACCACCGCAGAGGGTCGGCCGTGGGGCACGGCCCACTGATTGGTGGGGAAGACTGGCCCGGGGGGCACATGTCCCCCGCCCAGCCCACCCCTGATCGCAGGTGTCCACTGCTGACTGCAGCATCACCGAAACTGAGGTGGGACAGCACTGCGGTCAGTGATTGGCTGAACAGCCTGTCAGTTCAGATACAGGGCAGAAGTGTCAGAGGCCACCGTGGGGAGCAGGAAATGCGAGGTAAAGGCTGCAGGACACTGGAGTTTCCTGGACACATAAGTATAAACGTTATTATTTTCCTTACAGTGCGTCAACAGTTGAAGGCCGTGCATCACTACATGTGGCAATGTGCATTCAGCTGCCGATCATTTTTAAGTTAGCTAAAAGACAACGATTAGCCGATAGTTCCCTCAGCTCATTGTTGTCTTTATCACACGTAGTGATATCGGCCTGATTCGGCAGATTATCGCTCCATGTAATGGGGCTCTTACTCATTATGCCTGTTTTTTTCTGAAAATCAACAAAGCCACTTAACCCTTTAAGTTTTTTGTTTTCACTTCACACTTTTGTTTTCGTTTTTTCCTCCATGTGCTTAAAAGGCCATAGCACTTGCATTTTACACCTACAGACCCACATGAGCCCTTATTTTTTGCGCCACTAATTGTACTTCGTAATGACAGGCTGAATTTTTCCATAAAATATGCTGCGAAACCAGAAAAAAATTATATGCGCAGTGAAATTGAAAAAAAAACGCAATTATTTTTCTTTGGGGGGGGCTTCATTTTTACGCCGTGTGTCCTATGGTAAAACTTAGTTGTTATATATGTTCCTCAAGTCATTATGATTTATTGTATCTGATGGCCTGTAAAAAATTAAAACCATTGTTAACAAATATACGTTCCTTAAAATCGCTCTATTCCCAGGCTTATAGCGCTTTTATCCTTTGGTCTATGGGGCTGTGTCAGGTGTCATTTTTGCACCATGATGTGTTCTTTCTAACGGTACCTTGATTGCGCATATGCGACTTTTTGATCGCTTTATATTACATTTTTTCTGGATTTGATGCGACCAAAAATGCGCAATTTTGCACTTTGGGATTTTTTTGCGCTGAGGCAGTTTACCGTGCGAGATCAGGAATGTGATTAATAGTTCGGGCGATTACGTACGCTGTGATAAAAAACATGTTTATTTATTTATTTATTTCAGACTTTTATTAGTGGAGGGGATTTTTTATTAATAAAAACACTTTTTTTAACTTTCCCTTACAGTAATATGAAGCCCCCTGGGGGATTTCTATATACACAGAACTGATCTCCCATTGAGATCAATCCTGTGTATATAATAGAGCAATGATCCATCAGATCGGTGCTCTATTATAATGGTCTGCTGCAGACCATCTGAATAGATTGCCGAGCCGGGATCAGCGTCATTCCGACGCTGAGCCCCGGCCGGCTCATTAGAACGGATCTCCCCTCCGCGATCGCATTGCGGGGGGGAGATCCCCCACTGGACATCAGGGAGAGGGGGCACAGCTGCTATTCAAATGCAGCTGTCAGCTTTGACAGCGGCATTTGAATAGTTAATTAGCCGGCCGTGGCGGCTAATACACGCGGTCCCTGGCTGCACATAGCAACCGGGACCGCGCGCTGCAGAGAGGGCTCACGCCGGGATCCCTCTCTGTTTACTCTTAACGGCCGCATGACGAGTCGTTAAGAGGTTAAAGGAGAAGTCCGGTGAAAAGTTTTATTAAAGTTTTGTATTGTCCCCCAAAAGTTATACAAATCACTTATATACACTTATTATGGAAAATGCTTATGAAGTGCTTTATTCCCTGCACTTACTACTGCATCAAGGCTTCACTTCCTGGATAACATGGTGATGTCACTTCCTGGATAACATGGTGATGTCACGCCCTGACTCCCAGAGCTGTGCGGGCTGTGGCTGCTGGAGAGGATGATGGCAGAGGGACAATGAGGGACACAGGGCACTGGAGGGACACTGAGCATCCCTCTGCCATCATCCTCTGCAGCAGCCACAGCCCGCACAGCTCTGGGAGTCGAGTCATGACATCACTATTTTATCCAGGAAGTGAAGCCTTAAAGGGGAACTCCAGGTAGTGGTGAAAATGAAACTTCTGCAGAAGCATAAAGCATTACTTACCTATCTATCCCAGTTTTGAAACTACCAAAAATCCATTTGTTTTGGGGGTTTTGTTCTGTTTTGTGTTTCTGTATTTCCTGGTTGAGCAGATGTACGCAGAACTACAGGTTCCAGAATGCAATACTTTCCCTCAGCTATTTCATCCCAGCCCCCCACCCTGCCCGTTTCCCGCCCAAAGCTGTTGCAGAACATCTAGGCTGTGTTCACACATTGCAGTTTCATTGTGTTACTGAATTATTTGCAGTACTTTATAATTTCAATGTGGTCCCCCCAGCATGCTGTATTCTCTACCTGTAATGCTGATATTGGAATAAAGCAAAGAACTTTTTAAATAAAATTTTTCTTTTTTTTTCTTTTCATCTCCACGCACATATTATGATCAAGCATCTTTTCTCTTTGAAGTTCATTCCCACAAAAAGGATCCGATATTATCTTACATAGGATATACTGTTTATGCCTTGTTTTTTGTGCAGGCTCTTATCCTCTCTGCTGTTTAGCATTATCTAATTGTGTTACTGCATCATTTTTGTGCAGATGCTGCAGTACTGCAATGACACTCCAACATGTGTGAACATAGCCCTAATTTCTCTGTAGACTTTTGCACAATCAGCTAAGCTAATGCTGCGTTTACACGTAACGATTATCGGGCGAATTTGCGCTATAATGATCGAAATCGAACGATAATTGTACGTGTAAACGCAGCGAACGATCAAACGACGAACGAGCAATCGTCCGTTTTGATCTTTCAACATGTCATCAAATCGTCGTTCGTAAAAAATTCGCCGATCGTTCCGTGTAAACAGTCGTCGCGCGATAGTCCGGCCGCCCGCAGCCACGCCGGCCGGCCGGCCCCCCGTTCGCAGCCCGGCCCCCCGCTCATCCACAGCCCCCTGCGCCGGCTCGATCGCTACCCCCGCCGCTCTCATCGCCGCCGCCGCTCTGATCACCACCCACCGCTCCGGTGGCCCCCCGCCGCTCCGATCGCTACCCCCGCCACTCTGATCGCTACCCCCGCCGCTCTTATCGCCACCCGCCGCCGCCGCTCTGGTCGCCACGCCGTCGCCACCCCAATCGCCCCCGCCGGCCCACGGTCATACGTTACCTGCTCCGCGCAGCAGGTCTTCAGGCATCCCCGACTCCGCTCTTCAGTGCACTGATTGGCTGAAGAGGGGAGCCGGGAATTTCAAACGGCTCCTCTTCAGCCAATCAATGCAAGGCAGCACTGATTGGCTGAAGAGGGGAGTCGGGAATTTCAAACGGCTCCTCTTCAGCCAATCAGTGCTGAAGAGGAGCACTGATTGGCTGAAGAGGAGCCGTTTGAAATTCCCGGCTCCCCTCTTTAGCCATTCAGTGCACTGAAGAGCAGTGCTGGGGATGGCTGAAGGCCTGCTGCGCGGAGCAGGTAACGTATGACCGTGGGCCGGTGGGGGCGATCGGAGCGGCGTCGGCGGCGGGGGGATGGCGATCGGAGCGGCGCGGGGGAGGGGCGACCGGAGTGGGGGTGGCGATCGGAGCGGCAGCGGTGGGGGGGCCATCGGAGCGGAGGCAGGTGGCCATGAGAGCGGCGATGAGAGCGGCGGGGGCGGCGATGAGAGTGGCGGAGGTGGCGATCGAGCCGGCACAGGGGGCTGCGGATGAGCGGGAGGCCGGGCTGCGAGTGGGGGGCCGGGCAGCGGGCGCGCGATCGCAAAACGATTTTTCCGTACGATATATCGTACCGTCTAAACGCTGATCGTTATGAAAAAAAAAATCGTTACTCCGACATCGTTAATCGTACGATCGGGCCAATTATCGCTTCGTGTAAACGCACCATAAAACACCTGCTTCTGGTCAGTCTGAGATGGTGAATCACGCCCTGCCCCCTCTCTGCATTATCAGCCTGTGCCTAGCAAACACACACAATGTGGGACAGAGGCCTGGAATATTTGTCTCCTAAGGGGGAGAGCAGTGGGAGCAGGAGACAATGTGAATTGGCACAGAGGCCATTTTTCTTCACTTTCTGGATTTCTATCAGCTACCAGTGTGGCAGAACCGTACAGATACGGTAATACATTGTATAGACACATCTATATAACTTTTAATGTACTTTTAATAGAAAAAAGGTTTTTCTTATGTGGAGTTCCCCTTTAATGTAGTAGTAAGTGCAGGGAAAAAAGCACTTTATAAGCATTTCCCATAATAAGTGTATATTGGTAATTTGTATAACTTCTGGGGGGTAATACAATACTTTAATAACATTTTTCACTGGACTTCTCCTTTTAATGAGACATATGCTGGTCAGATGGCAGACCTTGGTATGCTGATCCTCTCAGCCAGAACCTTAACCTCTCCCCTAAGTATACATTCTAGGCCACTGGTGTAAAAATCAGGCCCTCCAGCTATTAGGGTACAAACAGTGGCGGGGCCCAGTGAGCTAGTAAGGTGTGTTCTGGCTGGGCCCTTACCTACCCGCATGGGGTCGGCCCTGCCTCTCAAGTTCACCACCTCCCGGGTTCTGCTGGTGCTATAAGAAGCACTGTATGCTGCAACAGCTGCCGTATTGTCTCCCCACGTAAGTGTACGCCCGAACGCATGCTCTGCCGCGCACTTACCGGGGGCGGAGTCATAGTCCCAGGAGGATGTTGGAGCACCTGAGCTGGGCCACATCCTCTGCTCATTCTGTGAGGGTGCCCCCAGTGTCAGAGTGTCCCTGAGTTGCCCGTGCTCCACCTCCTCTGCCCACCCGCCAAACAGTAGCCCTGGGCTGCCGCCCGCAACAGTGTCAGAGCAGCCGGACCGCAACTTCCCGCCCCCCCCCCCCCAGTAGCCCCAGGCCGTCCCGCACATAGTGCCAGAGCAGGTACCCCTCCCCTGCACTATAATCCAGGCCTCCCGCACACTCCTCCCTTTCCCTGCACGCAGTGCCAGAGCAGGTACCCCTCCCCCATTCCCCACAAAATGTGCCAGGACCGCCATACACCCCCTCTAGTGGCGATGCCCGCACCCCCCTCATCACCTTCACTTCCCTCCTGGACCAGAGAGAAGATCAAGGGAAGGAAGCCACAGCAACCAGCAAAGAACAGAGCTGGAACCAGGGCAGGTGAGAGTACCCCCAGAGTACTACAGCCCCCACCATGTCATGCTAACAGTTCATGGTGGGAGTTGTAGTTTTGCAGCCTGTGGACATCCAGGTTGCAGAACTATAATCCCCATCAAGCCCTATTAGCAGGTCATAATGGGAGTTGTAGTTCTGCAACAGGATGACACAGTATAGAACAGGGGAAGCTGTGGCAGTAGAACCACATCTCCCAGTAGGGTGTGTGGTAATATGCCGGACTACATCTCCCAGTAGGCTGTGTGGTAATATGCTGAACTACATCTCCCAGCATGCTGTGTGTGGTAATATACAGGAATACATCTCCCAGCATGGTGTGTGTGGTAATATACAGGACTACATCTCCCAGCATGGTGTGTGGTAATACACCAGACTACATCTCCCAGCATGGTGTCTGGTAATATACACGACTACATCTCCCAGCATGGTGTGTGGTAATATACAGGACTACATCTCCCAGCATGGTGTGTGGTAAGATGCAGGACTACATCTCCCAGCATGGTGTGTGGTAATATACACGACTACATCTCCCAGCATGGTGTGTGGTAATATACAGGACTACATCTCCCAGCATGGTGTGTGGTAATATACAGGACTACATCTCCCAGCATGGTGTGTGGTAATATACAGGACTACATCTCCCAGCATGGTGTGTGGTAATATACAGGACTACATCTCCCAGCATGGGGTACAGAGTAAGCTGTATAACTACATCCCCCAGCATGTGTGGGATAACATGCTTGACTACATCATATAACAATGGGAGTTGTAGTTCTGCAACACATAAAACAATGACGCAGTACATGAAGGGGAGATGGTAGCATGTTACACTAGTGCCATGTGGGTACTGGGTACATGGAATGTATGTTGGGATACTAGACCATATTTTTAACGTGTGAAGGGAGCCTTAACCTTTATTTTTGCACATTGTGTCATTGTGTTTTTGAGCTGCCCGCATCAGCAGGGGAACAGCACCACTGCGCCACTCCCCCTTGCCAGCACCATAGCATCATAGCGAATATCTACAGGTAAAGCTACCAGCTTGCACAAATACTATAGATTTAATATATATATAGCTGTGCACCTCCAGTCACAAGAACCTTTCCCATACACATGCTAACCTTACCCAACACAACGCTTTTTTGTTCTCTCAGTTCCCTGGCACACGAGTGATGCGTTGGGGGACTGCACATGCAGTTTTTCCGCTATTGGGCCCCATGGTTCCTAGTTACGCCCCTGGGAACAAACACACACGGCATATACGCTGCGTATTTACTGCTGCGATACGCAGCAAATACGCAGCAGATTAGATTTAAAGCTGTGTATACGCTGTGTGTGTTTGTACCCTAAATAAACTACAATTCCCGTCATGCCAGGACAGCCAGAGCTAAAGCTTTGGCTGCCCAGGCATGATGGGAATTGTAGTTTTGCAGCAGCTGGAGGGCCTGAGTCTTTTTTTTTTCTTTTACAGATTTTTGGGAGGTGCATTAACAAAACAGCAATCATCACATTTTTTCAGCATTCATTGTGCAGGATTAAAAATAAAATAATATTGTAACGTTAGCATCTCGTCATGTTGCAGTCAGGCTGGGTACTTAGGCATCCATAGCAGCCCTGGGTGGCTTTGGAGACCCATCGGCATCAAATACCTTGTCATCCAGATGCAAATTGGTAAGTATATAGCGCTGCACACAATATATATGTCATGGTCACGATCTGACTGTGGTATGGAAAGGATTAATCTACCATAAACTGAGGTTTCTCCATTCCTGGTGGACACAATGGGGGACTGGCTGTCATTCCATGCTGTCATGTCTTATTCTAGGCCCATCATAAAAAGGCAGCGGCCTAAAATAAAGACCCATACTATTTTGTGCGCACAGCTAGATACCTTTTTAAAACTCCCACAGCTCTGTACCCGCTAAAAAGATTGAGGATAGTACGGACCTGCCAGAAGCTCCATCGACTGCATTGTAATACTCTTACAACACTTTAAAGGGGAGTGCAGAGCCAGACTGACGTAAAAAGGTTTATTCGCTCTCATGAAGAGGTTAAGGGTCCATTCACACATACTATATTACAACAGATTTCATACTAATTCAGCAGGCCTTCAATGAGCAGGGGACCCGGAGAAGCAAGTGGGACGGTGCTGGGAAGGCGTGGACAGATAAGCATGGTGTCCTTATTATTTTTTAACATCACACAAGCTATGGCACTATATTCTCACAATAGAACAAAAATCCGCTGCAAGAATGGGGTGCTATAGACTTTAATAGTAATTAGTATGACAGTGGATTTCAAACTGCGAGTGTCACAGTCACGTCACGTGTCATAAGTGTCCCAGATGGGTATACCCCTTTGCCAGTAGATGCTGTTGAGTTATATACCTGTTTGTCCTTGTTGGTTATTGGAGATGCTGATTGGGTTTGTATACTTGATTTCCCCTTTACATTTCTAGTTATATTATAGATGTATCTCTGCATCAACCAGTAAAGATTTATTAGTGTGTGTGGTTCTCCTGTTTTTTTTCTGGGCAAACATATTTCTACTTACCTGCAATACTTGTATATTTCATATGATACTTTCATACTCTTTTTGTCTGCCAAGGCAACTAGTGGTTCTTTTAATGCAATCCTTAATCTGATCCATAGACTATATCCTAATGTACTCTGAGGACATCCTGTAGTGATTTTATGTACTGCACTCTTAGTACTGTGAGTCTACTCCACCAATGGCAAACATACGACCTCTAGTGTCCATCATGTGTAATGACAATCCCATTGATAAATTTATGTTTTTACTACTGTTTCTGTTTACATCTGTCACTTCATTCAGCAACTTAACCTCTTCTCCCAGCATACATTGTTACCATTATGCCGAATAATTTTTTTTTACATTGTTGCCTGCCAAGTACTTCTTTTAAATAACAGCCTTATGATGGCTTACTCTTTGTGCAGGGACTTTTTTAACCCCTTGCCTCAGCAGCCTGTTTTGGCCTTAATGACCAGGCTCATTTTTCAAAATCTGACCTGTCTCACTTTATGCGCTTATAGCTTTAACGTATGCTAGCGATTCTGAGATTGTTTTTTCGTCACATATGACACTTTATATTAGTAGCAAAATTTGGTCACTACTTTGTGTATTTTTTGTGAAAAACATCAAAATATCATGAAAAATTTAAAAATTTTGCATTTTATGAACTTCTGAAATTCTCTGCTTCTAAAAAAGGAAGTCATAGCACATAAATTAGTTACTTAATCACATTACCAATATGTCCTCTTTATTCTGGTATAATTTGGGAAACATATTTTACTTTTTTAGGGTGTTACGGGGCTTAGAAATTTATTAGCAAATTATCACATTTTGTGAAAATTTCCAAAACTTTTTTTAGGGACCAGTTCTTTTTTTAAATGGATTTAGAAGGCTTGTATACTGGAAACCCCCATAAGTGACCCCATTTTGGAAACTAGACACCTTAAAGAATTAATCTAGGGGTATAATGAGCATTTTAACCCTACAGGGGCTGAAGGAAAGTATTCACAATTAGGCCGTAAAAAAATCGAAAAATTAAAATTTTCAAATAATATATACGTTTAGATTAAAGTTTCTTATTTTCAAAAGGAACATGAGAAAAAAAGCATGCCAAAATTTGTAACGCAGGTTCTCCTGAATACAACGGTACCCCATATGTGGGCGTAAACCACTGTATGGGCACACAGCCGGGCTCAGAAGGGAAGGAGCGCCAATTAGCTTTTTTAATGCAGATTTTGCTGAAGAAGTTTCTGAGCGCCAGGTGCATTTGCAGAGCCCCTGTAGTGTCCGCAGAATAGAATCCCCCCAAAAGTCACCCCATTTTCGAAAGTACACCCCTCAAAGAATTCATCTTAGGGTAGGATGAGCATTTTGACCCTACATGCATAAGAGGAAAGTATTCAAAATTAGACAGTAAAAATGAAAAACACGAATTTTTCCAATAATGTGTTTGTTTAGTTTGAAATTTCTCAATTTCTCAAGGAACATGAGAGAATCCGCACACCAAAATTTGTAACGCAGGTTCTCCTGAGTACAACGGTACCCCATATGTGGGCATAAACCACTGTATGGCCACACAGGAGGACTCAGAAGGAAGGGAGCGTCAATTAGCATTTTCAGTTCAGATTTTGCTGAAGTAGTTTCCGTGCGCCAGGTGCGTTTGTAGTGCCCCTGTAGTGTCCGCAGAAGAGAACCCCCCCCCCCCCCAAAAGTCACCCCATTTTGGAAAGTACACCCCTCAAAGAATTCATCTTGGGGTGTGGTGACCATTTTGACCCCACAGGTATTAGAGGAAAGTATTCAAAATAAGACAGTAAAATTGAAAAACTAGAATTTTTCCAATAATATGTTCGTTTAGTTTGAAATTTCTCAATTTCACTAGGAAGAGGGGAGAAGCTGCATGCCAAAATCTGTAACGCAGGTTCTCCTGAGTAGAACGGTACCCCATATGTGGGCATTAACCACTGTATGGGCACCCAGCTGGGCTCAGAAGGGAAGGAACGCCAATTAGCATTTTCAGTGCAGATTTTTCCGAAGAAGTTTCTGAGCGCCAGGTGCGTTTGCAGCGCCCCTGTAGTGTCAGCAGAATAGAACCCCACCAAAAGTCACCCCATTTAGGAAAGTACACCTCTCAAAGAACTCATCTTGGGGTGCAGTGAGCGATTTGACCCCACAGGTATTAGAGGAAAGTATTCAAAATAAGACAGTAAAAATGAAAAACTAGAATTTTTCCAATAATATGTTCGTTTAGTTTAAAATTTCTTAATTTCACGAGGAATGGGAGAAAAAACGTACCCAAAATCTGTAACGCAGCTTCTTCTGAGTAAAACGGTACCCCATATGTGGGCATAAACCACTGTATGGGCACACAGCAGGGCTCAGAAGGAAGGGAGCGCCAATTTGCTGGAGCAAAACCACAGCTAGTAATAGTTATTAGAATAGCGCAGTTACTAAAATACAATAAAAAATGAGATTACAGGTAATGTGGGGTGGTCACGGGCAACCTGGGGTGGTCACGGGCAACCTGGGGTGGTCACGGGCAACCTGGTGTGGTTATGGGCAACCTGGGTGGTTATGGGCAACCTGGGGTGGTTATGGGCAACCTGCAGTGGTTACAGACAATCTGGGGTGGTTACGGGCAACGTGGGGTGGTTACGGGCAACGTGGGGTGGTGATGGATAAACTGAAGTGCTTATAGGTAATCTGGGATGGGTACCTGTAATTTGGGGTCATTACAGGCAATCTGGCGTGGTTACGGGCAATCTGGAGAGGGTCACTGGCAATTTGGGATGGTCAGAGGCAACGTGCGGTGGTTATAGGCAACGTGCGGTGGTCAGAGGCAACGTGCGGTGGTCAGAGGCAACGTGCGGTGGTTATAGGCAACGTGCGGTGGTCAGAGGCAACGTGCGGTGGTCAGAGGCAACGTATGGTGGTCAGAGGCAACGTGCGGTGGTCACAAGCGTGCGGTGGTTACGTTCAATCTGGGGGGTTACGGGCAATCGGGGCTGATTACGCACCATCTAGAGGGGGTCACTGGCAATTCGGGGTGGTTACGGTCAACGTGTGGTGGTTACAGGCAACGTGCGGTGGTTATGGGTAATGTGTGGTGGTTATAGGCAATGTGCGGTTGTTATGGGCAACGTGCGGTGGTTAGAGGCAACGTGCGGTGGTTAATGTGTGGTGGTTATAGGCAATGTGCGGTGGTTATGGGCAACGTGCGGTGGTTAGAGGCAACGTGCGGTGGTTAGAGGCAACGTGCGGTGGTTATGGGCAACGTGCGGTGGTTATGGGCAACGCGCTGTGGTTAGGGGCAACGCGCGGTGGTTAGGGGCAACGTGCGGTGGTTAGGGGCAACGTGCGGTTTTTAGAGGCAACGTGCGGTGGTTACGTGCAATCTGGGGGGTTACGGGCAATCGGGCTGATTACGCACCATCTGGAGGGGGTCACTGGCAATTCGGGGTGGTTACAGTCAACATGTGGTGGTTACAGGCAACGTGCGGTGGTTACGGGCAACGTGTGGTGGTTATAGGCAACGTGCGGTGGTTATAGGCAACGTGCGGTGGTTATGGGCAACGTGCGATGGTTATGGGCAACGTGCGGTGGTTAGAGGCAACGTGCGGTGGTTATGGGCAACGTGCGGTGGTTAGAGGCGACGTGCGGTGATTACGTGCAATCTGGCGTGATTACGGGCAACCTGGGGTGGATATGGGCAACCTGCGGTGGTTACGGGTAATCTGGGGGGGGGTTAGGGGTAATTTAGGAGTAAACTGCAAATATTACTATAATAAAAAGTGTGTGTTTTATTTTTTTGTATGTTTTTCACTTTTTGTACTCTTACACATTCATTTTCACTGTATTACTATGATTACTGTGATATTTTCTATCACAGTAATCATAGTTCAGTGACAGAGACCAAATTGGTCTCTGTCACTTGAAATTTTCAGAGCTGGCTGGTTGTGGAGCGCATGCGCACTTCACAACCAGCCAGGACGCCGAGGAGGAAGGAGCTCCAGGATCAGGTAACGTATATGGGGAAGGGGGGGTGACTAGGGGACGGGGGTGACTGGGGGGGTGGGGGGCGACACACTGACACTTTTTATCCCTTGTCACCAATGATTTATGGTGACAGAGGATAAAAGGTGCTTCTTTGCACTGGGAACAGGCGATCAGCGGTATATAGTATATACCGCCGATCGCCTCCTCCGGGACCACACGGGGAGGTCCCCGATCACTGCCCCATGCTCTCCGCTACCTCCGTGGGGGAGAGCATGGGGCTTTGATCATTTATTCATTTCCATCCCTGCGAACAAACATCGTTTGTTTGCAGGGATGGGGGCGGCCATCTTGGATGTGATGGCCGCCCGGGGAGGGGAGAGGGTTAGTGATCTGCCACTAGGGGGGCTGATCTGGGGTCTGAATTATACATTTTCATCTCCCCACATTGGTGTCGGCGGCGCCGATAATACCCGTTACCGGCGGATCGCCACTATAACGGTAATAGCGGCGATCCGCCAGTATCGGGGAACGAGGGGGGGGGGGGGGGGGGGACACATTAGAAGTGGCGGCGGGAGGAGGCAACCTTCTGCAGTCTCCTCCCGCCGCCCAATCGGCGGGAGGACACAAATCTCCCCCATAGGCGATGCAGTCGCATTGACCGCAGCATTTATGGGGTTAATTGCCCGCGGGGAGCGCGGCTCCCCTCTGGGCAGAGGCAGCGAGAGGATGCTATGTGACATAGCCTCCTCCCGCTGCCCGATCACCGTTAGGGACAGCAGGGGGAGGCAGGGAAAGCATGACGTTTGGGGAACGTCATGTTGCAGGAACTACTTGTTTTACATGACGTTCCCCAAACGTCATTTTGCGGCAAGGGGTTAATGGTGCCATTTGTGGGTTTGTATATCTTTTATGTAATTGGTTTTGTTAACTCTTTTTTATTTTTTTGAAGGGGAAAATAGAAAATATCCCTGATGTCACCCGAGCTGCCAGGGGTGACATCAGGAAACGAGTCGACAATACGCTGGGTTGGCTGTAAGCTTTGCAGTCCCCGGCAGGGCATGTGAACTGCAGTGCATCAGCGGCGACAGGGAAGTGCTGGTGATGGGGATAGTCCTGGTACTACTCCCCCATCATCTGCTCATACTATGAGCAGATGGTGGGAGTAGTAGTACAGTGTATATGTGTCCCACAGCACCAAGCAAGGAGGGAGGGAGAAGGTAGTTAGATGCACAGGCACCGCTCTCCCTCCCTGCTCGGTGCCCTCCAAATGTATTGATTGAATACATTTATGGAATACTTTGGGGAGCAAGGACACTTGCTCCCCAAAGTATTCCATAAATATATTCAATTAATAAAGCAAAAGAAAACAAAACATGACAGTTACACTTTACGAATATACAGTACACGTAGGGAACGGGATCCTGTTCTGTATAGTGCTGTGTGGCAGCACTAGAACAGAGGAAAAATATTGGGAAAATATTAATTTACCTAAATACTATTAGGTGCTTTGAACAAACTTCTAGCAGATGTGGTTGGTAAATCTACAATAACTGAATTTAAACATGCCTGGGATAAGCATATGTCTATCCTGAGATAATAAGAAGGGTAATATTAAAAGGGCAGACTAATCTTCTATGTTTCTATGTGTACAATTGCCCAGAGTTTTCCTTTAACATTTTCATCTGCATGACGCCTGTGTAAAATTGTAAAATGTGAAAGCTGATAGGTTGCTATGGGCAACAAGGACAATCTTACTATAAGAATGCTTGATATATGTAATTAGCAAGAACATTATATAAAACTGATTGTAAATGCCCCCCCCCCCCCCCCCAATCAAACCAGAATATTACATGCTCTAATGTGTAGACAGGAGATCAGTCTTTCCTGTGTTACTGACTTCCTGTGAACTACTAGATATTACATCACTTATCAGATCCCTCCAGACAGCTTAGATCCCCCTCCTTGTTCATCTTTGTGGTGGTGTCAGTGGACAAAGGACATGAGTTAGCTGTCCACCATGATTTACACTTACTGTGCTTCTGCCTTTGTGTCTTGCCACGCCTAGCTACCAAAGCAGGGCAAAAGTCACACATTTTTGCACATACCAGCCAAGTTATGCAAATTTTTGTGACTTGTTACCAAACTCCGCTAGGTGCAGGAAGGATATATGCCCCCTATCTTCCCTCCATTTTGCCGGAGCCGCTTGCTTCACTGTGTGAACTGACATGGCTTTCTGCGGCCGGAATTCACATGTCAGTTTTATCCGGCGCCGCTTTGGATCCTGGCCGGAGCACATACGATGTGTGTACGCTCCGGCTGAAATCCCATTGAACATAAGGCTATGTTACACACCGCAAAACTACGGCCGTAGTTCTGCGGCGAGAACTACGGCTGTAGTTTTATGTAGTGTGAGCCTTTCATTGCTTTGCAGACATGTCATCTCTTCTGGAAGGTCTCGCAGCCCTATACTGCACACATATGTGTCTTAGGAATCATTTGACATTGTGATTTTGTTGTTGTTTTTGCCATCAAACTCATAAAAAACTGAATTTAACAATAGGTCACAAAAATTACCACAATGCAAATGTATGCCAGGACTGGAGGCCAAATTACCACTACTGCAAGAGGCCCAACTTGCCGTATTGACCTGTGTCCGCTGAGGGTAACTACACAAAAAGCAGAATTTATGCTTTTCTGGTCAGTCGATCAAAGGAATATGATGTCTGGGCTCTGGTGGTCCCAATTATTTTATAGTTTACACATATCTCACATACACATAAAATATCTCTGTTGCTTTTCTTTCTATAACCACAAGATGGAACCTGGAACCTGCTCAGTCTAATACAGGCTGCCTCTTGCCCATGCTAATGTTTTATATTTGTGAAATGTTATTGGCTTTCAGCAAATAAAAGAGAGCCCTAGGCATATGGTTGTTATAAAGAAAATGTTTATTTTTTACAGTTGGTCAAACAATAGGAATGAAGTCTAATGATTTGATTATTTAATATGTAAACCACATGTAGCGGTTGAATTATTATTTCTTACCACATTTTCTTATAATAAATATCTATAATAATGTTATGACATTTAGAGTGAATGTACTTTTAGGGTAGGTGCACATGTGTGACATGTAGATTTTGATGTGGTTTTACAGTGGATTTTACATCTACAAAGTTAAGGGGTGCAATCTCTTATCGAAACCTACCACAGACATAAAAGTGGAGTTTGCACCCTTTAGGAAGCAGCCATTTTTTACTTTTGCAGATTATTATTATTATTATTATTATTATTATTATTATTTTATTTTCCCTCTCCTCCTAAAAGAGGATTTCCACACAGTGCACTTTGTGATAAAACTGTCATGCTATACGGTGGGGGCCAAATACCCCAAGTGATCAGAAGGAAGCGATCAGTTAAAAATGATTACTTAACAAGGCCAAGCTGGCATTGTGGTCAGAGGTCTCTGTCAGCAATTTCTTCCCAGATCAGACCCCCTGTAAAAGTGTCACTGATCTCAATGTCTCAGTAATAATGCCCTCCTGTGGCCAGTCCTAATGCCACCTGTAGCCAGGTATAGGGACACTATAGCCTGATACATTGCCCCCTGTGGCCAGATATGCCCTCTGTAGCCAGATACAATGGGTAACCAGCAGGTAGCCGTGTGCATTGTAGTGAAATATATCCTCGGCAGGGCCGGATTAAGGTTGGTGGAGGCCCTGGGCAACAATTTTGTTGGGCGCCCCCCCATTTTTTTCCCCACAAATAAACCATACAGTGATCTATACAGGTGGCTGATTACTGTAGGGGACTTAGCACCTACCCCTCCTCACTTCTGGCTGTGTGGCTCAGCATCCTCCTCTGTTCTGCATATGATGGTCCCTAGAGGCTGCAGTGCAGAGGAAGATGCCAGGCCCCAGAGACAGGATGGGGGAGGGGTGAGCATCGCGGTGTGTTCCCACTTAATTCAATGCAAGAACACAGCACTTCTGCACTTTCTGTGCGCTCTTGCCCCCTGTGTTAGCCACCACAGCAGCAGATGCAGTTATGAATCGCTGGAGGAACCTGGACTTGCAAGTCTAGGTCCCATCTTCAGTTCCCAACCATATAAACTACCTGAAGCAGTAAAGAGCAGAAAGTACTTAAAGGCTGTGTATAATCTATAGTGGATATGCTACATGTGAATATACCCTAAGGATCATGGCATGTATAGCTGCACACAGGCTACATGTCATATACTGCACACAGGCTATATATACCATACACTACACACAAGCTATATATCATACACTGCACACAGGCTATATACACCATATGCTTCAAAACAGCCTATATGTCATACACTGCACACAGGCTATATACCATACACTGCACACAAGCTATATATCATACACTGCACACAGGCTATATATCATACACTGCACACATGCTATATACCATACACTGCACACAAGCTATATATCATACACTGCACACAGGCTATATTTACCATATGCTGCACACAGGCTATATATATATATATATATATATATATATATATATATATATATATATATATCATACACTGCACACAGGCTATATATCATACACTGCACACAGGCTGTATATCATACACTGCACACAGGTTATATATCATACACTGCACACAAGCTATATATCATATGCTGCACACAGGCTATATATCATACGCTGCACACAGGCTATATGTCATATGCGGCACACAGGCTATATACCATACACTGCACACAGGCAATACTGTATATCATAGGCTGCACACAGGCTATATATCATACACTGCACACAGGCAATGTATCATAGGCTGCACACAGGCTATATATCATACACTGCACACAGGTTACATGTCATATGCTGCACACAGGCTATATACCATACACTGCACACAGGCTATATACCATACACTGCACACAGGCTATATACCATACACTGCACACAGGCTATATATCATACACTGCACACAGACTATATGTCATAGGCTGCACACAGGCTATATACCATACACTGCACACAGGCTATATATTATAGGCTGCACACAGGCAATATATCATAGGCTGCACACCGGCACCCGGAAGCTTGACAGAAAGAATACATTCAAAGACTCACCAGGGGGGAGTCTGAGCCTGCCGGGAGGGAGATGCTTACACAGGATTAACCCTACACCTCCCTCTCTCCCTGGACAGCATGCAGTGTGGCCAGTGCTGTGTCCAGGTAGGGTTTCCACATGCTTTATGTGCGTGGGACTGGCTCCCAGACACCACTTCTGGGTTTGGGCTGGTGGAGGCCCCCTAGTGGTGGAGGCCCTTGGGCATGTGCCCCTTGTGCCCTCCCTTTAATCCGGCCCTGATCCTCGGTACCCAGATATGCCTAATGTGACCAATAATAATAGCCAAGTTGTTGAGTATGCCCCATATAGTCCCCCTCTAACCAGTAATAATGCCCCTGTGGCCTGATATTACCCTGTAGACAGGTTTGCCCCATGAAGATAGGTATGTACTATTGAGTCAGGTATGCCCCCTGTAGCAAGGTAATTCCTATGTAGCCAGATATGCCCCAAGTAGCTAGTAACAATGTCCATGTAGCCATGTATGCCCCATGTAGCCAAATATGCCCCCTGTAGCCAGGTATACCCCTATAGCCAGATATGCTCTATATAGCCAGTAATAATGCCCATATAGCCAGATATATCCCATAGTCATGTATGCCCTATGTAGCCAGTGATAATGGCCCAATAGGCAGATATGCACCATTTTGCCAGATATACCCCCTGTAGCCAGGTTTGTCCCATGTAGCCAATTATAACTCCAGTACCTAGGTGTTTCCTCTTAAGGCAGGTATACCCCCTAAAGGGAGTTATGCCACCTGAAGCCTAGTATGCCCCTGTAACCAGTTATACCCCCTGTAGGCAGATTTTTCCTCTCTAACTAGGCATATCCTCTGTAGCCAATTATACCACCTGAAGCCAGGTGTGCCCCTTGTAACCAGTTATATTACCTGTAGCCCATGTTACCCAGAGTAGCCAGGTATGCACCCATGTAGCCAGAGATACCCCATTTATCCCCTGTAAATACTACCCCTGTAGCCAGTTATACCACCTGAAGCCAATTATGCCCTCCTGTAACCAGTTAATACCCCCTGTAGCCAGGTATGTCCCCTGTAGCTAGAGAAGGGCATAATTTTAAGCACCATAATAATGCCATCATTATCATCTCAGCGAAAGATTAACAAGAAATGTAAGAGCTCTACTATAAGACTTGCGTTACATAGCACATGCCATAAGGATCACAATGTCAGATGTCTACGTTCAATCGAATAAATGTCAGTGTGGTTTGCATAAGTTACGTGGATATTGCATTGCTAATAAAGTGTCTGCAATTGGGTGCTCTTAAAAATAAGAACGCCGATTTAAAGTAGCCACCTGACAGCAGGTCACATAAAATCACACTGAATGTTTCTGTTATTTCGCTAATTTTAAACTTTTAATATGTTGCTTACCTGGCAGAGGACATAATAAACAGTCTATTCTTACCTCTCCCTGCTCCCCCGGTGTCCTCCTGTGTCATCTTCAAATCTGCAGCTGAATGATCTTGCCTCAACTTCTCAGAAGGACTTGTCTCAGCAGTGGCAGCCCACTCAGCCAATCATTGGCTGCATTGCTGTCCATCTCAGATATTGGCTGAGCAGGCTGTCACTGCAAAGATAAGTCAGTATTGGAAGTGGACGCAGGATCGTTCAGCCAGGGACTCAAACATGATGCTAGAGGACACCACAGGAGCATGGTAAGGTAAGAATAGACTTTATTATGTTCTCTGCCAGGGCAGCAACATATTAAAAGCCTAAAATGAAAGAAATACCCATTCCCCCCTTACTATATGTACTGTTCTCTGCCCCACAAGCTTAGAGGCTGCACATTCAATATTTTTTCTGTATAAAACCTGTCTGTGTATTTTTTCTGCTGTAAAATCGCTTCATTTCATCAGAGGATAGTGTTAACCAGGCGATGCTTCATGATAGTTGGGCCCACTCCATAACAGGGAGAGGGGGCACAACTGCTGTGTCCCCCCGCCTAGGTGACACCGTCTTGTGTAATAGAAGACAACGATCAGCCGACATGAACAATGTCTTTGCAATTGTTTGTCTTTCAACATGTTGAAAGACAAACAACTAATATGTTGCTGGCTCTCTGTGGAATAGGAGCGGCTGCCGCAGACTGCTGCTATCTTCTATGGGCTGCCCGGGTGATCGCTTAATCATCCGGGCAGCCCATAGAAGATAGTAGCAGTCAGCTGCAGCCGCTCCTATTCCACAGAACGCCCCCCGCAGGTCCCTGCAGCCCCTCCTGTACTCACCCACTTGCTGGCAACGCGTATAATAGTGCCGGCAGCAAGTGGGGGAATAGGAGCAAGTGAGCGCTGACATCGCTTTTTTGCTCCTCTTCGTAGCCCTGTGTAATAGGGGCTTAAGAGAGTTGACAGTATACTTTTATGTTGCTGACCTAAGTTGACATGTAGGATGTCCTGCCTCTGTCCACTCTGTCTGCTTCCTTATGTGCCCATTCTTCTGTATGGTTAGCGGAGTCCACATTGTGCAATCTAATAACTCACTCAATGCAACAAGAGCCATACAAAGTATATAATTTAAATGAGACAGAGGATCTTTATGTTGGTGACCGGTGGGATTGACTGCTAATATGAGAGGGTTTCACACAACATAACTCAGCCAAAGGTCCCCCTGTAATGCTATCAGCCAGAGGAATACCCATAACGTTGTCACTTATAGGGCTCCCACAACAATGCAAGCCAGTGGTCAAAGTCAGCACAGTAAATAGTCAGCTTGGTGACCACAGCAACGGCTGAGTTCAGAAATAATGCAGATCGTAACCATAAAAACCTTTCAGATTTCAGTGACTGTGGCATCAAAGTGATCAAAACAAAGAGAAGGAACATATTTTGTCCTCTAATCGTCAACCGAACATCATCAGTAAACAACATAAAAGAGGGAAAACAAAAACAATGGTGACATCTCATCCTGCTATAAAAAAACCCCTTCATATATGCATGTATAGGCAAATTTGATTGTGCCCCCTTGTGTCAGAACAGTAGACAATGCAACTCTCATGAAAAGTTTGCACAAGTCTCCAAGTTCCAGCAGGTCCTGTAGTCGGTCAGGGTAAAAAGATAAACAGATTGCTGAACTCAGGGAGACCAGCCAAACGACAACACTGCCGGCTGCTAGTGAAAGCGCTCAATGCAGTGAAGTCCTAGGTGCATTGCCCCCTGGGAAACATGAATATGCAAAAGAAGAGCCCGTGGAGCCTCATTAAAGAGTCTCAAAACACAGGACTAGCCAGATATCCCTCCGGGAAGGACCCAGCCAAGGGGCAGCTCCTGTTAGGAAACCACCAAAACCACCATATAAAGTGGCCCTATAAGTCAATGTAATGACAAGGGATAAACCAAGGCTAGGTAACCATCCACATACAGCTGTTTCGGGGTGTTGCCCCTCATCGGTGTGGAGCAGTGTGGAGCTCCCACTTAGCCTGCTCCGCACTGATGTCGGGCAACACCCCGAAACAGCTGTATGTGGATGGTTACCTAGCCTTGGTATATCCCTTGTCATTACATTGACTTATAGGGCCACTTAATATGGTGGTTTTGGTGGTTTCCTAACAGGAGCTGCCCCTTGGCTGGGTCCTTCCCGGAGGGATATCCGGCTAGTCCTGTGTTTTGAGACTCTTTAATGAGGCTCCAAGGGCTCTTCTTTTGCATATCCAGGCTGGGTTCACACTACGTATATTTCAGTCAGTATTGTGGTCCTCATATTGCAACCAAAACCAGGAGTGGATTAAAAACACAGAAAGGATCTGTTCACACAATGTTGAAATTGAGTGGATGGCCGCCATTTAATGGCAAATATTTGCTGTTATTTTAAAACAATGGCTGTTATATTGAAATAATGGCATTATTTACTGTTATATGACGGCCATTCACTCAATTTCAACATTGTGTGAACGGATCCTTTCTGTGTTTTTAATCTTCTCCTGGTTTTGGTTGCAATATAAGGACCACAATACTGACTGAAATATACGTAGTGTGAACCCAGCCTCAGGGTAAAAAGATGGCACTGAAGGTGATAATAATTTCTAGCTTCACTGCAATGAAAGGTCAGAAGCTAAATGGATGGCATTAACCATGATGCATGATTAGTGAGAAGACTGCAGTTTCGGGCTATGGATATATTTCTCCTGTGCATTATGAAGGAAGTTACTGGCTGAAGATTAACAATTTGATTAATTACAGAGTCGGAAAGAAAGGAAGCTATTATGTAATAGTGTTGTATTGTGGTTTTACAATAGTTGTCAAACATCTCTGGCATTTACAGTTCATTTACCCCTCGGAATAGGTTTCATGTTATTACTCTTTACCACTTCTGTTTGTTATTCTAAAAATATAGAATTGAAAAAGTTCTTTGTTGAAATAATTTTGACTTAAATACATTTTCCATGATAAACTAATTGGACCACATTCAGAGATCACACAACCTGCGAGACATAACAAACCCTTTATGTATGATTACATGTGGAGACTCTACACTTTATAGAAAAAAAAAACATCTTTTTTGGTTCTCCAATGAAAAGTGAAAACTTAATTTTGCTGTTTAATCCTTTCATATAGTAAGTGTGAGCAACAACATGTTTCACTATTTGTATGTTAAGTTGTAGACTAGGAATCTGTACCCTGGATGTAACAGGAGCCATAGCTTCCAAAAAGTTCTGACTCATTAGTCCATAGAATATAGTCTTGGAAGTAATCTATAAGATTCTAGCAGATGTGAGATGAGCCTTTGTGTTCTTGTTGGTCAGCAGTCGTTTGTGCCTCACATCTCTCCCATGGATGCCAGTGTTCTTCTTATTGTAGGAAATGTAACCTAACTGAGGCCAGTAATGTCTGAAGTTCTCTAGGATAAGAGGTTAATGCACTCTTGCTTAAAGTGTTGTCAATTGAAATAAATTTTGACTTGTCATGTCATGAGTTAAAAGTTATTGAATGCTACAGGTCTCAGCAGACCTTCTGTAATCCAGAGATACAGCCAGGGAGAGAGTGCATCACTCCCCAGTTGTCAATCACATTTCGCTTCATTATAGTCTATGAAGGAGAATAGTTGGATCTTGGGATGGTCAGGGAGTGACTTGTGAAGCTCACGTTCAGCTCCTTGCGGTCCCCTGATGCTTGTCTCTTCTGTCTGTTTCAAAGACAACATTTTTGGGTAGGATCTGTTCATTCAGAAAGTCACTGGCTGAGATAGAACACTCTTGTGGCCAGTGATTTGCTGAGCAGGCAGGTCCTGCTCCAACCTCTCATCTCCGGATCAGAAGGAGATGAACAAGAGATGCAGCTGGAGCTATAGGAGACCCACCAGCCACACCAATATAATAATTATTTTGAATATCTGAAAAAATATTTTTTATTATTAATAATAATAATAATAATAATAATAATAATACAATTTATCCTACTAAAAATATTAAAGTGAATCTGTCAGCTGTAATTTACATTACAAACTGCTGACCGGTTAAGTCAAAGAGACACATGGTACCTTTCATATACTGTATCTGTGCTTCCATAATGTAGACAAATGCTTTTATTGTCCTTTAAAGAGGCTTTTCCAAGCCACTGAAAGCTGCAAGCTAAAATGCCTACTTGCTCCCGCTCCTATCCCTGTCTCTACATGGCATTCAGCTTCCAGCTGTCTGTCAACCAAGCAGAGATAGGGGAGTGAGGAGGATTGTTTTTATCTTGCAGCTTTTTTCCCACTTTGCACAGGAGATTAAAAATTTAAATTACAGCAGAAAGGTTCAGGTTAAAGCTCCATACAGCTAAAGCCCCTATTACACGGGGCAACTGAGAGGAGCAAACAGGCGCTGTCAGCCCTCGTTTGCTTCTCGTTTCCTGCTCACTGCCACTGTTATTACACTCGGGTGAGTACAGGGGGGTCATGGTGAGCTGTGTGTGTGTGGGGGGGGGGGGCTGCCAGGGTGATTGTTAGACTGTCCCGGCAGCCCATAAAAGATATCAGCGGTCTGCTGCCGCAGCCCATATTCCTCAGGGCAACTGCAGCAGATGGTTGCTATATTAGTCGTTTGTCTTTCAAAATGTTGAAAGAGAAACGACTGCAACATCGTTCATGTCGGCTGATCGTTGCCTTCTATTACACAAGATGATTATAGGCTGTAACGGCTGATATCGGCCCATAAACGTTTTGTGTAATAGCGCCATAAGTTGACAGACAAATAACAAAGTTATAGTGACAGATTTTGCATTAAGTGCTTGTTTGGCAGCAGATGTTCCATTAACTTCCTGTCTTTGCCCATTAAGTTTTCTGTATTATAGAATAGAACCATAATCCGGCATTCATGGAGGTGCAGTTGCCTTACATAGGCCTTTTCTGTGTGTGTGTGTGTGTATATATATATATATATATATATATATATATATGTATATATATATATATATATATATATATATATATATATATATATATATATATTTATATGTATGTTTTTGGACCAGATTTTATATAAATGAAAAATGGTATGCTCCAAATGTATGGAGGTATTCTCCCTAGAAGCAGGAGTACACAATGAGAGAGGTGATGTGAGTAACTCACCTCAGGTGGTGCTCTAGTAATTCAGTTACTGGAATGGGTTAAAGACTCGTTAGGATATCATGATCCAGTTATCATGTTCTGGTTGTCAGGAAACACAGCAGTACAAAGAATAGAATAGCACCACACAACACCACACCACATATATAATGATATAATATTGTGTTGAACTTCTGACCTGTGGGTATCAGTTGCTATTACCTTTATCAGAGACTTATAAATCTGAGCTCTAGAAATGAAAGGTCTAGATATGGAACATATGTTGTATGTGTTTAGTGGTTGCATGTTGCACAATGTTTTAATGAAGAGGACGGCTCCACAAGGAGGGGCGCTTACATTCCATTTTATCTTAAGAGTTGTATAAGGGATAAAGAAGCATCTTTTAAACAGATGTGTCGCATTTGTAGACTAAGTCATTCAAGTCTGTGAAATGGGACAGTAAAATCCTAGTTCTCATATAACAAGCTGCTTACAATAAAAGACAATCAGAAATGCATAAAACATATGATACATTCATGGTTTTCTGTGAAATATTATTACTATTTAACTGCAGATAGTTACAGTACATTTCCACATCCACAAAGATTTTAGTTTCTAAATAAATTAAAAGCAAAAACATTTTCAGAGCACCTTTAGGGTTTGCTAACAGGTACTATATAAAATGTGCACTATATATGCTGGTTCACACTTAGGTACGTTCACACTTACCGGATCCGCAGCTGATTTTCTGTTGCAGATCCGCAGCGGATCCGCAGCAGATTTTATTTAAATAACTGAACACAGCATCAAATCTGCACCATCAAATCTGCTGCAGATCTGCTGCAGATCCTGTAGGTGTGAATGCACCCTTCACCTCCCTGGTGGAGTGTGAACCAGCCCCAGTACCTTACAGCTGCCGCACACAGCTCCGCCCTCTTCCCAGCCACTCAAACTTGATTGAAGGCCTGAGCGCAGGGTTTTGCTTTAAGTTCCTAGTGCCCCGGCTGCCAACAATATGTAAGTAGTTGGGAAGAGGGTGGAGGTAACTTGGCTATATGCCACTCTGGCTCCACCCCTGACTTTAATGGGCAGCCCAAATGATCTAGGGATCATCCAGGCCACCCCTCTCGCTTCTCCCCACGTCCCTTCCAGCTGCTCCCTGCTATAATAGCACAGGCAGTGAGCAGAGAATGAGGGGAAGTGAACGCTTCCCCTTTAGCGCTTGTTTCCCCATCATTATCATGCTGTGTAATACAACCTTTACTGTCATGTCTTTCAGTCCCAGCTGTGTTCTAATTCTGCCAGCCTCCGATGACGTTCCATTCCCTCGCTCAGCCAATCAAAGAGCTTAGCTAAGGAGCAGTCATTGAAAGCAGGAAGAACAAAAGCGCAGCAAGGACTTGAGGATCTGTCAGCAGGAGCTGCGAGGGAGGTAAGTATGCAAGCAGTACACAACGTTTTCTGTTTGCTTGAAAAACTCTTTAATGCTATGTGCACACTGTGTAAATGACCGGCCGTTCCGTGAACCCGTCCGGGTCATGGAACGGCTGGTCTCTGCAAAGATAATTGCTGCCGGTACTTAATTACTGGCCGGATGATCTTTCCGGCCGCAGTGTTCCCCTAGTGCACAATGAAGCAAGCGGCCGCTCGCTTCATTGTGTGAACTGACATGGGTTTCTACAGCCGCAATTCACTAAAATGCAGCCGCAGAAAACTGACATGTCAGTTCTTTGCGGCACCTCATGGGATCCCGGCCAGAGCGTATATTATGTGTATACGCTCCGGCCGGGATCCCATAGAAGAACAGGCTGTGTTCCACACCGTACAAAGTACGGCCGTTGTTGCCAATGGCAATAACGGCCGTACTTTTACGTAGTGTAAACATAGCCTAATAGTGTTTAATGTTCTTCTGTAGTCTATGATCTACAAGTACACCTTGTTCTTTCTCTACAAGTGTTAACAGCTCTGGCACCACCTCTATCCGTTACTCCTTGTATACAGATCTAAAGAAACCATGTCCCCAGTGACCAATTTCCCATCATTTTTTTTTTTTTTAATTACCTGCCCTGGTCTTAGTTTTTTGTATTTACACACAGTACTTACAGAATTTGGGGGATTTGTTTTGCTTTCTTTACCCACCTGGATTTTATTTAGTATTTTTGCTGATTTTATTAACTTACCTATTTATTAAGTGCTTTGCAATATTCAAACCTTTGTTTTTACAGCTTGTACTATATGAAACAAATAACTTCTTCTGCAGGTTGTTACAAGGATGGCATTTTTTTACACAAGAAAATTGTTTTTCTGATCAAAGACCAATAACATTTTTATTTTTCCACTAAGCGAGCTGTATGATTGTTGTTGTTTGAGAAATAACTTGTGACTACCTTTCTTTTTTTTTCTTTTTTCCTTTTTTTGGAGCAGGATAAACAAGAAACTGCAATTTTGGTATTATTGTGTGAGATAAATAATGGTTCATTTTATCATGAAGCAATACTAATTTTAGTTTATTGTTTTTTTTTTTTTTTTTTATAATAATTTAGGACCTTGCAAGGGGAAACAGCAATATAAGTGTTCTGGGAATTAGTTTTTTACAAAATCCTTTTGACCAACTATTTTTATTGAGAAGATTTGAGAAATGTTTTAAAGGGAAACAGAAGAGACATATCTTACCTGCTATGTCTCCATAGCGCATGGGGCACTGAGGATGAAGGTAATTATTTTACCTTGATCCTCAGGGCAGTTTTCGGGAACTTTGTACTTTATTAGATATGTAAATGAGATGGTTTGGTGCACTGGAGGAAGGGCTACCGTTCCACCCCTTCTGATGAATATTCACCCAGCGCTCTGCAGTGACGTTACTGCAGAGCACTGCCCCAAAATTCATAAGAAGGGGCGGCCAGCAGGGGTGGATCATTCCACCAGTGCCCCAAACCGCCTAATTTACATATCTAACAAAACTGCAAAGTTCCCAAAAACATTGCAGGGGATTAAGGTAAGAAAATTACTTCTGTCCCGAGCCCCCATGCATATAGGACCATATCAGCAGATTTGTGCAGACAGACCTGCTGATAGCTTCCGGTAGCACTTTAAATCCTTTCCCCCTTCGCACGTCACCCAGGGGAGAGGATAACAGTGCACTGGGGTGCTGGGCCTGCCTCCAGTGCACCAAGCACTCTCATTTGGATATTTTGAAAATGGCACAGATTGTGGGAGCTGGGGAACGGATTGAAAAAAAGACCAAACCAGCAGAATCAGCGCGACTGCGTCCTTAAGGTCATGTAAAATGCTTGATATGTGGATTAAAGGGGAACTATCAGCAGGTTAGACAAATCTAACCTGTTAAAAGCTCCCTATTGTGCACAGGGTGGCAAGGGGGAAGGTATGTATCTTGCCTTCCTCTCCAGCAATGTCCCCATGCTGTTAGCAGTGTAATCCTCCATCCGGAGCATCTTTAGGAGCACTGCCCCGGCCCTGCTCTCCATTGACTATCATTACAAAGATCGGGCTGGCTTGTGATCTGGGAGCGCGGCAGTGCTCCTAACGGTGCTCCGGACAACACTGCTAACAGCACGGGAACAGGGCAGAGGAGGAAGGTAAGAGACATATATTCCTCCTCAGTGCCCTGTGTGCAATAGGGGGCTATCAGCAGGTTAGATTCGTTTAACCTGCAAGTAGTTCCCCTTTAAACTAGTACATTTGCTTTAGAAATGGGATATCCTAGCTATATGCCATCATTATATGACATAGGAGTAACCTTTTAATGAGTAATTCACATTATTAGAGCTATTCATCACACTTTTATTCATTTGATAACCAGAAGGTTTATCTGATTATAATGCACAACGTGTTTGTCTTACTAGACCAGCATCCCTTGGGCTGTTATGCTTTCTCACCAAATGTAATAAACAATATTTGATTAGAATCTCGGCTACATTCGAGGGTATGGAGATTGTGATTGCCAGCATGACAGTCAACTATTTGTGTTCTGCTCTATGTCAATACCATCCTTAGAGCTTCCTTACAACGGCCAAACTTTAAGCATGAGTGGCTGTAAGTACACCATAAAATGGAATAATGGGTGTTATTTCAGAAATGTGAGTCTCCTGTTTAATACTATCAGTATACATCAGAATGCCTTAGCACCCAGATGCCTTCATTTCAGGCTGCAGAGAGTGTAAAGATGAAACTGAGGGAAACAATGGTATATTAAGATAAGATGTGCGTGACATATTTAACTTGTGCTGTCAACATGGCAAGTTTTTTTTATAACCTAATAAATAAAAGTCAGTTCTATAAAATGATATAGAAAGCGGTGTTCAAATGCATTGCGCCATGTCATGCAATAAAATGAGAATTCTTTATTCAATGCTGAAAGCCGAGCAGCTGCAGTATATGGAAAGTATTTTGTTATGTGTAGATTATCTCTTTACAAAGCAATACCATGACTCTCATGATACAGACAGTTAAAAAAGAAATGGTGTTATCTGTCAGCCTGCGTTAGTAAAAATGGCCAGACAACCTATTCATGGAGCATAGTCCATGCTGCAGTAAAACCCAACCTTTCCCTTTGTATTTCAAGAGAAAAATAACAGGAACTGTCCAGATTAGTAGAGGTTTTCTTTGGGGATTTGCTACTGCTCTGGACAGTTCCTGTCATGGACAGAGGTGGCAGCAGAGAGCACTGTGTCAGCCTGAAAAGAATAGAGCACTTCCTGCAGGACATATAGCAGCTGATAAGTACTGGAAGACTTTTAAATAGAAGTAATTTACAAATCTATATATCTTTTGGATGCCAGTTGATTTGAGAAGAAAAAAAAACTTATTGCTGGAGTACCTCTTTAAATAAATAAAAAAGTCAATGGGGAAAAGTTAGAAAACTTAGATTACACAGTCTAAAAATGTGCCCTATTTAGGTCCCGTTCACACCAGGTTTTTACTCTTTACGCTCCCTGACAGATACCTCCCCATATAGTTATGGTGGATGCCGTTTTATACCATCTGTCCTACATAAACTCACAAAATTCATACTGCAATACCTCCAGTTCTTACTGCTGAATCATAATGTTATGATTTTGATATGTCTAGAATGTGGAACATGTCTAGATTTTCTGTTTCGCTAATGAAATCCTATCGGGACATATTGTACGATATTATTCTGTAAATACATAAAACTAAAATATTCTCAATGTGACCATAATAAATTACTATTATGCTGCATACATAGAAGACCACAACCCCCAACATGACCATAATCTATTCCTATTATACCCTCTGCATAGAACACCACAACCCCCAACATGGCCCGACCACTGGACGAGAGCATAATACAATTCTTTTATTGGCTATACATAAAGCACTACAACCCCCATCATGACCATAATGAGCCTGCTCCATAGGACCCTACAACATTACCGACATGTATGTACATAGGAAGGCGGGAAGAGGGTCTAGGTTCAGAACAACCTGGCTGCCTTCTTGCAAAAACAGCATCACACCTGTCATTCATTTCAGCCGCCTGCAATAGCAAATAAAACCCTATTTGATTTGAAAGAATTTTATTTTTGCTGGAGTACCCCTTATACCCCTAATACTGTGGACTATTTTATTTTTAAACAACTAGACAACCCCTTTTTGTACAGTCAATGCAGTTTCTTCAATGATGAACTAATCGGGTGATCACCAATTTCTTATGAAAGCCTGGGAGATGCAGTGTTACATGCCACCCATACTACTTGTCTTTACTCTGGAGGATTTCCGGGTAGGAATACTGTCCTTCTCTATTCATTTCAACAGCTTGATTTATGACAGCCCTTTCCACATACAATTACATCAGATTGTCAGCAGTCTCCTTCATGTTAACAAATCCGCCATATATAACTATATATATAACAATCCAGTGGATTGTAAACTGAGTGACAGGAAATACTGGGAATTGTAGTGTAGAGAAATGTATGGAGGTATGGAAAAAGGGCTGACTGCAAAGCATTATGGGGAACTTGATGTCATGTGTCTTCAGTCATCATCATCAGTTTTACAGCAATGGAGCAGCTTTATCAATCTGCCAGAGACAAAACACAGTAATGTGTCAAACTCAAGGTCCTCTGGCACATCCAAGATGGCACTGATCAGGGCGCGGTGCATTGCTTTATGGAACCTTCTTTATGACATTAGCGCTTGTCATCACAGTGCACAGTTGCCATGGTTACTGCAGGTAAACACATCTGAAGCATTAACCCATTAATGACTGGGGATGTGCTTTACTGCAGAGGTGACTAAACACACTTGTTACCAAACAGCTTATAGTTAGGCCACACTACGAACACTAAATAATATGGTTTAATGTGGTCCATAGCAACCAATCACAGCTCAACTTTCATATCTTAACAAGCTCTTATAAAATTAAAGCAGAGCTTTGATTGGTTGCTATGGGTAAGTTAGGTTGCACAAGGCACCCAATCACAGTTCAGCTTTTATTTTACCAGAGTAATATGAGAAATGAAAGCTGAGCTGAGATTGGTTGCTATGGACCACATTAAACCATATTATTTAGTGTTCATAGTGTGGCCTAACCATAAGCTGTTTGGTAACAAGTGTGTTTAGTGACCTCTGCAGTAAAGCACATCACCAGTCATTATTGGGTTAATGCTTCAGATGTGTTTACCTGCAGTAACCATGGCAACCATGCACTGTGATGACAAGCGCTTATGTCATCAAGAAGGTTCCATAAAGCAATGCACCGCGCCCTGATCAGTGCCATCTTGGATGCGCCAGAGGACCTTGAGCTTGACCACATTACTGCCCCCTACTCTTGTTGTAATTTGGAGGTTCTAGCAGGGGAAAAGGGGTGGTCTGCTTTAGACTACCCCATCATCGAGTCTCCACCTTCTGAAGAAGTGGACCTGGATCTGTAAAGGAGAAGAGATACAGCCGCCTAGCCATCAATAAGGTGACAGATGTTACAGCCAGATCTCTCACACATCCAGTTTATTATATTTACAGTATGGTATTACCCTCTAAGCCCAGGGGAGGGGCAACTCTCCAGCCATGGCTCCCTCGAGGTTTCCCCCACGGGGGTTTTTTCCTCGCCTGAGTGCTGGAGGGTGACTCTTCGCGAGTCGGGGGTCTGCCATTTTCGGTGTCATGTAATTGTAAATAAAATTGGGACCCTTTTGACACCTGATTACAATGTGTTGTGTCTTTATTTTGCATTCTTTGTTTTAACTTATTATTCTTAAGAGGTGTGGCTCCATCACATAATAAAGAGTCATAAAGCTCAACATCTGCCTGCTACACAGATTTTTTTTTCTTTGAAATCAAATGGTGTCTGAAAGTTATAAAGATTTGCATATCACTTCTATGTAAAAAATTTCCTGTCTTCCAGTACCTATCAGCTGCTGAATGTCCTGTAGGAATTGGTGTATTCTCTCCAGTCTGACAAAGTGCTGTTAGCTGCCACCTCTGTCCATGACAGGAACTGTCCAGAGCAGAAGAGGTTTTCTATGGGGATTTGCTACTGCTCAGGGCGGTTCCTGTCATGGACAGAGGTGGCAGCAGAGAGCACTGTGTCAGCCTGGAAAGAATAGACCACTTCCTGCAGGACATACAGCAACTGATCAGTACTGGAAGAATTTTAAATAAAAGTAATTTACAAATCTAGACAACTTTTGGACACCAGTTGATTTGAGAAGAAAAAACATTTTTTGCCGGAAAACCTCTTTAACCCCTTAGCGACCCATGACGTACCTGGTACGTCATGGTGCCGCGGGGGGAGTTCAGAGAGGGGCCCTGCCGGGGCCCCGCTCTGAACGGCGCTGCTCCCGGCTGTGATCTGCAGCCGGGCAGTGCCTCTATTAGCCGGCGCGGGTCCCGTTGCCGAGCCGGCTAATTAAGCACTTCAATGCAGCTGTCAAACCTGACAGCTGCACTGAAGTGCTTTACACTTCATATCCCTGGTGTCTAGTGGGACGGATCTCCCCCCCGCGATGCGATCGCCGGGGGGAGATCCGTTCTTCTGCTCGTGCCGGGCCGCAGCGTCGCACTGACGCTGATCCCGGCTTGGCAATAGATTGCTGTGGCCTGCAGCAGGCCATAGCAATCTATCACCGATTACAATGATCTTTGCTGTGTATATACACAGCATTAATCTCTATGAGAGATCAGTGCTGTTTATATACAAGTCCCCCAGGGGGACTTCTAGTTCATGTAAAAAAAAAAAAAAAGTAAAAAGTGTTTTTATTAATAAAAAATCCCCTTCCCTAATAAAAGTCCAAATCACCCCCCTTTTCCTATTTTATAAATATAAATTAATAAATAAACAAATAAATAAACATGTTTGGTATCGCCGCGTGCGTAATCGCCCGAACTATTAATTAATCACATTCCTGATCTCGCACAGTAAACGGCGTCATCCCCCAAAAAATCCAAAGCGCCAAATTGCGCATTTTTGGTTGCATCAAATCCAGAAAAAATGTAATAAAAAGTGATCAAAAAGTCGTATATGCGCAATCAAGGTATCGATAGAAGGAACATATCATGGCGAAAAAAAATTACACCTCAGATAGCCCCATAGACCAAAAGATAACAGCGCTATAAGCCTGGGAATAGAGCGATTTATTTGTTAACAATGGTTTGAATTTTTTAAAAGCCATCAGATACAATGAAAGTTACACATGTTACATATCGTTGTAATCGTAACAACTTGAGGAACATGCATAACAAGTTAGTTTTACCATAGGGTGAACGGCGTAAATGCAAAACTCCCCGAAATCAAAACATCTGTCACACAATTACTCACTGCCTCTATATAGTAACCTGGGGTTTCATCCCATTATATAGAGGCAGGGAGGGACTGGGGGTGACAGGCAGCAGCATGTTGTGTGAAGAATTAGTGCAGCCTCTCTGCCTTGGGACCCTTCCCCATCGTCCTCCTTTCAGACTGCCTCCATGTGCTCTATGTGCTGTTGCTAGCAGTAAAGACACAGAAGGAGAGGAGGGAGAGGGGCTGCAGCCTGCACAGTGTGGCTTTGGAGCAGCAGATCTCACAGCATGTGAGCTGTACCTGGTGATTTCTTATACCAGAGTTAAAACTGTGAACATGAGGTATGTATGCGAGTATGTGTGTATGGTGCATGTGTGTATTATCTATGCATATGTTTGATGTGTATTTATTTATATCTGTATATGATGTGTGCGTATTGTGCATGTGTGTGTACTATGTATGCATAAAGGTAATGTCCATTTCTTTGGGGAGTCAGCTTTCAAGTATCAATTAAGCATGGAGAAGCCTCTTTGACTCTTTGTACCAGAGAATAAAAGTATTTTCTATGCTATGGAAGCACAGACAAATATATTTAAGGTACCATGTGTCTTCTTGACCTATCAGCATCTAACAGAGTCAGCAGTTTGAAACATGAATTATAGCTTACAGATTCTATAAAGAAGTCTTGTAAAACTTACAAAAGACAAACAGGTAGATGGATGCGAGAAGATAATAAAGTATACTCACCAGTCCCTGTGCCCACGTAGCGCTGCTCTCTGGTCTCTCTCAGAGCTGCCAGAAGTAATTTTCGTCCGAGTTTGGTGTACGTCTCAGGCCTGGCTCCTCCAGCTACAATGTCACTGAACGGTTAATGGAGTGCCCGCTCAGCCAGTCAGTGACTGTAGCAGTCTCCCGTCCCAGTCACTGATTGGCTGAGTGGGTGATCCATTACACACTATGGGGGAGATTTATCAAAGGGTGTAAAATTTAGACTGGTGCAAAATGCCCCCAGCAACGAATCACAGCTCAGCTTTAAAAAAAACACATAGGTATGTAATATGCTAGGTAAAGGGATATGATGCTCCCTCACCCCACCAGGAAATCAAACAATAATATTGCTCGACATGATCAAATACTGTATATGCCAGTAGGTAACCCTAATAATATTATACAATGTAATTGGCACTGCCAGATATAATAACAACAAATCACCCCAAACATTGAGTACAATGATAAGAAACAAAAAACGAATACATAGAGAAGTGTTATAGTGCTAACAATATCCCTGTAAACACCAATAATTGCACAAAAGCGTCAAAACTACAAGCCTTACAAAATATAAAGTCACCCTATGATCATAAGAGCTGATGACCTGGTGCAGACCCAACGCATTTCCTGGGGGTTTAGGGGGGTATATATGGCTAGTAGGTTCCTTACCTTCTTACTAGAAATGAACAAATTTACAGTAATAATGAAGTGAAGCACTTTGTGATCTCTGCAATCCGCCTGCTTCCATTTAACCTGCTCCTCCCCAGGTGCTGGGAAAAGCTGGACCCAACCATGGCATACTAGGAGAAGTTTCCCAGGACTGGATCCAGCTTTTCCCAGCACCCAGGGAGGAGCGTCATGGAGCAACAGTCAGGTAAATGGAAGCAGGCTAATGAGCGGATTGCAGAGAACACGAAGCGCTTCGCTTCATTATTACTGTATTTTCACTCATCTCTAATTCTTATTACCCTGTCTCTGTCCCTGTCTCTGTTTACAGATATGCCAGCCGAGTGTGGTGGCAACCTAGGTGGAAGTCTGAAGCAGATTTGGTCCTCCCTAGACTGTGGGAGAGGGAGGACATCAATCTTGACCCCTTGGGGGGATGTGATGTAGCGCCACCTGGTGTGCACAATAAATTATGCTGGTGTTGGTCCGAGATGCTACATGTTGCGAGTGGGGACTCTGAAATATGTCTGAAATATGTTTGCTGGCTAATGCATTGTATAAATGGATTTTACCTGCTGCCTACTTGTGAAATTAAGTGCTGGATTACTTTTGCTGTGTGCAGGATGATGGCAGGGGGACACTGAGGGACACAGGGCACTGGAGAGACAGTAAGCATCCCTCTGCCATCATGCTCTCCAGCAGCCACAGCCCGCACAGCTCTGGGAGTCGGGTCGTGACATCACCATGTTATCCAGGAAGTGACATCACCATGTTATCCAGGAAGTGAAGCCTTGATACAGTAGTAAGTGCAGGGAGAAAGCACTTTATAAGCATTTCCCGTAATAAGTGTATATTGGTGATTTGTATAACTTTTGGGGGCAACACAATACTTTAATAAAAATTTTCACCGGACTTCTCCTTTAATGCACCTGTGAACATCTCTATCAATGGAAGGTGGAGGTGGGGGTGCTTGGGAGGTCATGGCACTCACACAATTTTCTTTTCTTGTTCCTGATTAACTTCAGCATGTATAAACAGCAAAATGAACCATATCAATATACTGACCTTAGCCACTGATCCTTGCCCCTCAGTCATACGATAGTACAGTTAGGTCGTAGGATGTCAAACTAAATTTTTCATTTATTTACACATGCTCCACAGAAAATAGACCATCTACCATCCCAATGGCTGGAACTGATTCATTAAAGTCTTTTGCAAGGGGGGGGGCTACTATTGAACAATCTGCCTGGAATTCTGTTGTTTTAACTAAAACTAGATCTTTCCTGTGACTGAATAAAATATAATGATGAGAGGAATCCGAGCGGTATGCATAGATGTAACCAGAGCACAGACTGGGCACACATCCATTACCCCATTATCCAGAAGAACGGTGGGTGGCTTAATATAGGCTAAAACTATTCTTTATCATTATTCTAATTATAATAATTCAGCCCACTGTATAAATTAAGACCATTATATAATAATTCCTTTTCTCAAAGTTCTATATAAAGGGCAGTAACGTTTACTATTTTGCTTTAAAGGGAATCATTTAAAGTGTAAAGATGGAAGAGGGAATATTAAGAGTAATAAGCCCACACAAGTTCCTCTTGATTGCTTCATTTTCTTTTTCCAGTTTTAACATAAGCTGTAGTTTAATAGAGTGCGAAAATTATTACTTTTTATCACCTCAGGAGCTATAGAAATTCAAGTTGTATGTCTGCTACACGTAAGCCTAGCAGCCAGAAATAAAAATAAAAAAAGAAATCTGCAGCTTTAGATTGTATCTCTAATTCCATTAATAATCATATTTTTGGTAGTTATACGCAAAAATGTGTTTTATATATATATGTATATATATATATATTTTTTTTTTTTTCAGGATTTCAATGAGCTCACTAGATGTTAAACATGTAAACAGTGGTAAATGTAACCATTCTCCGGCCTTAGGCTATACAATGCAAATTTACAATATAGCACACATAGGCTATGTTCACACTGAGTAAAAAAAAGGAAAATAGCATCCACTTTTTGTTTAAAAAAATGTCTGTTACTGCATTATTTTGATTGACTTCAATGAATTGCATTGAAGTCTATGGAATAACAGACATGCAGTGCTTCCCCCCGGGCCGGTGGCCGGGAATAGAATAAGACTTACAGATGAACCACGGCACTGGCCTCCCTGCGCTGGCACGTTCTATCCATATGCTAAGCGTTAAGCGAAGTGATGGTACATTCGCTTTTAATTCAATAGACTTCTCAATTAAAGACACAACCAAAGGGCGATTAGTCCACCTAAACTAGAATAATGTACCAACAGCCGTCATTGCGCTGACGGGTGGACAAACCACAAAATAATGGACGTTTGTTTGGACTCAAAATGTCAGACGTCATTTTAAAAAATTATAAATGGACAAGAATAAACCTAGTAGAAAAGCACACAGAGGTTTTCCCTTACAGATCTGTGCCGAACTTGTAACATGCTCCATTGTGTGGCAGATTGTGGAGGTTTTCTGCCCTAGAGGCCCTATTACATGGGCCCTTTATCAACCAATAAGACTGATATCACCCGGTGTATAGGGCAAGCAATCAGCCAACAAACGTTTGTTGGCTCATCGCTCAATTCTGACATTTTTTAAAAATCATTGGCTGCCTGGGGCACATCTCCCTGTGAGATAGGGTATTTGCAGTCTATGGATTATTAAAGCAAACAGCTTAGCGATCGTTCATGTAGCCCTAGCAGCACTATTACAGAGCCATGTAATAGGCTTAGTAAGTGAGTGCAGATCTCAAGGGGCTCAGGACAGCTAATATGGCTTCTAGGCAAAAATATACTTCATGCACTTCATGAAGACACCATATAATAGCGTGTTGTTTTTTAGTTGTTCACACACAGTTTTTCTTTTTTTCACCGTCCAGGCGGCCAAACCCCAAATTAAAAACTATGAAAAAACAAAAACAAAAAAAAAAAAAACGCTGTGGGAACATAGCCAATAAATGTTCTGTGAGTAAATGGTGCAATACAACTGAGCACTGTTAACAAGCCCCATAGAAAATGAATGGAGCGCTGGACTTGCATGCTTGCTGCCACTCGATTCATCTGGTGGACATTTGTCCTCCGAACACGTATGCCATACCTGTGAATATTTGCTTTCTGCATCGATTAAAGGGATATTCTGGGATATTTTTCTTTTACATTTCTTTCAAAAAGTATTTTTTTCCCTCACATTTAAGGGGTGACTGTTGCCACCAATGACTGTGTTGGGAACTGCGGGGCTGCACAAGCCCTGGCCCCAGCATAGTTACAACTAGGAATCGTCCGAAACTGCCAAGGTTCGGGTTCATATGAACCTGAATGCTTGGCATCAGATTCCCTATCAGATGGCTATGGCTGTATCCCAGTTTTCCAGCCGGTGCTCCTGCTGTATCCACCCTCTGCACGGAGAGGGCAGACAGCGGGAATCATTGCCGAGAGTTCGGGTTCGTACGAACCCAAACCGAACTCGGTTCGGACCATCCCTAGTTACAACATACTGTATCACTAACAATGCTTCATGTAGCATTAGCGATATTGTGTCTCTGACTGTTGCAGTGAGTTCAAGGTTTAATACAATAAAAGCTAGCATAATGAAATTTTTCTCTATTTTGTCAGGTGTCCAGAATTGGAGGCAAGTCTTCTATGTGCTGCATTTTCTTCACCTATTTGTATTTCTGCAGTCCCGTGCCACAGGCGCAGCCCGTTTGGCCTGTGGCACAGGACTGCAGAAACACAGAGAGTTGAAGAAGTGAAGAGGACTACAGAGAAGTGAGTTTTAAGGCTTGTTTGGTGTAAGGCTGTATTAGAGGGGGGGGGGGGGGCTTGGTTGTCCAATCTGTAGTATATGTGTTTGATTTGGTCTGTGGGCTGTATTTGTTTATAGTTTGTGGGCTGTATTTGTTTAGCACATGGGGTCTGCTATTTGTTGACATTTTGGCTTTCTGGTAAGTGGTGAACAATATTTGGAAGTCCTATACAAACTGAATGGAGCGGAGGTTAAACATGTGTGCTGCATCTCCATCCTTTTGAGGGACTATTGATATCCGCAGGGATTTCTGTGGTTAAACCCCAAATAATTAGCTAATTAATACCTATCCTGTGAATTACTATTTTTTACCTATATTGGGCTAATCCTTTTAAACAAAAGGACAACACTAACACAAAAATAAACTTACATAAAAAAGTTGAATAGGTTATTCCTGGGTAATACATTTACTTCAAATAACACCTTTTAGGCTTATGACCACAGCTGAGATGTATGTACTGTATAATGTATACAGATTTACTGATAACTGAAATGGCAGAAAAAATTTAAGGGACTATTCATGATTAGAAAAAGCACAGCTACTTTATTGCAAAAAGAGCACCACCCCTTTCATCAGGTTGTGTATGAGATTGCAATTCTGCTCCATTCACTTCAATAAAACTGAGCAGCAAAACCCACACCCATACTGAGGACATGAAAGGTACTGTTTGTGGAAGAAAGCAGCCATGTTTTTTTCTAAGTTTGGACAACCCCTTTAAAACAATGGTGTTCTACCATTATAGCATTTGGTGGAAAGGGATTGATAATCTACATTTTTTTTTTCCCAATATTTGGGAATTGCAGTAGAAACTCTAATTCAAGAAAAAAGGTGTAGAAGGAATCCTCCCACAATCGGCAGCTAGTGATCCTCTAAAACCATGACAAGGGCAACCGGAATAGTTGCTGAAAGGCGTAGATTTTTGCCTCAAGCGAGGATCTGTACTGACAGTGATGTCACCGCTTCCCCAGGAACTTTTGAACCAGTGTTCAACGTGAACCATGTTTGTTTTTCGGAGGAAGCCGCTGCCTGGAGCGCCTCCATACTACAGCATCATAACGGTTCTAGACTGAATTAGCACAACAGGAGCAAAGCGGATCCACTGACACCAGTTGGAAGGTCTATCTATTGGAGATACTGGGAAACAGAGGCAATAAGCCAGGTGCATCTCTGTACTTACTACTATACATGCTAGGTTGTAATGTAAAACCAATAGCAACCATTGGTTTTTAACTGATTCTTTTGGACATCATATGCGCTGAGTGATACATTTATATTTTATAGAAACTCTAATTGACTTGCATTGTCACCTTCTGTACAGAGTATACTGCTTGAATAGTAACTTCCGAGGTTTCACTGGTTTAAAACAAGTCAACAACATAAAGTTTATGTAAATTTATTTTGTATGTTTCATATTTTTTGTTACTACATTCGTATAGTTAAGTTTGCAGTATTCCAAATCTAGGGGACCATAATGCAAAGTTAATAATAATGAAAAACGATTTTTTTTCACAAAAAAAGTAAAAAATAACACACAAGATTATTTTAAATGCCTTTTATTGATAGCAGGTGATATCATAATGAAAAAGAAAATCTCACTCTTATTAAGATGCCAATGGCCACTGGGTGATTACATGTAAATCCTATAAAAATATTAAAACAGAAAGAAGCTATGGCTTTGCCTCTGCACGGTCATTACTTTACTCCTCGGCGCTTACTTAAGGACTAGAAAACGGATTGCCAGCTGTATTTGTGTTTCTTGAACAGATCGATAATAATTTCCTCTATAATATTGGAACATTCCATCAGTTGTGCTAGGATTTCAAGACAGGAACTGCCTCTGTCTGCCCTGGGAAATAAAAAGGGGAACAAAGGTGTCATTAAAATATTTAAGTAAATTTCTGTAACAATTTTATACATGTTTATATAACTTTTCAATGACAGATTCAATTTTCTTTGCACTTGTTGAAGTAGAGGAGAGTTATCTCTAGTAAAAGAAAAGAGCTTTTCAATTTTAGGTCTATAAAGAGAATTACAGAATAAGGAAAAAGTCCTAAAATAGTTTTCACTTTCTTTAAACTCTCTTTCGGAGAGTTTTGTTGTTGTTAGTATGTTGCTTTAATGAAGTTATATTGCTTTGCAATATAATTCCATCAAAATAAATGTATATTTTTTTCCCCTAAAATAAATGTATATTATTTTCTTTCTGTATTATTTTTCTTCAACTTTTGTTAAAGGGGTAGTTCATCATTTTTTTTTTCTTTCAAATCAACTGGTGGCAGAGATTTCTAATTTACTTCTATTAAAAAATCTCAAGTCTTTCGGTCCCTATCAGCTGCTGTATGTCCTGCAGGAAGTGGCATTCTGTCCAGTCTGGAGAGCAGGAGAAGTTTTCGATGGGGATTTGCTACTGCTCTGGACTTTTCCTGACATGGAAAGAGGTGGCAGCAGAGAACACTGAGTCAGAAAAGAATACACCACTTCCTGCAGGACATACAGCAGCTGATAAGCACTGGAAGACTTGAGATCTTTTTTTTTTTTTTTTTAAAGTAAATTACAAATCTCTGTCACTTTCTTTCTTTTTTTTTTTTGTAAACTACCTCTTTAAGTGGCAGCTGTGCTCTGCTATAGTGACGGGCATCCCCCCTTTCACGGGTACTGTATGTTCTAATGGCTGCATATTCTTTGGTCATAATTTTCTAGGTAAATTGGTCCAAAATGCTGTGCTTATTAGTTATTATACATATGTAATACTTTCATGTAAATGCCCAGAATAGATATAAACAATAAGATTCTGTTGGCCTTTATAAAACAATATGCAGTAAGATACTGAGCGCCCTCTAGTGGTTGCTGCATTCAACTAGATTTTTGTTGTGCAACTCTTCTTTTTGCAGGGAATTTTGGAGCTCTTTATAAAAAAAATTAAAGCTCTAAAGCTCTATAAAGTTATAATAATACACTGATAGTGACAGAATTTAGACCTAAAGTTACACTGGGCTAAAAAGTGAACTTTTATATATTGGCACCTAACTTTTAACATAATATGAAAGGATATTTGTAACCTAACTATATTTGGCATTATATAAATACAAAGAGAATGATTAATTAAGATTCTTGTAATTAAAAAGTTGATATATGATATCACATAATTTCATGGAAGAAATTACCAAATGAAAGTAATTTAAGCATAAAGTAGGTTGAAATCCCAGCTGATGAGATGACTGCCTGCTGGAATTTAAAGCTATCACATTACTTGGCAAATGCATAAAATAACTTTTTTTCTGGGGTCGACGTCTTTCGGAATTCATATTTCTTGAAAATATCTTTCTTAATTGCTGTTTCTATGTAGGATTTTCAAGGTCTGTTTTTAAAGTCCTGTCTGTTCACAATATGTAGCTGACAGGTAGCCTGCTTATAATTGCTATAAACCACTTCAGGATGCTGCAGTCTGTGGATGTGGTGTGAACCTTATTTTTTATTTTTACTTTGTTTACTCTAGCAGTCTTAATTTTAACTTATATAGCAGAATAGAAACTGTAAAAATCATAACATATTTTACTGTATCTGTAAATATTCTATTATATAAAGATTTCCACTCAAAATGTAAATAATACAACATTAGAGCTAAGGTTTTGGAGAAGAAGACAAAGTAGTTATTTTTTCTCTCGCATAGATGTTTTCATACTTTACAGGATCACTTTTTTTTTAAAGAAACATTCTGGGAAATTTTTTTTGACCTATAGTGCAGAGAATATTGTAGAGGTCCCTGTGTATGACTTGGGCTTACCTGTTTTAGCTGATGACATTGCGCTTGCAGAGAAAAGAGATCTTTTTACTGCAGTTTCCCTAATGAAATCAACCTAATGCCCTAGCAGAGTCCGGCCAGGTAAGACTCATAAGAGGGTTGGTGTCAGTTCATATTATATGCAGTTTGATTACTTGCTTTCTTTTTCAGAGTGTGTTTTTTAGAAAAAGACTGCTACGGGTAGAAAGTGATTTCACCTGTGAAGATCTGAAGTCTTCAGGCTGTGTTCACATTTTGTGTTTTGAATGAATTCTGTCATGTTGCAAAATCCTAGCAGAAACGGCACATTTGTACTGTCATAAAATAGCACAGTTTTCCTAGGATTTCAGGAAATCGCATCACAAACTTTGAAAAAAGCTACAAAAATGCAATGTGCCTTTGGATCATGTATTACTGTAGTTTATCCTGATCCTATAGAGATAGCAGCATACAGACAGAGCTAGGCGGGAAGGGGGAAGGTCTATGAGCTGCCAGGAGGGATGGGTGATGGTATTATCCTGTGGTCAGCTGACCCAAGACAGACAACTTCCTCTAAAACATTTAACACTGTAAATTGGGTCAGACTAGGGATGGCATGACCCAGTAATGAAACACATGGTGCCAGACTAAAACAAATTTCATTGTATTACTAGTACGGTAAGTGTGGAGGAATTTAGCACGCTGAAGGTCCAGAGTAGCAGAAAACCCGGGACATCAAGGCGCTGGCTCGCTGAAGGGAAGTTGCTGCATCATGGATGATGGGGAGAGTAGTTCACATAAAACAAACTCTTTATTGTGGATTACGCGTTTCGAGGAAGCCTTCTTCATCAGATCCATAATGTTATGAATGTGATGGAAAGGGCTTCCTCGAAATGTGTAATCCACAATAGAGAGTTTGTTTTATGTGAACTACTCTCCCCATCATCCTTCAGCTGGCCAGCTCCTTGATGTCCTGGGTTTTCTGCTACACTGGACCTCCAGTGTGCTAAATTTCTCCAGTTATGGACTGGTTGCAGACAGCTACTGTTGTCACCTCTGTGATGAGCTATTGGCGGTGTCAGGCAAGGAGCAGGCATCATTGCCTTACATTTAATCTAATATTTGTTGCAGTTTCACACTATGTCAGCCATGGGCTTCTTGCATCTCCACTAGGGATGGTCCAAACCCGCCGAGGTTCAGGTTCGGCTGAACCCGAATGCTCGGCATCAGATTACTGCTGTCTGCCCACTCCGTGCAGCGGGCGGATACAGCGGGAGGACCGCCTGGAAAACTGGGATACAGCCTATGGCTATGGCTGTATCCCAGTTTTCCAGGCGTTCCTCCCGCTGGATCCGCCCGCTGCACGGAGCGGGCAGACAGCGGTAAACATTGCGGATGGTTCGGGTTCGTACGAACTCCGTACGAACTCGGTTCGGACCATCCCTAATCTCCACAGTAGTATGGTAGGTGTGCATTATATGGGCAACAATAATAAACATAATAAAGGAAGGACAGCCATATTGGTTGTTAGTTTTCAATCTCATTAATTCACGGTAAACTGAGGGGGTAATGTTTTTCCTATAGGAGAGTAGAAATTTTGGGGAGAGGGATATGCAAAATAGGTTTCTACCAAAAGGAAAAGAGCTCTTTAGTGCCACTTATTGGAGGTAACATCTTTCCAGAGATGATATGTCCAGCAGGTGGCCCCAGAGACTAAGTTCTCTTCCTTAAGAGAACATGGCAATAGAAAAAAAAAGAGCTAGCTCAAATGTGACTGCACAACTCACTTCCAGACCATGGGGGGGGGGGGGGGGATTTATCAAACATGGTGTAAAGTGAAACTGGCTCAGTTGCCCCTAGCAACCAATCAGATTCCACTTTTCATTCCTCACAGATTCTTTAGAAAATGAGAGGTGGAATCTGATTGGTTGCTAGGGGCAACTGGGCCAATTCTGCTTTACACCATGTTTGATAAATCTCCCCCCCATTGAGTCTAGAATCCAGGGCTGTCATGCTAATTTAGAAACTTTGAGGAGTATAACTAGTACTATTACTACTATTGCCAGCCCTATAAGTTTTGATAGGCCTAATATTTCTCTTCATGATCATTCACAAAGCTGAATTGTCAGTGCAGTGTATGTTGTAAACGTGTGTAGAATAGCTGTGAATGCTAATTTTGGCCCATACAATTTGTTATGATAAAGCTAATCTGACACAAACTGTACAGTCAATAATTGTGAATTGGACACATAAGTATATTGGCTTCTTTGTTTTCTATTATTTTCTACAAAATCTCTAATCTAATTTAGCTTGATCTTCCCAAAGAGAATCTGATTTAAAACAGTTATGTTGACCTACAGTATACTGTGGTGTACCTACAGTTTTTTGTAGCCACTGGTAAACAATGTTTTGTACATTAAAGTCATTGGTGGGCAGTGTCAGGCTTATAGGCAATATTCTGATGTATGTTGACAATGGAGATAAATGGCTTTTGGGAAAGTCTACTATTTCTAGCACAAAAAAGCACTGATCAAAACCATTGACATGTCTCTGTGACATCAGAATGGAATGAGTCAAACAGCATCCACTCATCAGAAAGTATCTGCAAACTTTATTGCATATACGAGTACATAACAGTGACTTTTCAACACCTTATAGGTTTTTTTCAAGTATACAGCAGGGAGTTTATGTGCTGGTATATATGTGAAATCATACAAAAATAATAACAATCAGTGTGTGTGTGGGGGGGGAGGTAGGTGGACAAAGGTAAGAGGAGATCATATAACAACAGAATGTAGAAAGCAAAATACAATGATAAATGCTATCATAGATCATTGGGGTAATCAAATCTACATTGGTTATGCAGTGTAATAAGAATAAGCAATGTCCTATGAAAGACAGTAAATCAGACATGGGAAATAGACAGTAAAACATACAGTGGTGCCTTGGATTACAAGCATAATTTGTTCCGGAACTGGGCTTGTAATTCAAATCACTCTTAAACCTAAGCAAATTTTCCCATAAGAAATAATTGAAATCCAGAAAATTGTCCATATCCCAAAAATAATGATTTTATATTCTAAATAACAGGTAAAACAAATGAAACAAACATTTAGAAAAGGCTGAATATGTCACCTTATAAGTTACTGTACAGTAAAGCAATCAGCATGTGGAGTATAATGCAGTAGTGTAGTACACCAGGCTAGAATAGAGAAGGAGGTCTGTGTGGTCACATGACAGCAATGGGGAAGGAAGTTGTGTACAGCATGGACCAATCAGGACTGACAGAGACTGCAGGGAGTATGAAGGAATGAGAAGGAAAACAGGACATGTGGGAACAATAATGCAGCACTCTCTGTATTATTATATGAAGAGATCACCTCCACAGTCTTGTCCCCTGATACAAGCCCCAGCCTGAAGTGGATCTACTATGATTTGGAAGGTGAGGGAGACTTCCTGGGTCAGAGAACAGTGCTGTAGACCATGGTGTGCAGACCATGCCCTTCCCCCACTCCCCCTCCCACCCATTACAGGGAGCTCCTTAAACAAAGCAAAGCAAGTTACAATTTAGAAAAACTGTGAGCTCTTCCAGTCAACCAGGAAGAAACACTCTGTATGAGAACTGTGGCTAGCACTTCAATGTACCGATCGTATAGTAGAGCACGAAAGGGGCACACAACCACAGATATCCATAAAATAATTGAGGAGGATTGCATGTAGTGAATCAAGCAGGGAAGGGGTGTACAAACAATGACATACTTGGTATATAATATCAAGGGTCAATATCTGGGTATAAAAAGTAACTAAAGTATCTATGTAAATAAAAGGGGGGAAAGGTATGTGCACACATTAGGTATCTCATACCAACGGGCCAGTGTCCACAGTATAAAATAGCAATTAGTTAGTTACCCCTTAGCCATATATAAATCAATTGGACCAGAGGGGTGTCACTAATTGCAGGTTCCGGGTGTACCGGACATGTAGTTGTATGTACAAGTGGCCCCAAAACTAGTGGGGTGCCACATGGGTCTCACACAGTAGTGCTAGATACAACCCATCATCTAGTGATGAAGGGGAGGGCAACAGGCCATGAAGAAAAGCCATAATTGATCAAGAATGAATGTACTACATATATGTGGACAGGACCAGAGAAAGAAGCACTCACCCAGTAGACAGGTAGACCAAAAGCAGTCATACAATATCACTCGGGTTGTCATGACATTGAAAGGAACCAGCCAGTAGTCACCCACTAGCAAGGGGCAGTGACAAAGAGTACCTGCACATCATCATCATTTAACACAATCAACTGGTCTGATTTAGAGACAGAGAATAACACAACTTTTTTACTTTTGTTATGTATTTGTAATGTATTTTAGAGAAACCAATGGCGATAACTAGAAATTACAAAAAATGCAGGTTGCAAACTAATAATGCCTCAAAACGGACCTCCCCAAAGTTATATTATAACTGCCAGTCATAAAGGAAACACAAAACTATAAAACATTTATTGCTTAAATACATTTTTGGCTTTAGATATACATATGTGTCTTTTATGAACACAATATAACATGATTTAAACATACTGTTTTTTCTATCCGTCCAAGTTTTATGAAAAACAGATCTTGAAAACAGTTTTTTTTTGGTGGATTTATATTAAATACAGACAAGGGTTATTTAGCAGAATGTATTAGTGCATTACATGGTTCATGTGTAGCCAAGAAGATTAACAATAGTTTACAAAATGGTAAATGAGAATAGATTCTTGGAGGAAGGCCTCTAACTTCAGTTTGACTGGGCTAAAAGAAAACATTCTTCAATTTATTGTTTTTTTTTTATTACTTTGTAGTTTACTCTGTTCAGAAACCTGTATCAGAAGAGATTGAATATAATGGGGGGAATTTATTAAATCTGTGCCAGAAAGGCGAACTTTTTTTTTTGTAAACACATGCATGCCGATTATTGCATACTTTTATTTTTATTATTTTGTACTGCTACTATTAGAAGCCTGTGAAAATTCAATGACTTAAGGCCCTATTACACAAAACAGTTATCTGCCAAACTGCCTTTTTTACATTGGGCAATATCTACCCAATGATCAGCCAAGGAGCAAACAATTGCTTGTGGTCTTATCATTGTCTTTCAATATGTGTAAAAATCATTGGCTTCTGGCCACACATTGCTCTGTGTACTAGCTGAGGAGCAGCCAATGGGAGGTTAAAGGCGTGCTCCAATGTCAGTATATAGAAATTATTAAAGATGTTATGCATACCTCTCCACGCTTTCCCAGTGTCGTCCTGCCATGTCTCCGGGGCCCCCGAGGCTGTCCAGGGTTGTGTCAAGCAAACTTGAAAACTATGTAACTATATGTAACATATCATCAGGGTTGTATTTACTACTAGGCACCCATGGTCCGGTGCTTAGGGCAGCACCAGGGAGCAGGAGGAAGGAAACAACTTCTTTTTTATTTTTTAAGGTTTCCCACGTCCGGTTCAGACTTTCCAGTAAATCTGGTGCCTTTTCAAGGACGGTTATGGAGGTATTGGTCAGGTCTGGTATGACAGTGTTATCCAGCACAGTATGGCGGTATTGGTCAGGTCTGGTATGGCAGTATTATCCAGTCACAGTATGGCGGTATTGGTCAGGTCTGGTATGGCGGTGTTATCCAGTCACAGTATGGCGGTATTGGTCAGGTCTGGTATAGCAGTATTTTCCAGTCACAGTATGGCGGTATTGTCAGGTCTGGTTTGGCGGTGTTATCCAGTCACAGTATGGCGGTATACACATCGTATACGCTCCGACCGGGATCCCGCGCAGCGCCGCAAATAACTGACATTCAGTGAATTGCGGCCGTAGAAACCCATGTCAGTTCACACAATGAAGCAAGCGGCCGCAGCCATTATGTGCTATGGGGAGTTCTGATGCGGGCGCGCACTAATGCGCCCACATCAGAACACTACGGCCATAAAGATCATTCGGATCATATGGATCTTGGCAGTGACCGGCCGTTCCATGACCCGACCGGGTCACGGAACTGCCGGTCCGATACGACGTGGGAACATAGCCTCAGGCTGGGTTCACACTACGAATATTTCAGTCAGTATTGTGGTCCTCATATTGCAACCAAAACCAGGAGTGGATTAAAACACACAGAAAGGCTTTGTCCACACAATGTTGAAATTGAGTGGATGGCCGCCATTTAATGGCAAATATTTGCTGTTATTTTAAAACAACTGTTGTATTGAAATAATGGAAGTTACCGTGGTGTTATATGGCGGCCATCCACTCAATTTCACCATTGTGTGAACAGATCCTTTCTGTGTTTTTAATCCACTCCTGGTTTTGGTTGCAATATGAGGACCACAATACTGACTGAAATATACGTAGTGTGAACCCAGCTTTAATGTGGAAATTTGTTTATGATTTAAACAGTTAAAAACCATGAAAAACGTGATTCAGACAATGTTTCTACATGTAGAGAAATGCATGTGGCCGTAACCACGCTCCCATCTCTTCCACAGTAGTTATGTGCTGTTACCAGGATTATTGGCCATATGCCTATTGGTTACTTGGTTACCGCATAAGAGTCTGGTTTCAGCTGCATCCGGTGACCAAAGTAACTGTGGGAACGCAGCCTTAGGCTATGTTCACACTTAGTAAGAGTTCTCTAAAAAGATCATCCCGGCCGGTACTGCAGGTACTGTGTAGTGCGGGCGAGGAACGGCAGATCAGCACTAAGTATTATGAAACCAGAATTAAAGTCAACAGGACAGAAACGAAGTATTAATTCTAATAAACAATATCATAAGGACAGGCTGGATAGACTTTGTGGGATTTTTCTTCTCTGTTTCTAATTTTGGTTAAAAAAAAAAAGGACTTTATGTGTTTGCCTCCTGGTGACATCACAGTGACATAATCAGTTGCCATAGTAATCAGGTGTGAAAGCTTTCCTGACTTAAAATGCAATGTGTGATTATATTTGCCAATTGAAGCCAAGTCAAACAGGTTCTAAGCACATTACCACATATAATGACAGTGTGTGTATGACAGCCTTGTGTCACTCATAATCACCTGCAAGCTGTTTGGCTACCGTACATCTATTTTTTGTGCCAAGGCCATCAATAAAGCTATTCAGTTTGTCATGTCATTTTTAATTGAAGCTGCCATGGGGTAGGTCAGTAATGTTTATGTATTTAAGTGGAGTTTGATTGAAGAAAAAAATCTCAGTTATTTGCTAGTGCAATGTAAAATAATTTTTAAATTGTTATTTTGGCATCTAAGGCTCCGAAACCTGCAAAAACACACCTCACACATAAAAACCGTGTCTCCCATAGAAACCAGAGGTCACCCTTCATTTCATAAGCTATACTTAAAATATACCATGTGGATTCAAAACAGAATCAAAATATAAATAAATGCTTTATACTTCATACTTTCTGGCCCAGTTCTACTATTGAATAAAAGGAAAAGTAATAATAATAATAAAGCAAAACACATACAAAAGCCTCAATATAATACCTGGTAACACAAATTAACATTGAGCCTTAAAAATGTGTGAAATTAAGAACTATGTAAAACATTATTTTCCCCATTGTGTAGCTAAACAGCTGTCTTGCTCCTGCTCCTAAGGGCGGATTCATTTCCCTAAAACTGCATTAGTAAATTAGGAAGTTATACAGATTTGTAAATTACTTCTATTCTCAATCCTTTCAGTAGTTATTAGTTTTAGTATATCCTGCAGAAAGTAGTGTTTTCTGCAGTGCTCTCTGCAAGAAAGGATTTCTCTGGGGATTTGCTATTGCTCTGGACAGTTCCTGACATGGACAGAGGTGGCAGCTATTGATGAGCGAACTTTTTTGTGTATGTTCGTATGAACATGATGCCAATCATGAAGAATTTTTTCGATGATCCGACTGACTATAACGATCATTTTCGAACATATTCGAACTTGCGAGCGTACGCAACTGCATAATTTACGCTTTGCATCTGATAATCTGTAAGCATGTGCGTAGACCAAAACGTACTCTTTTACTGTACATTCGTTATTTGTCTGTGAATGTTCGAACACGAACCGATCACAATAATTTTTTTTCATGTTCGTGCTCGGGATCCGAACGGAACATTGGGATGTTTGCTCATCACTCGTGGCAGCAGAAAGAACTATATCAGACTTCCTTTAGGGCATACATCAGCTGTACTGGAAGGCTGGAGATTTTTAAATAGAAGTAATATACAGATCTGTATAACTTTTTGATACTAGTTGATTAAAAATGTTTTTTTCCCCCAGAGTCCCCCTTTAGGATGACAGACAACCCAGGTATGCCACATCAAGTAATATAGGTATACATGAGGTCCTCATGTTACACTATATAAATAAAAAATAATTTATAGTGCTTCTGTAAAATCAATTTTTTTTGTTAAACTCTTCTAAACTAGGCAAGCTTCCCTATTTCTTGACCAGATACATTCTGTATTGTTTAAGATTTGGACAATATTACTGTATGTTTCTTGTTCAGTTATTCAAGTTTTTGAAGAATTCTTTCTATGATACACTTCTGTTTTATTTTATATTCTTTTCTTGTGTTGTTAACCTTAGGGGACACAGCTACTTTTGGTGTTTATGACACGGCCAGATTTTTCAAATATGTCATGTGTCACTTTATATATTAATAACTCTGGAATGCTTTTACCGATCCTTGTGGTTCCAAGATAGTTTTTTCGTGACATGTTCCACTTTATGTTAGTGGTACATTTGGGCCGATACCTTTAACTTTTTTTGAGAAAAACTCCAAAATGATGTGAAATTTTTAAAAAAAATTGCATTTCTCTACATTTGAAAGTCTCTGCCAATAAGGAAGATAGTTCTACCACATAAATTATTGATTAATTCATATCTATAACATGTCTACTTTATGTTGGTAGCATTTGGTGAACATGCTTTAACTTTTTTAGGATTTTAGAGGCCGTGATTGTTTAGTAGCAATTTTCTAAATTTTTGTGAAAATTTAAACTGGGAATTATTTAGGGACCAGTTCAGTTTTGAAGCATATTCTAGAGGCCTGGATCCTAGAAACCCCCATAATTCACCCCATTTTGAACTCTTCACCCTTTGAAGTATTCAAATTGACATTTAAAACAGTTTTTAACTCTTTAGGCATTTCAGAGGAATAACTGCAAAGTAAGTGTGAAAAGTAAAAATTATTATTTTCTTGGCAGACATTCCAATTCAATCCTATTTCTTTCATACCGCACAGCTATAAAAAGTAAAATGCAATAAAACATTTATTCCTCTGAATCTGCAGTTTTTACAAATACCCCATTTGTGGGTGTAAACCGTTGTGCAGGCGCACAACACGGCTCAGAAGAGAAGGAGCACCCTTTAAATTTTGGAGTGGGGATAGTGCTGGAATAAATGTAGGAGACCATGTTACAGTTACAGAGCCCCACCAGTGCCGAGACAGTGGGAACCCCCCATAAGTGACCCTATTTTGAAAACTACACCCCTTAAAGAATGTAACAAGGGGTACAGTGGGCATGTGGACCCTACAGGTTTTTCACAGTTTTTTGCAAAAGTGGGCCGTGAAAATGAAAAATCACATTTTTCACACTTATACATTGGTGAAACCTCAAATTTTTCAAATTTCAAAAAGCGTAGAGGAGAAAAAGCTCCCAATATTTGTAAAGCAATCTCTCCTGAGTACAGAAATACCCCATTTATGAACGTAGAGTATTGTGTGGGCGTACAACAGGGCTCAGAAGAGAAGCAGCACCTATGTCTGTGTGTGCACAGATGTTTACTGACACTTACTAATGGACACTGACTGACGGTTACTGACACTCACTAATGGACACTGACTGACGGTTACTGACACTAATGGACGCCAACTGACACTGACGCTTACTAACGGACGCTGACTGATGCTTACTAACGGACGCTGATTGACACTGACGCTTACTAATGGACGCTGACTGACACTGACGCTTACTAACGGACACAGACTGACACTGACGCTTACTAACGGACGCTGACTGACGCTTACTAATGGACGCTGACTGACGCTTACTAACGAACGCTGACTGACACTTACTAACGGACAATGACTGACACTAACGGACGCTGACTGACGGACACTAAGATCTCCCTTATTACTGGGAGATCACAGGGGAGGGGGTACTTTTTATTATATGTATGTGTGTGTGTGTGTTTTCTACAGTATATGGATGCAGGCTCTGATCTCCTCACAAAGTGAGTGATCAGAGCCTGCATCCATGCCAATCAAATACTGTGATTGGCAGCTCTGATCACAGAGCTGCCAATCACAGTATATAGCAGCATGTACCAGCGTCATCACACAGACGCTGGTACATGCTGCTGCTGCAGCACTGGCTCCTCGTTCCCAGAACTCACTCTAAGCTTGGGGATCCGGGGAGCCAGTGCTGCCAGGAGGAGGTGGAAGGAGACACCTGCTGTGACCCCCTCCGGTGGCAGCGGCAGCGGCTTCTGTAGCGGCGATCCGGGGTGGGGGGGATCATGCTGCAGCAGGAGGGGGACCCTCCAGCACAGCGGCAGCGGTGGGAGGCAGGAGTATGGCCCGGGGGGCTGACACGGCAGGGGGGGGCGGGACATCGGCAGACTCGGCAGGGGGGCGGGACGGATCGGCAGCAGCTTTCCCCGGATCCCGGAACTCGACAGAGACCGGGACCCGGGGGTTTACCTTTCGCTTCACCAGTATCAGTGGATCGTTACCGATCCACTGATGCCGGAGATTGAGGGTGTCCAGCACAGCCAAAGGGTCCAGCAGCAGCTACACTAAACTGTCAGCTATCAGCTGACAGTTTAGTTTCGGCTCCCGGTCACTGTTTGTGTAAACAGTGAGCACCGGGAGCCGGTCAGTTATAGTACGTCCTGGTGCGGAAAGTAACCTCCTGCCAGGACGTACTATAACTGCCTGGTGCGGCTAGGGGTTAAAGGAAAATATAAAAACAAAATTGGAATAGTATTTAAAATTGTTTGCCTTTCCTATTACAGTTAGGCCCCATTCACACAAAATGTGTCCATAATTGCGGATCCGCAAACCCCGTGTGTTTCTATGTGCCTATTCACAGGTAGAAATTTTTGCAGATCTGTGATTAGGCCGAGATCCTAGACACAACAAAAGAAGTCTTTGGGATCTGTATTTTTGGCAGATGTTGCCTTTGTAATGTCGGCAAAAAATACAGATCTGCAATTCTAGCTAGTGTCAACATTTTGACCTTTCCTCCTTTTTTACAAGTACTTTCTAGAGATGCGCAAAAATTACAGACAATACAGATGATTATACAGATGTACTCCAAATGAATTTTTGTGGATTGTGGACAGAAAATTGCAAACTTAAAATAAGGTCGGCAAATATACAGTATACTGACATGTGAATGAGGCCCTACTGTATAGGTAATGTATTTTTTATTTGTTTGATTTTCCATCTTATGCCATTTTATATTATGTAGGGGGAATACAGCCTTCTGACACTCACAGCGGAGATGATCTGGATCTTCTAAGACCCAGCAGCTCCTGCAGCTACCCGGTACTTAATGACAGTAGCGGTCTTTGGCACCAAGCACCCCAAGCAATCGCTTGGGGCCCACAACATCCAGGGGGGCCCCACGCCCGCTCTTCTCTTGTGCTCAAGACCGTTAGACAGGGCCGCTGCCACGCTCGCTGCTGTGATCTGAACTGTAACTATGAGCACTCGTAATGAGTGCTCACAGTTACATGCAGCAGCAGCACTGACAGGGCGGGAGCCATTGGCTCAGTTTCTGTCAGTCACTCTTGTGGCTGCAGGAAGTGTTTTCCCTGCGTTCACAAGTGGCCGCTCTGTCCTTGTGGTGTCGGTGCTCCAGTGACATCACTGGAGCATCGGCGCCAGGACAAGGGGAGCGCGGCCTCTTGTGACCACAGGGAAAACGCTTGCGCCCACAAGAGTGAAGAGAAGAGGAGACGCCCAGACCCAGGTGAGTATAAGTCGTTGTTTTATTGTGTTATATACAATATGGGAGGGGGAGCACACAGGGGCCTGTGTAACTGGGGGAGCGCACAGCGGGGGTCTATATAAATGGGGGGAGCACACAGTGGAGCTATATAACGGGGAAGACACAAGGGGGCTATATATAACTGGGGGAGCACACAGGGGGGCTATAGACTACTGGGGGTTCACAGAGGGGTCTATATACTACTTGGGTCAGCACACAGGGGTCTATATACTACTTGGGGCAGCAGAATGGGGTCTATATACAACTAGGGGAGCACACAGGAGGTCTATATCCAAGTGGGGGAGCACACAGGGGGGCTATATACTACTGGGGAAGCACACAGGGGGTCTATATACTACTGTGGTAGCACACAGGGGGTCTATATACTACTGAGGTAGCACACAGGGGTCTATACTACTGGTGGGGCACACAGGGGGTCTATATACTACTGGGGGAACACCCAGGAGTCTATATACTACTGGGGAGCGCACAGGGGGTCTATATACTGCTGAGGCAGCACACAGGGGGTCTATATATAACTGGGGGGGGCACCCAGGGGTCTATATACGACTGTAGCAGCACACAGGGGGTCTATATACTACTGGAGGAGCACACAGAGTTCTATATACTACTGGTGGGGCACACAGGGGGTCTATATACTACTGGGGGAACACACAGAGTGTCTATATACTACTGGTGGGGCACACAGGGGGTCTATATACTACTGGGGGCAGCACACAGGGGGTCTATATATAACGGGGAGCACACAGGGGGTCTATATATAACTAGGGGAGCACACAGGGGGTCTATATATAACTGGGGGCAGCACACAAGGGGTCTATATACTGCTGGAGGAGCACACAGTGGTCTATATACTACTGGGGGAGCACACAGGGATCTATATAATACTGGTGGAGCACACAGGGGGTCTATATACTACTGGGGGAACCACACAGGGGGTTTATATACTACTGTAGGAGCACACAGGGGTCCATATCCAAGTGGGGGAGCACACAGGAGGTCTATATCCAAGTGGGAGAGCACACAGGGGGGTTATATACCACTGAAGGAGCACACAGGGGGTCTATATACTAGTGGGGGAGCACACAGGGGGTATATGTAACTGGGGGCAGCACACGGGGTATATACGACTGAGGGCAGCACACAGGGGGTTTATATACAACTGGGACAGCACACAGGGGGTCTATATACTTTTGGGGAGCACACGGGGGGGCTATATATAACTAGGGGAACACACAGGCATCTATACACTACTGAGGGAAGCACACAAGGGGTATATACTACTGAGGGGAAGCACACAAGGGGTATATACTACTGGCGGCTGCACACAAGGGGTATATAATATTGGGGGCAGCACACAGCGGTCTTTTGTTGTGGAGTGCGTGTCGAGGGGGGGACCCAGACATAACTTCGCTTGGGGCCCCAGAAATGCCAAGACCGCCCCTGCTTAATGACCATATGATCACCAGAATAGAAAATGGGAAGACTTATGACTCCTGCTGTGCTATATATATATTGCTTATTAGTAAATATTTGTTTAACCCCTTGCCTCTGCAGCCTGTTTTGGCCTTAATGCCCAGGGCCTATTTTTCAAATCTGAACTGTCTCTCTTTATGCGATGCTTTTAACTATCACGGTTATTCTGAGATCGTTTTTTCGTGACATATTCCTCCTTATGTTTGTGGTATACTTTTTGAATTAGAAAAATGTACGTCTCTTTATATTCAAAATTCTCTTTTTCAGAGAAAAATAGTCATGCCACATGAACTAATTATTACTGCAACATCTACAACATGTCTGCTTTATAGTGACATCATTTGGTGAACGTCCTTTTACTTTTTAGGATGTTAGCGGCCTTCGAAATTTTGCAGCGATTTTTCAAATTTTCAGGAAAATTTCAAATTCTCATTTTTTTGGGGGACCAGTTCAGTTCTGAAGTGAATTTGTGGGGCCTGTATGTTAGTTACCCCCATAAATCCCTCCACTGTAAAAACTGTTCCCCTCAAAGTATTTAAAGTAACATTTCATAAGTGTATTAACCCTTTAGGTGATTCACAGAAATTTATGCAAGATGGAGGGAAAATGTAAAATTTTCATTTTTTTTGCAGATATTCCATTTTAATCCTTTTTTTCTCTAAAACAGCAAATACGAACTGCAAAATGCAACTCAAAATTTATTCTGTTTTTTTTTTTTAGCCATTATACCATGTTACAGAGCCTTGCAGTGCCAACATATTTGTGTAAGACGAGATGACGTTTCCATTGGTACCATTCTGGGGACATATGGCACCCTCATTATTTTTTATTAAAATTTTTATGAGGTAGTATGAATAAAAAACCCAATTTAGCAGCTTTTTTTCATCATTTTTCTGTACGCCATTTACTATACATTATTCGTCAGGTTGGTACGATTACAGTGATATCCATTTTATATAGCTTTTATTATAGTTTATGGCATTTATATTATCAAAACTGTTTGTGTCTTGCATATTGTAAGAGCAGCAATATTTTTATTTTTTCGCCAATGGAGTTATGTGAGGGCTTTTTTTTTGCGGCATGAGCTGACATTTTTAGTGGTACACCTTTTGGGTACATGGGACGTTTTGATAGCATTTTTCTATATTTTTTAGGATGCGGGATTAACAAAAATTTGTCATTTTGGTTAGTTTTTAATTAATTTTTTATGGCGTTAATCGGGCGGGATATTGTAACGGGTTAATAGACGGGGTCATTACGGACACGGCGATTTCAAACATTTGTATCTTATTTATAGGGTATCATTTATAAAGGGGGATGGGGAATGTGTATATTTATTTATATTTATTTATTTTATGTATTTAATTAATTAAATTATTTAATTAATTAATTATTTATTTAAATTATTTATTTATTTGTGTGTGTGTTTTTTTAAACTGTTACAGGTATATATAATTAATATTGTGCCAGTACAAAGTATAAAGCTTTTATTTATATTTTGATTCTGTTTTGATTCCACATGGTTTATTTCCAGTATAGCTTATGAAATGAAAGTTGACCTTTGGTTTCTATAGGAACATGGTTTTTATATGTGAGTTGTGCTTTTGCAGTTGCTAGGTGTAAAACTGCATTTTTGCAGTCCATTTTTTATGGAAAAAAACCTGATGAAAAGTGGATGAAAAAACGAATTCATTTTTGTGCATCCTTTTTGATCCATTTTTTCATTGACTTCAATTTAAAAAAACAAACAAAAAACTAATTAAATGAACGCATGGTTGACCAAGTTTTAGTGTGTGCCAAAATGGATGTGTTTTGATCTGTTTTTTTTATCCCTTCTTTTATAATGAAAGTCAATGGAAAGACGTATCAAAATGTATGTATATAAATGTTTGAATAAGAACCCAGCCTGCGAATATATATATATTTTTTTAATTCTGGAATACCTCTTTAGCAGCAACTCAGGTAAAATTGTTGTCCCCATAATCATGCACAGAAAACAAAATTAAAACATCTACAATCAGAAAGTAAAACAAATGATCAGTTTCTGGTTTTAATTATAAAATAAAAAAAAATATGTATGCCTTTAAACATGTTTTTTTTAAATGCAAAGAAGAAAAACCATGTTAAATTGCACACTTTAAACAAGGGCTGATGCATATTTTGAACATCCTGTGTTTAAACAGCTTATTTTAACATTACTGTAGTTGCAACACATCCTGGCTGGGGAGACGATAAAAAGATTGTAAAAGATATTTCAGTCCCATTATTATAGGAAGCCTCCTGCAAAGCTTTGAATCAATCATTTTTAAACCTTTGATATGTGCAATTTCAGCTTAATCTCAGTGCAGTATGTGTTCATTTAAAAGGCGCATTCAGATGGCCATAGGCTTTGCCTATATGTAGCTCAAATAAAGTGATTGGAACCCATCAGGGGAGTGCAGGAAATCCTTTCATAATAAACCCTGGGAAAGGTTTTCTTGCATTCCCCTGAAATGATACAATTCTGTTTTTGAAGGTAGATATATGACTCCCCATGCAGTTGTAATATGACCGTCTGAGAAGTTCTTGCCTAGAAACTTCAATGGGTTGAATAAACTGTTTCCAAACCATATTGTAACAACATATAAACATCTCCGAAAACAAGACGGGGGTCTTCTAATATTTTTTTCTATTTTTCAGAAAAAAGTCTTGTTTTTATGGTATGTGTTATTTTATCCATGAACAACAATCACACATTATGCTGGATTGCTTTCTTGTACTCCACAAAGTGTCTGTCTCTTTTTTAGAGTGTAGCATATATTTAAAGGAGAACTCAGGAGTTTTTTCCCCATAACTAACACACATTTCAAAGCCATACAACTTAAAATGTGTGTTAATCATCCCTCTGGAGCCATTCTGCCCCCCCCAATCGCCCCCCCCCCCTCCAATCCCCCATCCCGACCCCCCCCCCCCCCCCCCCCGGAAGTGAAAAGAACTAAACTTACACATTCACTGTGGATGTCATCACATGCGGGGGGTGGACCTGGAAGCAAAAAGGCTACTGGTGTGCGTGCCTTTTCATTGGCTGGAACTTGTCACATGGCTTCCAGCTTGCTCCGCCAATCAGAGCTGAGCAAGCTGGAAGCCATGTGATGTGATCCAGCCAATGAAAAAAGTTGCTGATGGGCATGCGCACCAGTAGCCTTTTCACTCCCATTCATGCCAGAGGAACCCGCAAGTATAGAAGATCCAAAGACTTGGACGGGAATTTCGAATGGCGATCGACTCCGGAGGGATGTTGAGTATAGGATCTGTGTCTGTTAGTGATTCCAGAGTTCCGGAGTTGTCATTTGAGGCCTACTCTAGAAACCCTGCAAAATCAAGCTGGTGATTTTGGTGAAAAATGTGTGATTTGGTAAGGTGCTCAAATGAAGGTGCTCCAGTTAAAAAGTTCCAGCTTTTGTTAAAGAACAACCCCCTGCAGCTTAATCCTGTCTAGGCATGCTGGGAGTTGTAGTCTTGCAACAGCTGGAAGGCCAGAGGTTAGTAAAGGCTGCTCTAGAGATGGCAGCATGTCTTGTTTTGTTACTAAGAGTACAAAGTAGTATTGAAAAACTTCAATTTAGTGTTTTCAGTAGTCAAAATAGGCATCAAATTAACACCACGTCTCCATGTCTACCAATGGAAATAACATTTCAGACTACGTAAAACAATCACACATACTTGTCCCTAAGTTTTTCCTTGAGGCACATGATTTTGAATACCACCCCTATAATGAATACAAGCAAGAACACATTTCAAACTGTTTCCTGATCAGAGAGATAACATAAACTACGAACCAAGTTCATCTAGCTATATTTGTTTTGATAGATATCTTGATTTTGAGCTTTGGCATGCAAGGACCACAAGGGAACTTGAGATTTTTAAAGTTTGTCCCTTAACATTTTTCCTTTTACATTGTTCTTTCACTTTTTACGTCAGTTCTGCATCAAATGTTACAACTTGGAAAACACTATTAAAGTTTATTAAAACAGGATGCTCTACTAGATCCACAAAGGACTATTTTTTCCATGTGAGCCAGAAAAGTAAAGTCTAATTATTTCACACTTTATGCAATCCTGTATGAAGTTTTGCCAATGTCATTTCCAAATGTCTTATAGAGGGATTGCAATAAAACAGCTTAAATGAAAATAAACAGACTTCAATAATATACTAGGTGAAAGTGGATGATGGATTAAATAGCATACATTTTTGCTTCTCAATTAAAAATGTTTATATATTGCATTGGAACCACTAAGAAATGTTCCTTGTACTATGCACGATTAACAAGGGAGGTGAGTAAGTTGTTTATTCTTAAATTATGACACCTTCAGAATTCCGGGATCGTCTTTCATCTTTCATTTAGAAGAGTAGTTTTATTTCGGACTAAAGCTAGCAGCCTTATAACGAATATTTTCTTGAATCCACAAGCTCTATGGGGATATATTGATTCCAATACATTGAGGTGTGGTTGGTGACTGATAATATCATCTTTATTAAGTGCATGTGTCTAAACAGAGTTTATTCCTCTACCTTGTTTACCCTTACCCTTTAGCCATCCCTCTTTTTAATGTTGATCATATTATTCATATTCATTTAGTAGATAGGAGTATAAATTTGACCTATGCATTCTTATATTGGAAACCACAAGTAACCATTGGCCCCCCCTAATAGCCTCAAGTACTCATTTCCTTCCCCATGCTGTCAGATGCCACTCTCACTAGGGCTGTCGGTTAATTCAATGAGACAGAACAGGGCTGGCATAGTGGGGGAACAGGGTAACAAAGGTCTCCTTACACCTTATACTAAAGTTATCTGATTGTTGTCGGAAGGTTGGGCCAACTCTCTAAGTCTTCCCATCTGACTTTTTTGTCCTAGGGGCAATAACCTGGCATCAGTGCTGTCTGGAGTGCAGCTTATCTCTCTTATCCCTATAGAAAACACATACATCTGGAAGGGAGGGGGGAGGAGGGGGTCAAGAGCAGAGACGGAGCTCTCACACAGTTTTCTATTTCTTTAGCAGAAAGCAGTAGCTCAAAACTGAGGCAAGGAGACAAATAAGCTAATGACATGTATGGAATGAAATGTTAGTCTCCAGGAGGGGGCATCATTTTTCTTAAAGTTTTCTTACCCATTCACAAACTAAAATTACATCTGATTTAAGACTATACAGAAACTGCATGAGAGAGAATGAAAATAGTAGGCACCAAGACCCAGAAACAATGATTTTTGGGTCTCTCTCTTTATCTTACCAGATTGTTAAATAAGAATGTCAGGAGTTTCATCTGCTTAAATAACACACAGTTTAACCCTTTAAGGACAGAGCCAATTTCGATTTTTGCGTTTTAGTTTTTTCCTCCTTGTGCTTAAAAGGCCATAGCACTTGCATTTTTCCACCTAGAAACCCACATGAGCCCTTATTTTTTGCGTCACTAATTGTACTTTGCAATGACATGCTGAATTTTTGCATAAAGTACACTGCGAAACCAGAAAAAAATTCAAAGTGTGGTGAAATTGAAAAAAAAAACGCATTTTGTTTATTTGGGGGAAATGTGTTTTTACGCCATTCGCCCTGGGGTAAAACTGACTTGTTATATATGTTCCTCAAGTCGTTACGATTAAAACGATATGTAACATGTATAACTTATATTGTATCGGATGGCCTGTAAAAAAATTAAACCATTGTCAACAAATATACGTCACTTAAAATCGCTCCATTCCCAGGCTTATAACGCTTTTATCCTTTGGTCTATGGGGCTGTGTGAGGTGTCATTTTTTGCGCCATGATGTGATCTTTCTATCGGTACCTTGATTGCGCATATACGACTTTTTGATCGCTTTTTATTACAATTTTTCTGGATTTGATGCGACCAAAAATGCGCAATTTTGCACTTTGGGATTTTTTTGCGCTCACGTCGTTTACCGTACGAGATCATGAATGTGATTAATTAATAGTTTGGGCGATTACGCATGCGGCGATAGCAAACATGTTTGTTTATTTATTTATTTATTTACTTTTATTTATAACCTGGGAAAAGGGGGGTGATTCAGACTTTTATTAGGGGAGGGGGCTTTTTACTGTTAACAACACTTTTTTTTTTACTTTAACACTTATACTAGAAGCCCCCTTAGGGGACTTCTAGTATAAGTGCTTTGATCTCTCATAGAGATCTCTGCAGCATAGATATGCTGCAGAGATCCATGAGATAGGCACTCGTTTGCTTTCGGCTGCTGCAGCCGGAAGTAAACGAGTGCCGAGCCGGGGACGGCGCCATCTTGGAGCGGTCCCCGGCCGGCTTCAGAAACGGAGATCGCTCCTCCGGGATAACATCCCGGAGGAGCGATCTCCTCCACTAGACACCAGGGAGACGCTGGATCCGGTAATCGGATGCAGCTGTCATGTTTGACAGCTGCATCTGATTACTGTATTAGCGGGCACGGCGATCGGACCGTGCCCGCTAATACCTGCGGTCCCGGGCTACACGCGGCACCCGGGACCGCCGCGGTTCAGAGCGGGGTCGCCGCGCGGCCCCGCTCTGAACTCCCTTACCGGCATCAGGGCGTAAATTTACGCCCGATGTCGTTAAGGGGTTAAACACAACTATAATATATGTTGTAAAATGCATTGGAGTTGCAGTCAACAAGCATAATTTAAAACAAGATGTGAACAGTGCAATTTGTCATCTAGGTGGTCCCAGATGGCATCAACCCACCCATTCGAGGACGATGGACAGGTTTTTCCCTATTTGTTAATAAGGCCTTACTGGGAATAACAAAACTGGGACCACCGAGTTGTATGCTACTGCCAACTGACATTTGTGTTGGGGACGATATAGGGGCTATTAGTAATATTTGAAAAATCAAGCAGTGCCTAATATAAAGCTAAAAAAAAATAATAATAAATTACCTATACCTACCCTCTTAATTTTTGTTGTATCCAAGGCTACCACCCTGTCATATGACTAAATTAACTTTTCAGAGTGGTGACAAGGTGATTTGGATAGTCTAACGGATGTTATTGAGCCATTGATCCATGGTTTGTAGCTATTTTTAGGGAGTGTGAGCAGAGCTGGGCTGTTTTTCAGCAGTACTCACACAGGACTTACTTTCCCTTAGCTCTCTGGCCAATCACAACATAGCACAAAATCCTCTTTTCAATGCCATAACATAATGCTGAGAAAAGTGCACTGAACAGGGAAGCACTGTACTGGGGGATGAATTACACAGTACAACACTATAGATGATGTGGGAGACAGAGACAGGGTTACGGACAGAATGCACTGGCTTTGCAAGGTGCTATGTGTACAGAAATTAAAAAAAAAAAAAAAACAGCAGTAACACATGACCAAAAAGGTTACCCCAAGCACTGAATTTCTGCTCCTGCCTGGAAACTTAAAGGAAACCTGTCAGCCCTGACAGCAGGCCAAAACCCACCTTACCTCGGGATACAGTGTGGGATAGTTACCCTCTCCTGGTGGGCCTGCATTGGGTGCCAGTCCTGTTGTGTAAAAATCGCCACCACACTCAGAATGCAAATGAGCAGGGGTCTGATGCCCTTAGGAAATGACTGCAGCAATTGGACTTATCTCTGCTAATTTGCATAGCGAGGCAGCGATCTCTACGCAACAGGACCAGCCTCTGGAGCAGGACAGCCAGGAGAGGGTAACTATGCCATGCTGTATCCTGGGGTAGGGTGGGTCATACATTAATTTTCAAGAGTCAACTGACTGGAGTTTTTTAGGGGATCAGAAAATAGAAGGAAGCCTTGATTTACCTTCATGAAAAGTATGGATCGTTCTCATCAGACAGGTTTAACTTTCAGGTACTCAGTCCAAGCTTTCTTTGTTCTGTCCTGAAAATTTCCCTGTCCTGAAGAATTCCCCTAACAGCAGGCAGTGGACAGCAGATTGCAGGGAAGAGAGAAAACTAGTGGCCTATTTACAAATACTTTATCGACCACATAGACTATCAAATGGAGGGAAGTAGTTTAAAATGACAATGACCATCTAAAAGTTTATTATTTATAGTACAATTTCATAACACCCAAAACTTTTTGTATAGTTATATTGATCTTACAATAACCAGGTCTGTAACCATAACAAGGGGTTATTGATAAGCAATGAACCTTAAGGGTATATTCACACGAACGGGCTCGCAGCGAGATTCTCGCTGCGAGCCCAACAGGTCCTGGCAGTTCCCATACACTACATACTTGCTGCGGTCTAAACGACCGCAGCGAGTATGTAATTCTGCCGCCCTTAACACCTTCTGCTCCCGGCCGGCTCCCCCGCTGTAAGCATACTTTACCTGTCCTTGCTGCACGGGTCCGGCGTCCTGCTTTCCCGTCCGGCCAATCAGTGGCTGCAGCTGGGCAACACACTGATTGGCCGGACGGGAGAGCAGGACGCCGGACCCGTGCAGCAAGGACAGGTGAAGTATGCTTACAGCGGGGGAGCCGGGTGGGAGCAGAAGGGGTTAAGGGCGGTATAAGTACATACTCGCTGCGGTCGTTTAGCGGTCGTGTAGTGTATGGGAATTGCCAGGACCTGCCGGGCTTGCAGCGAGAATCTCGCTGCAAGCCCGTTCGTTTGAATATACCCTAACTATAGATGTTTGAATCCTGCTGCCAGGAGAAGCTGTATGCAGCCTGGGGACTACCTGGAAAACATACTGTAGATACAGCCTATGGCATCCAAGGGGGGCATCTTCTACATCTAGAGGAAAGAAGATTTTACCATGATCCCATGAGGGAATTCTTTACTGGAAGAGCAATGAGACTAAGGAACTCTCTGCCATATAATGTTGTGATGGCTGACTGATTACACAAGTTTAAGGAGGCCTGGATGCTTTTCTTGAAAAATATAATATTACAACTTATGGATAGTGGATTTCGGGTGATAGGACATTGATCCAGGGATTTATTCTGATTGCCATATTTTGAGTCAGGAAGGACAATTGGCATCTGCCTGAGGTCAGCACACAAATCTATGAGGATGGCCTATGTGAAAAATTCTCCAAATCATAAAAAAAATACAACTAAATTAAAAAAAGTGATGAGGTTTTCAGTATATTGTTAAATGAATAATTTTGATTAAACTTTTTCAGACAGTCTTTTATTTAAAACCTTAAAAATCAATGATTGTATATTATACTATCCAGAAAACAGAAATGCAAAATGAATGTAAGATGTTTTTTGTTACAAGAATAAAAGTAATTTTAAGAAGAACAGAAGCTGCCGCGTATGAAGCTTTACTCAATACAAAATGGAGAGGTAATTATTCCTAAGCAGTACACACAGTGAAGTAAGAACAATTGCCTTTTCCAGATGTACCCTATTATTGCACTTATAATCATTGGCTTCTGGTCTTATGTAACCTAAGTAAATATATAAAACACATTTTTATATTAGAACTGCATTCTTTTTCATAAAACAATGATATCCAATATATTCACTAGCTTCTAAGTGTTTCTTAGAATTTTCAACTCTTTAAAGTTCAACTTTAACATATATTTTAAGGAATTGTATCTATCCCAAATTAACTTGGAAGATATTGACTCCCCATTAGCATGTTGCAGCAGCTTCCTTCTACATGACAATGACAAATTGCTGAGCAGCGGGAACTGTAGGGGACCGTGGTAGGTAAGTATGACTTTTTCACCCCTCTCTATTATAGCACCTCCAGAGTATAAAAAAATGTAAAACCTGGAATACTTATTTAACTTTGTATAGCAGTCTCTTAACAGGGTCTAAAGGACCTTGTGCTACACAATTAGTCCCTTAATAGGTCATAAAATTCTGTGGGTCTAAGTCAAATAGCTTTAGTGGTTGACCACTTTATAATAAAATAGTTCAGTATACGGTATTAGTAGGTGCACTCACTGAACTTACTGCCAACAGCTTCCTGTGTACCTCATTAAGCTAAAACCAGAATCCCCTCCTCCAGGCTGTGCTGTCCTGCTCTGTGGTGATTCTGTCCATAAGATGGCTGACATGGAGGAACATGTGACCATGCCCCACCCCCAGTGTCCTCTCTAGGCATATACAGACTCAGTGGTGGACACAGGGGGCAGGGCATGGTCACATGCTCCTCTATTTAGGCCATCTTATGGATAGAAACGCTACAGAGCAGGACAGCACAGCCTGGAGGAGGCGAGTCTGACTTTAGCTCTATGAGGTACACAGGGAGCTGCTGTCAGTATATACAGTGAGTACACTTACTAAGGCTATGTTCACACTGCGTATAAGTCCGGCCGTAGTTCATACGCCGCCGTACATGTGCGGCTCAAACTACAGCTCATAGTACAGTTATGCTTCCCTAGCTTTTTTCGTAGCGATCTGAAACAGGTCATTTACTTGGAAATCTTCGCCCAGCCCAATAAAACTCACAGAACATTTTTGATCGAAAAATCAAGTTCAATTTGGCTGAAATAAGTACTCCGTACGGGACCGCACTGAAATCCACGGCCGTGAGTTTCAACATTTCCGTCCTCAAACAATGGTCTTGTTCATTTTTCACAGCGCCGTATACGATCCGGCCGTAAGCTCATACGTAGTGTGCATTGCGCGGGCGTATATCGTATACTTCCCAGCGAACGCATCAACCTCAAAACTACGTGCGTATATTCGCGGTTCGCACTACAGACGGAAACATACGCAGTGTGAACGTAGCCTAATAGTGTACACTGAGCAATTTTACTATAAAGTGTCCAACCCTCTTAAATATTGCTTGTCACTAGAGATGAGCGAGTACTAAAATGCTTGGGTGCTTGGGACAAATATTTCCCGATGCTCGGGTGCTCGTTTCGAGTAATGAACCCCATTGAAGTCAATGGGAAACTCTAGCATTTTTGCAGGGGACCAAAGCTCTGCACAGGGAAAGTTGCGTGAAAACCTGGAAACCTCAGAAAATGATGGAAACAACACGGACATGGACAAGAAACAGCAGGGGCACCATATATGGATGCATCTGGGGCTGGCTAATCGCAACATTACGCCACATTATGGGCAACAGCCAAGATGGGCAAGATGGGCAAGGCACATGTGCTGGCACATGTAAGGAAAGCACCCAACTAGGAGCAACTGGGAGGACTTAAGGTGTAGTCCCAGCCAGCAGCCACAATGAGGCCAAAAAAATGTAGTTGTAGCCCTTAGAAGGACTGTTGGGTTCTTTGTGGATAATTCCTGCCTAACAGACACTGTTTTCCCCACCCTAACACTCTCCCTTACAGACAGCAGCTCTCTCCCTAAGCTCATCCAGCCTCGTCTGAAGCGAGCATCGCGGGACCTGATTCTTATATGCCCAGGTCATCTGATCTGGCCAGCCAATCACTGCTATTGACATGTAGGGTTCCCACGTGATGCTAGGAGGTCCCAAAGACTCTCCTGCATGATGATTGGCTGAGAAAAAGCCGCCAAACATGCAGGAAGAGGAAGATGCCATTGTCTGAAATAGGCAGTTGACATGAACAGTTCTACTTTTGCATTACCTGTCCATAAAGAAGTTTGCAAATTTGAGATAGGCAACATGGGTATTTGTGGCTTCCACCTTGCTGAATATGCATAATTTCAACTTTCAACTCAACTCCGATTTTCCCTGTAAAGTCTTATTTGTGGCTGGAGACTTCTTTACTCATTTGAACATTCCCCTTATATGTTTTTCGACTTCCTAGGTACTGCAGTATTGCATCAATTTGATTTGATGGAGTTTTACCAACATAAAAATTTGCCAAATTTTGGATGCTTTTCTCATTTCTTTGTAATTTGCATTCTAAATACATGGCAGGTATTGTTGTATGTTCTTGTTCATCACCTATGCAGTATAGTCTGCAACTATGTCCACAGATTGTTATGGTGCCCATACAACTTCAATGGCTGTTGACCAAACTTTCATTTGGTCAACAGCTATTTGCCCCAATCCCTCCATACATATGAATGTTTGGCTAGGCCAAATATTCATGTGTTCCTAATGGGTAGAGGTAAGCTGCAATTGAAATCTAATATGCCTGATCCTTCTATCCCCTGACATCACATTTTTCACAGGAGAATAAGGAGGCCTCCATACAGATTGAACCATTGACTTTTCACTAATGCGTATAAAAGACCTATAAGGACACATTTGTGTATGTGCTCATTAACATTTCCAGGACTGAAACTAACACCAATAGTAGCTAGGGTATGTGGTGGTAGAAAAAATAAAAAATGCAGAACCAATTCATTGGCTTCTCTAGGTGGATAAAGAGACCTGAGTTTTTTTGTAGACTCCTCATCTCTTCTTTAATGCTGAAGTTTAATTGCAGCCTAAGGGTTTTTCTTCCATTAAATTGTCATGATCAATTTCTATAGAATCAGACGACCTATTATACTAATAGGGAAAAAATAACCCAGATAGGAATGTTAAATTGCTGCAAAATTCAGCATGCAGTTATGTCTCAGGGAGATATGTAAGTGATTAGAGGTGTAGTCTGATTAGACACTGGGTCTTGCCAGAAAAAAACGTAAAAGTACTTTCCCCACTGTCCCATAAAACGGCTCTCACAGGATTTATTTGGTTAGTGTTCCTCTTGGGGAGAGTCTGTTGACTGCTTAACATGCCTCCCTAATGCCCCCCCAGACATTTTGTCCAGTTGACAAACTTTGATGGGGGGCATCATTGGACTAAGAGAAGCAGGGCACTGAGAGACAGCCACTGTCATCTTTGTTTGCAGTGGGGTCATCCCTGGACTGGAATTGCATCATATTTAGCTATAAATCCAGGTTCTGTTTGAGATCAGATGATGGTGAGGTTTGAATATGGAGGCCTCATTGTAAGCATTTCAATTCTGATTTGCTGTGAAGGAACAAACTGCCCCAACTGCTGGTGTGATCTGGAGAGCCATTGTAGATGAACGTCAGTTACCCCTAATAGTAATACAAGGAGTAGTAACAACTTTTGTGGGAGAATCTCCAGTCTCTCTGTCAGGGCTAACAACTGGCATGCCCATTTGCCGGGTTTACTGCCAGTCAAGCATTTATGCCCAGTTTCGGTAACCTATGACAGAGCAGGATCTACAGTCTTGAACTACATATCTCCTCTTGTTTCCAGGCTATGGGCAGCCCAACAGGGTGCTAGGGCCTTCTTTCATTTGTATAGCTTTCCTTAAAGGGGTACTCCAGCGAAAAGCTTTTTCCCAGTAACTGAAGCACATTACAAAGTTATATAACTTTGTTATATGCTTCAATCACCTATCTGCCCCCCTTCCCTATCTTTTCCCACCTCAATCCCCCACCAGGAAGTAAAGTAAACTCATTCTTACCTAATGACTGTTGACCCCAGGCTTTTCTGTGGCAGCCATTTTGTGACAATGACATCATCAAGAGGGAGGCAAGACCTAAGATCTGTTAATCCAGCCTCCCTTTGTCAGGTGACTCAAGTTGCTCAGCTCTGATTGGCTGAGCAAGCTGTTAACCTTCTAACAGTTTTACAGAGTCAGCTAGACATCACAGGAGACAAAGAGCATCATGGAAAAGCCCAAACCAGGAAGTAAAGAAAAAATGAAGACACCAACTGGAGCTTCAGGGACCTGCAAACAGTGGGAAATACAAGCGGAGAGACTCAGGAGGGATATTAAATGTAAAAACTATGTTTATGATTGATTGTTTTTTTTTTTTATCAGCGCCGGAGTACCCCTTTAATAAACCTATCTATTCACTCAAATACTGCACTCCTTTATGGTATATTATACATTCACACATACAAATTGTACATAATTTCATTTAATTCCAACATTTTTTGGCAGTATACTTACTTGACTAATGTAAAAAAAGAAAAGACCAACTATTTTGGACTTTTAGAGGTTAGGGGACTCTATGACACATACCCAGAGTGTTGTTTTCCTGAGATCTCTGCAAATGTGCTTTAATCTGCTACAGGAAAATACACCCTCAGTTTTAACATATGGTCATACTAGCTCATTTAACAGCTAAATTCTGGACGCAAAACAAAGGAGTGAGGATTGTTACCCTGATAACATAAATGAAAGTCAATAATTATGTGATAAGTACGCTCTAAATCTATTGCACATGACAGTTAATATAGCTCATTATGTATACGGTGCACACGTGCTTGGTTCTGGTCCTTAATACAAGAAAATGACAAGATGTTATTCTTAAACAAGGTGTGAAATGATCTACATATGTGAATACTTCCTGACACTGGACCTATTCGGGAAATAAAACATTCAACACCTTTGCACCTCAAACAGAAAGGTGAAACAAAAATTCTTAACTATGCTTTAAATAAGCAAATCCGCTTCAAACATCTGATATTACACTATGTGGGCTTTATATAAAGCAAATAGAGCAGAACCCAGGTAACCCCATCGTGAATTACAACCTGAACTCGAATACAATCTAGAAGGCAGTGACAGAAATATAACCTTTCCTATCAGCAATATTCTTCTCGAACTTGAATCAGCAGTAACTATGTTGGTAAAAAGGAAGCATGGCCTTCATCTCTTTATGTCAAGTGATAGCATTAAGACTATATTTACAGTACCTGTATGGTTACCTGAGTTTGGTTCACCACAACTATGGGAGATACACAGGTTTGGACTGGCCCACCAGGGGACAGGGAAATTCCCAAGTGGGCATGGAGCACAAGTTCATCAATGTCTGGTTAGGTCCCGGGTCCCCTGTGCCTGAAGGGGCACAGCCCTCTGCACAGGATATTATTGTGATGTCTCATGCAGAGGGCATCTAACAATGAATAGTTGCAATATATGTTCAGCAAAGCAATGTGTCATATATACAATAACATTACAATCATTCTTTCTTCATGTGACTTAAAGAGGTTATCCAGAGAAAAACATGGCCACTTCCTTCCAGAGACATCATGACTCTTGTCTTCAGTTCAGGTGTGGTTTGCAATTAAGCTCCATTCACTTCAATGGAACTGGGTTGCAAAACCCCACCCAAACTGGGGGCAAGAGTCGTGCTGTCTCTGGTAGAATGTGGCCATGTTTTTCTAACACTGGATTACCCCTTTAAGGATTGTGATGTTACTGCAGAAATAGGAGGTAATTTTTTTCCACACTGAAAAAATTGTGGTGCAATGTGGTTTTTTAAAATTATACTATATTTTTCAATGTCAGTGGGAGATGATCTTACTAATTTGGATGTGGAAATCAGCACAGATTGTAGCTGTAGTTAAATAATATATTCAACTATTGTAAAAGTAAAATTTACGTGCACAAAGCTAAATAATTACAAAGACGGAATTACCAGGACTTCATTTGAACTATAAATTACATATGGACTATATATGACTAATATATAATATCATAAGTGTAGGTTGAGCAGTACTGCCATAAAAGGCAGAAATAAACTCTAGCTGTTAATGAGGGTGCACATCTTTTAACAATTATTATGTATTTTTGACCTTAGGTGATAATTGTTATTGATGACTTATTTTCACCTGAACGTATCGGTAACCTCTGTCATCCTTTCAAATTTCATAAAACAAGGAAATAGAGCAGGGCTGGTTGCTGTCGCAAGTGACCAATAACAGACGTAACATAAATAACCTTTTAATTGTTGCCAATTATATACTTCTATATTGCAAATTGTGATACAATAAATATGCTGCAGGAATTCTACATGTTTCAAAAGTTTTCAATGTGCATATTTTATTTTAGAAAAGAAATCACAAAAATATAACAACACATAGGCCTGATTTAATAAAAGCGTCTGGTTTTTAAGAACCCTGCACCTCAGGGTTGTAGTTTCCTAAACTGACAGATTTATTGCCCTTATTAAATCTGGGTTTTTTTTCTGCATGACAAAACTAAAACCCGGCCATCCCACCACACTAGAAGGGGCTGATCTTTACAATGGTGAATCCCCCCAAAATGATCGTTTGTTTAATAAATATGTCAAATATGGAAGGTTTCAAAGGGACGCACCCATGACACACCCACTTTTCAATTTTAACGTACAAAATGGCGGGTGTGTTGTTTTGTTTTTTTTTAGATTTTTTTGGTGTACGTTAGTAAATGTAGTTAAACAAGAAACCGACAGGGAAAACCTCTTAAAGGGAATCTGTCACTAGGTTTATATTGCCTTAAATGAGGGCAGCATAAACTAGTGCCAGAAATTCTGAACAGATCGGTGTATTACTTAGATCATTTTGTTTAGCTGTTCTCCTTATATGCAGAAGAATAGGATTCTTGCCACACCCTCCCCCCACCCTCCAGCTGCTGATTGACAGCTGACTGCCTATACACAGCATGGATAGAACAGCCAAACAGCAGCTGGTGGGTGGAGTTTTCTGCTTCTCATCAATATCTAGGACTACTGGGCTCATGCTTTTAATGAAGAATACTACTTATTCTCCATGTTATTCAGGAAGATATCTCTGTATCAGCTGCACAGAACAATGTAAGTGATACCTCATTCTGTTCATCTTCTCTGTCACTAGTCTATGCTACCTTGAGATAGGACAGCCTGAACCTGCTGATAGAGTCTTTTTAAGGTTGGATTGATGTAACATGGATTGATGGGACTAAAATCCTAGTAGTAAATGGTCAAATGATTGTCACTATTTTCACTATTGTCAAATGATCCATGCTACAAGGATTTAACAAATACACAGAGAACTTCCAAGTATAGGACTTAGCAACAGTGGCGGATTAAATGTACCCTGGGCCCCGGGCTGTCCACCCAACGTGGGCCCCCCCGGTCAATCTGCCCACATTATAATCCGCTCCTGCCCCCCCCCACGCTGTCCCCAATAAACACTGCCTGCCTCCCCTCCCTGCTGGCCCCAATAAACATAATGTTCGGTCCCTTGCTGCTACCCCAGTAAGAAAGGTCGCAGGGTCCCAGCAGCACAGAGGATGTCAGGAGGAGGGTGCTGATCTATTGGGGAGGTCCGAGCAGCACAGAGGATGTCAGGAGAGGAGAGCGCTGATCTTATAGGGGAGGTCACAGCAGCACAGAGGATTTAAGGAGGAGGGTGCTGATCTATAGAGGAGGTCACAGCAGCACAGAGGATGTCAGGAGAGGAGGATGCTGATCTTATAGGGGAGGTCACAGGGTCACATCAGCACAGAGGATGTCAGGAGAGGAGGGCGCTGATCTTATAGGGGAGGTCACAGGGTCACAGCAGCACAGAGGATGTCAGGAGAGGAGGGTGCTGATCTTATAGGGCAGGTCACAGGGTCACAGCAGCACAGAGGATGTCAGGAGAGGAGGGCGCTGATCTTATAGGGGAGGTCACAGGTTCACAGCAGCACAGAGGATGTCAGGAGAGCAGGGCGCTGATCTTATAGGGGAGGTCCCAGCAGCACAGAAGATGTCAGGAGAGGAGGGTGCTAATCCTATAGGAGATGGTCCCTCCTTCTCCCCTTATAGATGGTCCCCCTCTTCCCCCCCTTATAGATGGTCCCACTCTTCCCCCCTTATAGATGGTCCCACTCTTCCCCCCCACCTTATAGATGGTCCCCCTCCCCCCCCCACCTTTTTTTTTTTTTTTAATAATTTTTATTAGGCTTCACATATGTACACCAACACTAAAAATGAACATCCAGGGTTTGACTATAACCTCTTTCCTTCCCCTCTCCTATAGAAGGTAGGGCTCCAGTTCTTTTACTCCCACAGTCCAAGGGGAGGCCAACAATACTCCCAATAAAATCTACCCAATCCCTCCCTTTTCCCCCTTTTTACAATCTTCCCCTCTAGAAGGGCAGACCTGGATCGGCATGGTACAACTCTCTCTTATTAGCTATCATAACTACTTACCCCATCCCTCCCCCCTTCTTCCCCCTTAAACCTCTCTCGATTACTCGAAGCACCAGCCCAATCCGCATTAAAGCCATTATGTATTCCAAAGATATCCCATTACTCCCCCACGCTCCACTTCATATCTTTATCTACCGCCCCTGGGAGACATGTCCGTGGCAGAGGGGGAAGAGGGCGCACGCCGGGCGACTCACTCCTTCAACTCTTACACAACTCTTACTCACCGACTAAACCCCTTTTCCCTATTACACCCTCTAATTATTGTCCTGGCCCATTTGGTCTCACACCCCCGCCTGGCACCCCCTTCTCAGGAGGACCCCTTCATGGGTGCTACGACCCCCTGGACCTTTCAATTAATAAGGCTGGTCCCTAGTCCTCCCCCAGGCACAAAGATAACCTTATATTAAGGTCACCCGTCCCCAACAGAGGCCACTGGCCAGCCTATACTCTCATTACCACATTATTATATTACTACTAAAACTTCTCTTTATGGGGTTTCTCTTGGTCTCATACTCTCTTTCCACACACTCGCAACCTCGCCCCCTTGCACGCCCCCCTCCCCACCCCCTACCCCCGCACACCCCCTACCCTCTTAAACCTTAACCATGCGGAGAGGGTTGGCGCCCCTTCCCTTTTACTCTCTCCCACAATTTATCCTCACCTACTACCTACCCATCCAGGCCTGCCCTCCCTTACAAATGCATACCGATTTACAGAAAGCTTAAGCCCTCCTCCATCCCCTATTTTTTCCCCCATATTTCCCTCCCCCCCCTCCCACAACACAACCAAAACAAACAAACCCCCCCCCCTCCCCCCCTTCCCCGGGTTTCTTCCTTCTACCAATTTGACCACATGCTTTCGTATTCCTCTAATCTATTGGACTGTAGGGCTTTTACATAATCCATCAATTTTAGGCTCTTTATCTCCTTTTTCCAATCCTCCACTGACGGTGCACACGGGGAAATCCATTTTTTTAGTACACAAAACCTAGCTGCAAACATTACTCTATTTACTATACTTTTTTGCACTCTAGTGATCTCTAACCCCCCCATATCCCCCAACAATGCAATCTTCGGACATACCTTCAATTCCAACCCTAATCTATCTTTAATTATACCAAATATTTCTCCCCAATACCTTTTAAGTTTAGGACATCTCCACATCAAGTGAATTAAATCCCCCTTATCCACTTTACATCTATCACACAAATCTGTGTCCCGTGATTTCATTTTAAATAACTTATCTGGTGTATAGTGTAACCTTCTAATTATAAATATCTGTGACACTCTGTGGTTCATTCTCAAACTACACTCCTTTATATTACCCAGAGCACTTCCCCAGTCTATTTCATTGTTCCCCAAATCTTCTTCCCATTTATATTTAAACTTCTCCTCCAGTGACTCATTTACCGTGTTCATCAGCATCTTATACAATTTCCCCACCGTGCCTTTACCCATTTTCATTGTTTTATCATTAAATAAAAAAAAATCCTCCACCACAAACTTATCTTTTTCTTTAGAGTCTCTCACCAAATATTTGAGCTGAAAATAACGTATGGCGTCCCCCTTACTCAGTCCCCACTCCTCAGACAGGGCCTCAAATGACTTTAATTCTCCATCACTCTCAAATATATCGTTTATGTTTACAGCCCCCCGCTTTGCCCAAAATGGCCAGTCTGAGAATGTACCAAATTGGTCTAAGTTTTCATTGCACCACAGTGGAGTAAATTGGTTGCTCTTATGTAGACCCAATAGCTTTTTACTATAGGACCACACCTTCCTATAAAGACCATTTAGGGGTTTATTTTTCACCTCAACCCTCCCCGCTTCCAACATTGCCATTAGATTTGGGCTACATATATCCAGCTGATCTTGCCACACTCCCCCAGAGTCATACTCTTTCCATTTTACTATATAGGCCAACTGCGCCGCCAGAAAGTAGATCTCAAAGTTCGGAAGGTTAAATCCCCCCTGCTCCCACTTTTTCGTCAACATTTCATACTTAACCCTTGGGATTTTCCCATTCCAAATTAGTTCATTACATAAACCCCTTATTTCACCCAGGACTTTTTTCCCTAACCATACCGGGCTGTTGGCCATGACATACAGAACCTGTGGTAGCACGATCATTTTAACTAAACCCACCCTATCGGCCAAACTAAGCGGGAACTTCCCCCAGACTTTAATTTTCCCCTGTATTTTCCTCATTAACGGGGTCCAGTTCAATTTTATAAAGCTCTCCAACTTAGGTGACACCTCTACCCCTAAGTATTTAATTGAATCCTCGGGAGCACAAACCTTCAGCTGACCATAGTTATCTCCCTCCCTACCATCCAACAGCAGAAGTGATGACTTCCCCCAGTTGATGGAGAAGCCCGAAAACCTCCCATAAAGCTCAACTGCCTCCATTACCCCCCTTATTGAGGGCCCCACACACCCCAGGAACAGCATCACATCGTCTGCAAACAATGATATTTTCTCGGTTCGTGAGGAGTGCTCGAAACCCCTAATTTCTCTTGAACATCTAATGTACTCCGCCAGTGGCTCCATTGCTATTGCGAACAGGAGAGGGGACAGCGGACACCCCTGTCTCGTACCTCTGGACAACGGGAAAGGATCTGATACCTGCCCATTGACCGATATCCTTGCTCTAGGCTCTGAATAAAAAAGTTTAACACAGTTGATATATCCCTCTCCAATGCCCATTTTCTTCATAACTCTCCACAGGTAGGGCCATTCCACCCTATCGAAAGCTTTTGTTGCATCCAGGGTAAGAATGGCCCTCCCCCCTGGATCTTTACTCTCCTCCTGTATATTGCTATAGGCCCTCCTGATATTATAATATACCCCTCTCCCTGGTATGAACCCCGACTGGTCTTTGTGTATTAATTTACTAATTACACTCTTAAGCCTATTGGCTAACATCTTAGTGGCCACCTTAGCATCCACATTGATAAGGGAGATGGGTCTGTAAGACTCCGGGCCCCTAGAACCTTTCCCCTCCTTCGGCAGCATAATAATTATAGCTTCCTTCATGGATTCTGGCAGCCTCCCACTCTGCCATGCACCATTTACCACCTCCAATAGTTCTTCTAGCAACCTCCCTCCTGCTACTTTATATAGTTCAGCTGGTAAACCATCCGAGCCCGGAGCCTTACCGTCCCCCATCTCCCCTAGTGCTTTCTTAAGTTCCTCCAGCGTAAATGGGTCGTCCAACTGTTCCCTCTCATTATCCTCAAGTACCGATAGTCGGATACCCTCCAAATAGTCCTCTAACTCCTCTGGTCCATAACTTCCTTCCGAGGTATATATCTTACTGTAGTACTGTACGAAGGCCTCCAAGATCTCCTTGGTTGTAGAGACCTGTCTTCCCTGCCATTCTACTGCCACTATCCCTGCCGAACCCCGGTTACTCTCCACCAGTCTAGACAACATTCTTCCTGGGTGCTCACCCTCCACTCCCCCTCTAGCATTCCAAAACATCTGCCTAACCGCACTCTTCTCCAATAGTATTTTCTCCAGCTGTTCTTGTTCCTCCACCCATTTACACCACTTCTCCTGTACTGGGTCCGCTTTATACTCTCTTTCTGCTTCTTCCACCCCTTCATAATATTTCTTTTCTTTCTCTTTCGTTTCTCTCTTTTTATGTACGATTTTCTGAAAGAGCAAACCCCTCAATGTTGCCTTCATGGCATCCCACACTATTCTACTCTCTGCTGTCCCCTTATTAAACCGGAAAAACTCTTCTATACTATCCCGCCAATCTAAGTCGATAATATTCAACCATGACGCATTCAACCTGAATGGCTTACCTGGGCCACTTCCTTTGCTTTCTACTACTATCATCAGAGGTATATGGTCGGAAAACCCCCTATGGCCAAATTTAGCCTTCTTAACATACTCAACCATTTGTCTATCTCCCAGCACCAGATCTATTCTAGACATACATTTATGGGTTTTGTTCACACATGAGTACTCCTCCCTGTCACCGTTTTTAATCCGCCATATATCATGCCAATTCAGCTCTGCACAGATCTTAGCCAGTTGTGATCTACCCTTCCCCTTAACCCTTTCCCCCGTATAACATCTATCTCTCTCAAAATCAAATACTTCATTGAAGTCCCCCAACCACACTTTAGGGCACTCTGCCATCCTATCCAATTATTCTATCTATCTCCACAAACAGTTTCCTTGTAAACGGTGGGGGGCAATATACCGTACAGAGAAGGAACTCCACATCCTCGCAGACTAAGTGTAGTATAATAAATCTCCCTAACTCATCCACCCTTTTCTGAAATACCTCCACCTTCAGGGCCCTATGGATAAGCACACTCACTCCTCTAGAGTAGTTAGAAAAAATGGAGTGGAAACTAGTACCTACCCATCTTCTATTGATGCTATTTAGGGACTCCTGCGTTAAATGGGTCTCCTGGAGACATATGATCGCCGGCAAGTATCCATGTAAGGCATTAAAGATAGCAACCCTTTTCTCTCTACTCGCCAAACCCCTTATGTTCCATGTCACAATTTTGAACTTGCCCATCCTCCTTTCCAGCGCTCTAATCCACTCCCTCTTTTCCTCCACAATCTCCTCTTACTTATATAAAGAAACCCAGGTACAAAAAGAAAAAAAATAAGTAAATAAATCAATAAATATCCTGCACCTCTTTTTTAAGGTTGTTTTGTTCGTCCTCTACCTGTGATATTCTAGTTTCCGCCTCCCCCACCCTTTCTCTCATCTTACTTAATTCGTTTTTTATAATGGACACATCCGATCCAATACTTCCTGTTTGCACCAAAACTTCCTTAACTGCTAAATCCAATTTCTGAATCATAGATACCATTGCTGACATCTGGTCTATATTGCCCACCACCAACTCCCCCTCTACCTCTAGTGATACAGGCCGTGGGCAACCCCCCTCTATTTCTTCTCTTTCCTCCTCGGGGCCCTCCCCCTGTATCCCCGGGGTGACTTTTAAGGGCTTGTCTTTCGTTGACGGGGATTGCAAGAATCTATCCATTTTCTGACCACTCAGCTTAGACTGACTTCCAGTCCCCGACCCCCCTCCCCCCGATCTTCGCACATTAGGATCCTCCTTAGCCTTTTTAGGGGCCATTTTAGGGGCCAAGTTCCACAGTGAGCAATACACCCTTCAGGAAAAGGAGCAAACAAACGAAACAACAACAGAGAACCCCCAGTTATGGCCTATAAAATGAAGTAGATGGAAAAAGGAGAAGAGAGAGACAAACACAGTGAGCGATACACCCTTCAGGAAAAAGAGCAAACAAACAAAACAACAACAGAGAACCCCCAGTTATGGCATGTAAAATGAAGTAAATGAAAAAAGGAAAAGAGAGAGACGCACACAGGCCACTATTGCCCTCTATTTATACTATGGAACAATCCCTCCCAATCCACCACAGCTCTTAGTTATATGCCCTCTTTACCCGGAGTTCATAGTTCTACTGACAGACCATATGCAAACGTGCTAAATATAACCGGATTCTGTTATTACCAGCCAAGTCCCACCAACAGGCAGCCTGCGGCCACGGTATATATACCAGTCTCTAGTCCTTCCAGCAGGCCACGTTTCAGACAGGCAACCAGCTGATACCATAGGTGGGTCTCCTATCCACTGAAGACACAGTCTCCCTCTAGCTTTCCCACCAATAGCTCAACACTCTGGATCTTGAGTTTGAGGTCCCTCTTTGCCGACACTGATCCGCCACTTACACCAACATCCCCTATCACAGTTCGGTCAAAAAAAAAAAAAAATAATAATTTTTTTTTTTTTTTTACAGTGCGGCCTCTATCCTCCACGTGTCTGGCCCCCCTTCAGAAAGATCTCACCCGGTGGCACCGTTCGCTCTCCAGTCCTCCACTCGCTCCACACTAACACCGCCAGAGCCCCTGCGTCGCTCCGTCCACACTCCGCCTCTGGCTCCCGCCTTGCTTCACTCCCTTGCCGGCAACACCTCTTCCTCGGACCCGATCTCCCTCTGTCCTCTCCACCGTGTTGGGTGCACCGCGTCCACGCCGTGCCTCAGACTCCTCTCGGCTCGTCCACTCTCCACCTCCACTGCACGTCACCGGCTAGATCCTCAGCTGGCCATCATCCGCTCTCTCCGTCCTTGCTGCACGTCTGCCGCCAGTTCACCCGCCGAAGTTCCACCTCTCTACACCTCCTCCATTACCCTCGGTCTCGTCGGTCAGGTCCGGGGGAGGGAGGGCGGACGCTACGTGCTCACGTCCTCTCACATGACCACATCCCCCGGGTGGCCCTTTATTCCCCCCCCACCTTATAGATGGTCCCCCTCTCCCCCCACCCCCACCTTATAGATGGTCCCCCTCTCCCCCCATGCCCACCTTATAGATGGTACCCCTCTCCCCCACCCCCACCTTATAGATGGTCCCCCACCTTATAGATGGTCCCCCTCTTCCCCCCCACCTTATAGATGGTCCCCCTCTCCCCACCCCCACCTTATAGATGGTCCCCCACCTTATAGATGGTCCCCCTCTCCCCCCACCTTATAGATGGTCCACCTTCCCCCCACCTTATAGATGGTCCCCCTCCCCCCACCTTATAGATGGTCCCCCTCTTCCCCCCCCCACCTTATAGATGGTCCCCCTCTTCCCCCCCCCCCACCTTATAGATGTTCCCCCTTTTCTCCCCCCCACCTTATTGATGTTCCCCCTCTTCCCCCCCACCTTATAGATGTTCCCCCTCTTCCCCCCCCCACCTTATAGATGTTCCCCCTCTTCCCCCCACCTTATAGATGTTCCCCCTCACCTTATAGATGTTTCCCCTCTCCCCCCACCTTATAGATGTTCCCCCTCTTCCCCCCCCACCTTATAGATGTTCCCCCTCTTTCCCCCCCACCTTATAGATGTTCCCCCTCTCCCACCACCTTATAGATGTTCCCCCTCTTCCTCCCCCACCTTATAGATGTTCCCCCTCTTCCCCCCCCCACCTTATAGATGTTCCCCCTCTTCTCCCTCCCCCTGCCCTGTGCACAGCAGATAACATAAAAAAACAAACAAAAAACAACTCACCTGCCATCCGTTCCCCCATCGAGCCTCTCCGTCTGTCCCCCGGCTGATGTGCGGCTGCCGGTGGAGTCCCATCCTATCCCCAGCAGCGTGCGCATCACAGAGCTCCCTGTGCGCCGGAAGTCACAGCCACAAGCGCACGGGGAGCTCTCTGATGCGCACGCTGCCGGGGGAAAGGACAGGACTCCACCGGCAGCCGCACATCAGCCAGGGTCAAGGACAGACGGAGCCGGACTCTTGTGACCGCAAGCAAAACAATGCTTGCGGTCACAAGAGAGTCACCGCAGCGGCGTGGGCGCATTATAATGTGGGCGGCGCGGCATGGGCCCCCCGGAGCCTCGGGCCCCGGGCGGCCACCCGAACCTCCCACATTATAATCCGCCACTGCTTAGCAATGTGGTTTTGCAGTTAGGCCCTACATTTAGAAATGACTGGGGGGTGCATGTTTACATGGGTTTCCTTTAGGAACAACAGCCTCTTCTTTCCTTGTAGGGTTTATAAGGGTGAATATAGAATATGTTGGTGTTGTATAAGCCATATAAATGTTTAAAGAGCAACATGTCAAAAGAGGAAAACTTGCTTTCCTGAAACACTGATGTGATCAGACTGAAGAAAAGACTTCTCTTATGCTGATAAAATATATAATACAACACCGATTAAAATCTGAAATGGCAGCATTTTAAAGAAAAACTTCAAAGGAATTTAGTTTCTTAGCATTTTAAGCTACAACATTAATCTGCTACTTGCGTAATGTACAGAATGTGTGGTGAAATAATCCTCATTTGATGACAATGAATGATGGCTACAGGAGGCTGGGGTTTTAGCTATGTAACTGAATTCTGTACTCAAAGTAACATCTTAAACATTGCTTGCACTTAAAATAAACATACATATTTGTATATTTCGCAAGTCAACAAAGCAGTCCTTGTACAACAGTTGGTTTATTTTTGATGTGTTAACTGTTCAGTTCCCAATTTTACTCTTACCAAAGTATGTGGACACCTAACAGTCATTCCCATATGATCTTGTTGGACATCCCATCACTTTGAGAAAGCCTTTCAGTAAGATTTTGGGGTGTTCTGGACCCTGTTCCAGACCCTGTTCAGGCAAAAGGGCATTGATGGAGTGAGGTAGTGATGTTGGACAAGAAGATCTGGCTGGCACAAAGCATTCTCGGTGTTCCATAAGTTAAGGTCGGAGCACTCAGGTTCCTCCTCAACAAACTTCTCAACCCATGTCTTTGTGGAGCTTGTGACTTTGACAGGAGCACAGTCAGGCAATGTTCAGACATCGTATAACTGCAGTACCAGATAATCTTCATTTCCGTTTAAATCGGATGCGGGTGCACCTATGTGCACCTGCATCCGAATTCACCGCTGCATCACCGCATTCACAGCACGCTCCATTGTGTGACATGACACGTTCTCTACGGCCGCTATTCATAGAATTGACATGTCAGTTATTAATACAGCTATCATGGGGATGGAGGGATATAGTATAATTGGCTAGAACACATTATGGTACTTTTGCACGAAGCGATAATTTGCCCGATCGCACGATTAACGATTTTGAATGAAGGATGTTTTTTTATAATGATCAGCGTTTAAACGGAACGATACATCGTACAGAAAATTCGCTATGCGATCGTTTAAGCCTATCTCACACATAGGTGAAATCGCTGAAAGAATGTTTACACTGAACGATCTGCGAATTTTTTGCGAACGACCAACGATGATTTGTGAACATGTTGAAAGATCAAAATGAACGATTTATCGCTTGTCGTTTGATAGTTCGCTGCGTTTACACGTACGATTATCGTTCGAATTCGATCGTTATTGTGCAAATTCGAACGATAAATCGTTCCGTGTAAAAGGACCATTACTTTAGGGCCCTATTCCACCGAAAGATTATCGTTTGCATAATCGTTAACGATTAACGATCTCAAACGACCACTATTGCGAAAGACCTGAAAACGTTCACTCAGGGGCGTAACTAGAAATGGCTGGGCCCCATAGCAAACTTTTAATTGGGGCCCCAACCCCCTCAATCGACCACTACGCCATAAACACACTCAGCTCTACACAGGTTCTGTACACCATATAAATTACAGTACAGTTATATTAAGTGACTCACAGGGGACGTCTTCTCTGATCGGAGTTCTTTCCTTTTCATCTTCTCCATCCGTCCTGGGCCATTATGAGAACTTCTCCGAGCCACGAATCCACAGAATCTGCCAGACAGACATATTAGACTCCTCACTCTGGCACCATCCTCATCTCTATACACACTGCACATCTGTACTGTCCCCTTTACACCCTCATTTAGTGGGTAGCCCTGACTCTATGTGACCCCCTAATAATATATGCCCCCCTCTGTGTATTCCCTCTCCCCCTATGTTGCCCCCCCCAAATAGATGGCCCCTCTCCCCCCATGTTGCCCTCCTTATAGATGGCCCCCTCTCCCCCACCCTCCCTTATAGATGGCCTCCTCTCCCCCTCCATATAGATGGCCTCCTCTACCCCCTCCCTTATAGATGGCCTCCTCTCCCCCCTCCTTATAGATGGCCCCCTCTCCCCCCACCCTTCCTTATAGATGGCCCCCTTCCCCCTCCCTTATAGATGGTCCCCTTCCCCCCTCCCTTATAGATGGTCCCCTTCCCCCCTCCCTCATAGATGCCCCCCTCTTCCTCCCCACCCTCATAGATGCCCCCTCTTTCCCCCTACCCTCATAGATGCCCCCCTCTTTCCCCCCCCCACCCTCATAGAGGCCCCCCTCTTTCCCCCCCACCCTCATAGATGCCCCCCTCTTCCCCTCCCCACCCTCATAGATGCCCCCCTCTTTCCCCCCCACCCTCATAGATGCCCCCCCCATAGATGCCCCCTCTTTCCCCCCCCACCCTCATAGATGCCCCCCTCGTCCCCCCCATAGATGCCCCCCTCTTCCCCCCCCAAAGATGCCCCCCTCATCCCCCCCCCTCATAGATGCCCCCCTCTTCCCCCCCCCACCCTCATAGATGCCCCCCTCTTTCCCCCCCCCACCCTCATAGATGCCCCCCTCTTCCCCCCCCACCCTCATAGATGCCCCCCTCTTCCCCCCCCACCCTCATAGATGCCCCCCTCTTCCCCCCCACCCTCATAGATGCCCCCTCTTTCCCCCCACCCTCATAGATGCCCCCCTCTTTCCCCCCCACCCTCATAGATGTCCCCCTCTTTCCCCCCACCCTGCAGGCTGATAAAAAACAAAACTTAACTCACCTGACAACACGCTCCCACGTCGATCACAAGAGTGATTGATCGGGAGGGCCCCGCGGGCCCCCCTTCGTGGCCACTGCCTGGACCCCAAACAGCTGTAGCACCCGGGAGGCCTGCTCGGCCGCCGGGTGCTACAGGCTATGTGAGCTCCGGGGGCCCGCGCCACGGGCCCCCGATACGGCGGGGCCCCGTAGCGGCCGCTACGGCTGCTACGGCGGTAGTTCCGCCAGTGCGTTCACTGATTTCCATGGAACGATAATCGTTACTTATGATTGTAATTGTGATAGTTTTTTCTTCGCTATTTATTCGCTATTGCGTTCGTATCTATTGCGAACGACCAAACGATGTCTTATTCAATGCGAACGATTTGCGAACGTTTTGTGAACGAGCAACAATAAAAATAGGTCCAGGTCTTATAAAGCGATCAACGATTTCTCGTTCGGTCGTTAATCGTTAACTGCATTTCAACCGAACGATTATCATTTAGATTCGACCGATTTAACGATAATCTGAACGATAATTGTCCGGTGGAATAGGGCCCTTTGAGTCCAGCGGTGGCATGCTTTAGACTTCTCCAGCTCATACCAGGCATTTTATATGTTGCTATTACACACACAGATTATCTGACAAATGATTGAAGCCAAAGCCAGGAACAGACTATAAACAGAGAACAAGTCATTATAGAAAGACTAAGATTTCTCCTCTTTTCAAATCCATTCCTGGCTTTTGCTTCAAAAATCTGTCAGATAATCTGTGTGTGTAATAGGGCCTCAATTCCATGCATCAATGTTTGTAAGAAACCAGTCACTGCTCATTACCTGCCCAACACTATCCCTAAAGAGAAGCATGCTGGGACGTTGAGGGGGAGACTGATCAGTGTTGAGGGAAAACTAAATGGAGCACAGTATAGCTAAGTAGTGGCTTATGGAAAACTTAGTAAATGTTCTTCAGTGGGCAATATTTAAACAGAGGCACAACTTAGCCCCCCCAGAGTTCCCCAGGTTGGGAACCTAGGGGGACATTTATTAAGTCCGGCATTTTTCTGAGGATTTTTGTAGAGGCGCACTGCCTCTACATAAATCCTGTGTGAACTGAAGTTTGTCCATGCGCTTAGAGCTAGCGTAGGTTTTACCAACATTTTTCCATCGGAAAAATGTTAGTGAAACCTACGACAGCTCTGAGTGCACGGACAGGCTTAGGTTCGCACAGTTTTTATCTAGAGGCAGTGCGCCTCTACAAAAAAACCTCAAAAAAATGATAAATGCTATGCATGCAGAGACCGCACCCCCCCTGCATGCTGCTGCACCCCCCCGTTATGCCCCCTCCCCGCCTCTCTGGCGCAAGTGGCGCAGTGAGCCCACTTGCAAATAAATTATTTGCAAAACAAACTTCTGAGAATAAATTTATGCGCAAGTGTTCCCTCTGCACCAGAAAATGCTCTGTGCCGCACTTGATGCATGTCCCCCCTAGGGTCTAGCTCATTACTTTTATTAGGTGCCAAAGCAACATAAAGTCCCCTTTGAAAAAAGCCCAGTCCATTGCAACTGTCACTCCAGACATAGTAAATAAAAGTACTTACTAAGACAGACATGCCAGGAAAGGTGACAGGTTCCCTTTAATAACACCTATCAATGCATTCTCCCTCTAAATAGCTTCCTGGAAAAAATGAAACTATAACTTAACAGATTCAAGAACTTTTTTAAAATTCAGTTAATACCATGTATTATCTTGTTAGAATACTTTATGTGGGTAATGTAATTCAAAAGCCGCTTATATTTAACCTTTGTAGAAATGTAAACTTCTACCATTAGTTTTAATGTCATAGTTTAGCAAATTCATTGATGTATGTACATTACTATATTTAAAGCAATTGGGAGATGATGAGTAAAGAAAACATTTGTTTTGAATCAGACCCCTCATGCTTTCGACCTGACAGGCAATTACTTCTCCATATAATTGCTTCCATGGAGTGTGTTTTCTGAATACCAAGTGTCACAGGGAAACATTGAGATTACACTGATGAATGTAATGGGTTTTTGTTGGCATAGTAATATCTCATTGGCAATTACGGACGTAACTATGATTTCATTTTTTCCTAAGACTTTTTATGCATATATTTTTAGATGATTACATTGACTGGGAACAGATCCAACAGATTTAAAGCTTTTTCCCCCTCTTCTTCAACATATTCTAGTATTGATTACATTGGTAACAAACACATTGAATGTTGTAAACATACAGATGTTTGACATACTGTTTTACCGGGAAAGTTAAATTTGCTACAGGTCCATGAAATATTAAGATTGATGAAGTTAAAAAAAAAAATTTCAGGAATTCTTTAAATAGAATTTTGAAGAAGTTTAAAATAGAGACATCATTTAAATGTACGGCTGTGTTCACATGCTGTTTGCATTGTATGGCTGACATAAACATTTTGACCTGGAAAAAAAAGGTAAGCACTTATAATAAATTCTCTGTACCCAACGTATTCTCAAATATTGTACTTTAAAATGTACCTGTCATTAAAAAAACCTTTTGATATGTCAGAGAGACATATCTTGGCAAGCCGCGACATATCTCGGCAAGTCGCGGCAAGATCAAAGAATGCTGTTGAAGTGCCCGTAGTAACCGGCCAGGCCAGTCATCAGGGGCGATGTTGGGAGCAGAAGGAGACCAGCCGCATGCTCGGGCAGTGCCGGCTCCTGACAGAAAGTCTGCTTATTCAAAGTCTGCAGCAGGAGATATCAATGCACAATGGCTCCTTAATTTATAGAAGAGAAGAAATAGGAAATATTTATTCCAACTTCCCTACAGTATGTTATTGTTGCAAATCCCGTATACAGTATTTGATTTCATGTCCACAGTTCATCAAATAGTCCATGTTCTGGATGACAGTCTAAAGGCAAACTACTATACCTATACAGTTTTCCAGGACTGGATCCAGCTTTCCCAGGCACCCGAAGCACAGCGAGTTCAAAGCCAGATGGCTGATTAGCCGACTGCCAGGCGTAACAAAGGGATTTGTTTATACTGTAAATTTGTGCGTCTCTAATGTCTACACTTTTTGTGCCTCACTTTTACTACAGCAGCACAATATAATTATCACACCAGATGCATACTGTGTCCATAGTAACACCCAAATAAGTTACACGAATGTGAAAAAATAATATTCCTGGCTATACTGTATAAGTAGTTAAGACTGTCACCTTAGGAGACAGGATTTTCTCTGCTGTTTACCCAGAGATCCTGGTCATATAAACCCAGAACTCAGCTTGTCTTCTATTACATGCCGCTGTCACATAGGGCAACATAAATAACCTGGCTGGTTTGCTTTAAAGGATTATTAGAGTTTTCACAAACTTTTTAATGAAAAGTTCAACAATTTTCTAATGTACCATCAGTATCATCTCCTTTTGAATTTCTAGGCATTTTGCTTAACGCACCCAATAGACCTTATTATAAAGACTGGTGTCTTTCAGGTGTTGTGAGTTTCCGCTGTTTGGTAGATCCATGAACACAGTCATCTTAATTGTTCTGCTTTTGCGTAGGAGAAGAATGACAGAAATGCTTCATAGAGATTAATTGTAATGAAGACAATTAAATGATTAACAGAATTAACTCATGTGTAACAGGTAAATGCTTTCCACCTGTTACCCTTTAGGCTGTGTTCACACATGCATTCACATTGCGTTACTGCATCATTTCGTTTCAGTAATTGATCATTTAATTGCCATCCAGTCGTCCTTCATTACTTTAATTCAATGAAACTCCAACATCTGCGTTGCATAATTGCATAATTAAGAGGACATTCATTGATCAGAATGACTGTTGCATCAGTAACCAATGTCTTTTTTGGCTATTTTACAGCTGCGTTTTTTGGACAGTCATCATTATGGTGCCAAAAACAATCCAAAAAGGGGGCTGTGAAATGGCCAAAGATATACGTTGTGAGAACGCTAATGATGCACAGCGATATCACAACAGACATAGGAGGTTCTAACTTATAAGGTCAGGCATATAGCTCAAAGAATGCAATATAGAAAGGAAATGTTGTAACTCACCGTCAGATGCGTGTTGAATTAACCTGGGTGCTCCTATCCCTGACTTTAATGTATGAAAATGCACCCTGATCCATATCGAGATTATCCTTTTCGTTTTGCCAAAATAAAACTGGCCAATGTTTGTCCACACAATGTCGCTGCGATTTTATCTGCACTAAATAAAGAATTTTTTCACAGACGCATCTGACAGTGAGTTTCAATATTTCCTTTCTATATTAAATTCTTCTTTGCATTCTTGTTTAAGGCTTTGTTTCCACACTGTCTTTTTTTGGCCATTATTGTGGGAGCATAGCCTAAAAAGCAAGGGTGTAACTAGCTGGGCCCTATAGCTGATTCCCCCACTCCTAATACCGCCACACCATGACAACATTATCACCATTATCACCAACCAAGTCCAGTATACTAAGATGAAAAATACAAACAGTAACAGTTTACATGGGACAGATAGTACCACCATATACTGAATAATGCTACCACTGCTACAGAATAAAATAAACAGTCCACAGTCCAATATCACCTATGATCATAAAGCAGCATAAATCAGCTTCACACAGACTGTAAGTGATTACAGTGCAGTCACAGCCAATAACTCACAAAAGGCATCTTCTTTGAGTCATTCCCAGGGGGCTTCTTCTCCAATCACAATTGCTCACTTTTCCTTTTCTTCTCCATCTGGCCTTGGCCATCACAAGGACTTCTCTCAGCCACGAGTCATCCCCGTAACATCTGCCAGACAGACATTTTGGGCTCCTCTCTCATGTACCTCATCATCCACATCTATTTGCTTCATCTGTTCCCTCATATAGTAGTTAGTCCCCTCTGTATCCATATAGTAGTTAGACAGTTGTGTCCCCCCATATAGTAGTTAGGCCCCTCTGTTACCCTATAGTACTCAGACCCCCCTGCTGTACATCTGTATAGTAGTGAGGCCTCCCTGTGCAGGTAGCCCCCATAGTAGGTAATATCCCCATGTAGCTATTTCCCCCATACGTAGTGTTCCTGCTAGGTAGGCAGCTCCTTTTAAGTTACCCTCCCCAGTAGAAAGCCCATTAGTATGTAGTGTAACCAATGTAGGCAACCTCGTGTAGGTTATCCTCCTAGTAGTTACCTTCCCCCTATGTAGTCATCTCCTGTGGTAGTAATTCCCCTTCTGGAGGCTTTCCCCTTGTAGTTAGGCCCCCCCCCATATCTTTAGTACTCTGGTAGTGGTAGTCCACTACTTTTCCTCCTATATAATTATCTCCCCTGGTAGCTAGCCCCCCTTCCTCCCATGTAGGCATACCTATTTAGGCAATCCCATGTTAACCCTCTCTCACCATGTAGGCAATCCTATGTAATTTAACCCCCTCCCCAATAAAGGTATCCTCCTGTCAGGCAGTAAATGAAACCTTCCACTTCCCCAAGCAGGCATCCCCATGTTAAAAAAAAGACATCACTCGTGCACTGGAGCGCTGGGGGGGAGGGAGTGGCCTTTAGACACAAGAGTGATGCTGTCTTTAGACACAAAGGAGGGCTGCTCAGCGGCCAAGTGGTGCAAGTGATGTCATTTCAGGAGGTCTGGTCTATTATAGCGTCGGCCACCAGGCCCCCTGATGCGGCGGGCCCCATAGCAGCCTCTACGGGGGTTGTTCCACCTCAAATTTTTTGAATGGTGGGAAACATTGGACACAAAAATTGCCAGATTTTAAAGCCAAATTTGCCAAAATTAATTACCTCAAAGGAACAAATTATTACAACAATAAGACTATTTTTAACCAATTTTGTAACTGTGAAAACTGTGTTAAAATGTATCTGTCACAAGAAATCCCTGTGCATTCTAATTAATGCACAGAACTCAGCCATCATGGGATGTAATCACAGCAGTGCTATCTTCCAGCATCGGCCTCCACGCAGATCTGCATAGAAAGTTATTGTGACACTTACATTGGCTTCTTCCTTCTGGCAACAGCGCCACTCTTATCAACAGTTCGTATGGGGTATTACAGTTCGTATGGGGTAGAGTCCAGTTTTAATACCACACACAACCTTTGGACAAATGGGTTGCCGTTTTTGGAACAAAGCACTTATGTTTTTTTATCCTGAATAACCTCAATAATGGAGTTTTATGCCAAAAGTGCAATTGTGCAGTTTATGAACATGGCCTTAGAATACAGACCAGAAGTCTGTGTGTGTGTGTGTGTGGGGGGGGATTAGGTGCTTGCAGTCACATTTAATACATGTGCAACTTCTGGCTTTATTCCTCTATAACCTGAAATCCTCATTCAATTTCATCAAATTTATTCCGGAGGATTACAGGAGCTTGATTGAGCGAGGGAAATCCTGGAAGTGGATTGCCTTAATTGTAAAACTCCTAATTGTTAAGATTTGAAAGAGCTTGTAATGGGATCACACTTGCAGTTCATGACATAGAAGTGTGTTGAGGCCCAGTCTATCTGCCAGCTGCTGACTGCAGAATTTTAAAAGAAATAGCAAATGCTTCAAGGTGAAGGTCAGTCTATGCTAAGTAGGCCGTATTGAAAATTGGACTCAAAATGGTGTAATAATTGAGAACTAAAAAAATTGTACCACAATGTGTAAGAAGAACATCATCAATAATTTAAGGTTTATGCTGTAAGTGAAGCACTAGCTTCATTATAGTACTACCGTAACTGTTACTTCATTTCTAATTAATCAGAAAAGCCATCATAACGAATGAAGGTTGTTTGTCCTCATAACAAATGTAAAACTTGCAGTCAAGATTTTTCTCAAGCTAAACAGAGTTTTGGCTGTATACAGCCTTTCTTGTTTTTTCTGTGTGTTTTCTCTTATTTTTTGTTTAATAAAATCATGTTGATATATTTTTGGATGTGCAATACTTTATTATCCTCAGATTCTTTTTCTTGTTTTTTGTCTTATCTTATTTGCTGAGGTTGTCTGCACTCCATGAAATAGCTTACTATGTAGTGTGCGCTCACACCTTATTTTTGTGAAAATAATGGGAAATAGATCTGAACCAAGCCAGTGTTATGTGTATTGTGTTTGTGGCTTAGCAGCCATATGTGTGTTGTGTTTACTTTCTTGTGGCTTCTGACTCCCCAAACCCTTGTCAAACAAGCCACCAAGATTTCATGAGATAGTTGTGTTTTTTCTGGCATTGTCCAGGAATGCAGTATACAGTATTAGTGATCCCTTTAGTTAACTTTAGTTAGTCCTGGCTTGCTCTATGTTCGCATCATCAAAAAGACAAATAGATGCAGGCAATTTTTTTTAAACATCTACAATTCAGAAGAACTAGACAAACTATCAAAGTTGTATAGCTGGAGGGAATATATACATATAATACACCTACATGCCTACAAGGAATGAATAAAACAGAAAATATTATAATTATCATCTTTATAAGGTATTGGTACAACCATCTGGTACATTCGCTTTAAGTGTTGCACATGAATAGACCGGCACCCGCACAGGAAAGCCGGTGCCACAGTCCTTTTTTTGAACTTCGTCCCAGTTCCCGCCCATGTCGCTGGTCTATTACTGTGCACCAGCCCGAGCTGAAGCACTGGATGCGGGCTGGCCCGCCCCCAATGGGAGGAAATACCCTCCCCTCTATGACTCAGCTCCATTAGAATCAATGGAGCTACGTCATAGAGGGGCGGGGGTTTTCTTCGACTGGGGGCTGGCGGGGCTGCCTCCAGAGCTTCAGCCCGGGCCGGTGCTCAGTAATAGACCAGCGACATGCGAGGGGAACTGGGCCGCAGTTCAAAAGAAAGAATGTGGCACCAGCTTTGCCGTGCTGCTACCGTTCTATTCATGTGCAACACTTAAAGCGAATGTACCATCTGGTACATTTGCTTTAAGTTTTGCACATGAATAGAATGGCGCCCCCACAGGGAAGCCAGTGCCATAGAACTTTCTTTGAACTTTGGCACGATTCTTGCACATGGCGTTGAAGCACTGGATTAAGGATTGGGGATATTGAAGGCTGCTAATTTATGTATTGTACGCACTTGTACAGTGTACACCATGGGTCTCCAAACTGCGGCCCTCCAGCTGTTGTGAAACTACAACTCTTATCATGCCTAAACAGCTAAAGCTTTGGATTTGGATGTCCAGGCATGGTGGGAAATGTAGTTTTGCAACAGCTGGAGGGCCGCAGTTTGGAGACCCATGGTGTACAGCATACAGTAAAGGACACTGCTACAGCCAGTGATTGGCTGGGCAGGCCTATGATGTCTATGGACAGAGGTATCCTTGCAGCTGAAAGTTTAGGAAGTATTAATTACATTGCTAAAATCTCTAAAAACACACGTTTTTTGGTATAGTTTTTTTTAACACTTTGATGGCCGATAATTTTAATAAGTAGTAAAAACTGACACAGTTAAAATATTTGGAATTGTCAGTCATCAGCAGTATGGAAAGTAAAGCATAGCTCAGATCAAATATATTATTGTTGGATGAAATATTTCCTTTTTAGCTTTCATTGCCCATGTCTTTGGTGTACCATGCAGTTGAAATACTTGAAATATTTGCATTTCTACTTTAGAACTTGTAAGATTTTTTTTGTGTTTTATTAAGTAGAAAATCATGCAGGAAATATAACAAATATTATTCCATAATTTCCCTTGATAAATTTTAATACAGATGAAAGTTTCAAATGGGCTAACCATAAAATTTTAAATTTTCCTTTTATTTCAATGATTTGTTTTTTTAATTTATGCAGTCATTTACATAAATATTTAGCAAGAAGTAAGCTCAGAGAATATACATATAGGGGGAGATTTATGAAAGGGTGTAAATATACACCTGGTGTAAACTTCCCACAGCAACCACTCACAGCTCAGCTTTAGCTCTGGTAAAATATAAGCTGAGCTGTGATTGGTTGCTGTGGGCAGTTTATACCAGGTGTATCTTTACACCCTTTCATAAATCTCCCCCATAGTGTCCTGGAACCAATGTACCACTACAATCTCTGTTTCTCTTCCAGGCGGCACTGAAGGTACCTGAAGATTCCTTCCCTTCCCTGACACTCTTGCACCTATATTTTCTCTGTAAACATATCCATGTTGCTAAACTCACTTTTAGCCACAATATGCCACCACTCATTATTAGTGTATTTTATTGCCAGTACGATGCAGTAGATAGGGGTTAATGTCAATGTCTTTTATTACTTTGCTAGCACAAGGAGTTATTGCCTGCATTTGCACTTTTGTCCTAAACCTATGACTGGTGAATACTAGATTGTTCCAACCAATGGAACGTCATACTACCTTAGTTACCCTGTTCTAGCCTATGTATACCAGTGTTATTCCGTTTGGGGAGTCTGTACTTGTCCAGTCTAGAGAGTGTGTCCTGAGCAGGACCAGTACTGCTGAGCTGGATAAAGAGTTATCTCACAGCCTGGCCCTCATAGCCAGGTGCCCACGCCAGATTTATGCCTGATTTTTTCAAAAGCAACTATTTGCAAGCTATGGCCTGCTAAGCCCCAAGCAGGGTCAACTATCAGCGCAGGGGAATTTACCTGTCCATGTCTGGAGGGACTGATCAAATTATCTCAAAAAATTATACACTTCAAAGTATTTTCCCCAGCAAGTAGATGACCTGCCCCACTGACATTCGTCCGATTGCCTAGTGTAACCTCAAGAGATTAGCTCCACCCAGTTGTTCAAGCTTGGGGTCCATGTTCTGGATCTGGCACTTCATGATCTCTTCAAGCAAGAGGCAGCGTTGAAAAGCTATGAGTATTAGTTTTGTTCTAATCAGTAAAGTCTCTACAGTCCCCCGACTGAAGTATTTTAAGTAAAGCAATTCAAGTGGTTGAGTTATCTGGGACTCTGTCCAATTGTACCATATAGTCAGGGACAATAACTTTAACAGGCATGTATCTGGGACCCAGGGACCCACTGAGGCCAAGTGACAAGTGCCACAGCGGTAGCCCTAGCTAACACCATCTGGCTACCTTTGGGTCACTCACTGCATATACAGCGAGGTTGCCTGTACCTGAGTGGCCTGTCCTTTGTGTGAATAAGTGTATACCTGTCCCCAGGGTCGTAGCTAACGTCTCTTGGGCCCTGGTGCAAGAGGTCAACTTGGGCCCCCCCTTCCTCGATGCTATTGGTATATATATATATATATATATATATATATATATATATATCTCAAGACCGATATTACCAATAATACCAGTATATAGGAAATATCACCATACATATTACCGCCATACTGTTACTAACCAAATCCTGTATACTGAGACCAATATTACCAATAATACCAATATACAAGGGGCAAATATTATATAGTCATATAGAGGTAGCCCCAGTTCTACACAGGCTCTATACACCATATACCATATACATTACCGTGCAGTTATATCAAGTGACTTACAGGGGACTTCCTTACTGATCGGAGTTCTTCCTTTTTCATCTTCTTCTCCATCTGTCCTGGGCAGTTATGAGAACTTCTCTGAGCCACGAATCCACAGAATCTGCCAGACAGACATATTAGGCTCCTCACTCATTAGGCTCCTTATGGCACCATCCTCATCTCTCTACAAACTGCACATCTTTAATGGCCCCTTTACACCCTCATTTAGTACGTAGCTCTGACACAATGTGACCCCCTTATAGTATATGTGTGGTCCACTATAGTACATGCCCTCTTGTATACACCCCTTGTGTAATCCCCCGTATAGATGCCCCCCGTGTTATACTACTACCCCTTTTATCCTCCTGCCCCTAATCATCATACTACAACCACCTCCATCATAATACTACTACCCCTTCATCCTCCTGCCCCTCCTTCATCATACTACTACCCATTTCATCCTCCTGCTCCTCCATCTTTATATTACTACCCCCTTCATCCTCCTCCATCATCATACTAATACCCCTTCATCATCCTCCTGCCCTATCATCATCATACCACTACACCCCTCATCATCCTCTTGTTCCTTCATCATCATACCCTACACCCCTCATCATCCTCTTGTCCCATCATCATACCACTACACACTTCACCATCCTCTTGTTCCTTCATCGTCATACCACTACATTCCTTCATCATCCTTTTGTTCCTTCAGCATCATACCACTACATTCTCATCATCCTCTTGTTCCTTTACCATCATACCACTACATCCTCATCATCCTCTTGTTCCTTCATCATACCACTACATCCTCATCATCCTCTTGTTCCTTTACCATCATACCACTACACCCCTCATCATCCTCTTGTTCCTTTACCATCATACCCCTACACCCTTCGTCATCCTCTTGTTCCTTCATCATCATACCACTACACCCCTCATCATCCTCTTGTTCCTTCATCATCATACCACTACATCCTCATCATCCTCTTGTTCCTTTACCATCATACCACTACATCCTCATCATCCTCTTGTTCCTTTACCATCATACCACTACATGCTCATCATCCTCTTGTTCCTTCATCATCATACCACTACACCCTTCGTCATCCTCTTGTTCCTTCATCATCATACCACTACACCCCTCATCATCCTCTTGTTTCTTCATCATCATACCACTAGATCCTCATCATCCTCTTGTTCCTTCAGCATCATACCACTACATCCTCATCATCCTCTTGTTCCTTTACCATCATACCACTACATCCTCATCATCCTCTTGTTCCTTTACCATCATACCACTATATGCTCATCATCCTCTTGTTCCTTCATCATCATACCACTACACCCCTCATCATCCTCTTGTTCCTTCATCATCATACCACTACACACTTCATCATCCTCTTGTTCCTTCATCGTCATACCACTACACCCTTCATCATCCTCTTGTTCCTTCAGCATCATACAACTACATCCTCATCATCCTCTTGTTCCTTCAGCATCATACCACTACATCCTCATCATCCTCTTGTTCCTTTACCATCATACCACTACATCCTCATCATCCTCTTGTTCGTTTAGCATCATACCACTACATTCTCATCATCCTCTTGTTCCTTTAGCATCATACCACTACATTCTCATCATCCTCTTGTTCCTTTACCATCATACCACTACATGCTCATCATCCTCTTGTTCCTTCATCATCATACCACTACATCTTAATCATCCTCTTGTTCCTTTACCATCATACCACTACATCCTCATCATCCTCTTGTTCCTTTACCATCATACCACTACATGCTCATCATCCTCTTGTTCCTTCATCATCATACCACTACACCCCTCATCATCCTCTTGTTCCTTCATCATCATACCACTACATCTTCATCATCCTCTTTTTCCTTTATCATCATACCACTACACCCCACATCATCCTCTTGTTCCTTCAGTATCATACCACTACATCCTCATCATCCTCTTGTTCCTTCATCGTCATTCCACTACACCCCTCATCATCCTCTTGTTCCTTCAGCATCATACCACTACACCCCCCATCATCCTCTTGTTCCTTCATCATCATACCACTACATCCTCATCATCCTCTTGTTCCTTCAGCATCATACCACTACACCCCTCATCATGCTCTTGTTCCTTCAGCATCATACCACTACATCCTCATCATCCTCTTGTTCCTTTAACATTGTACCACTACACCCCCCATCATCCTCTTGTTCCTTCATACTACTACATCCTCATCATCCTCTTGTTCCTTTATCATCATACCACTACACCCATCATCTGTATTTAAAACTAAAAACGCTATACTCACCTGTATGGTTTCCCAGCACTCCTGTCCCTGCTTGCATGAACAATGTCACCCACGCTGGCGGGGGGGCTTCCCGCTGCGGGGGGCGGGGCCTCCCAGGACACGGTTTTGCGGGGGCTGTCTCCTAAGAAGCGGGACAGTCATGGCAAAACTATGCAGCACACACACCAGTGAGACGCTCCCTGCTCCAGAAGTACTTCCCCGGCGCACACAGAGCTGACTGGTGTGTGTGCTGCTGGGAACTGAGCCAGGGAGCTGCAAGACAGCCGGGTGCCCGTCCCAGCCTCCCTTTTGTGATCACAAGCAAAACATTGCTTGCAGTCACAAGAGGGAGTGGGAGGACGGCAGTGCAGTGGCAAGGGGGGGGGGGCTCGCGGGCCCCCCCTTTGTAGCGGCCTAGTCGCAGCGGCGACCGCGGTACCTACGCCACTGCCTGTCCCTGTCTACGTGACAGTATATTAGTAAACAATAATTAAGCTACAGATTTTACCCATCATGGTTTTCCTTAAATACCTGTGGATGTCCTCCACCCCCTCTAGTAGAAGCGGGAGCACTATTATCATTTTCTCGCATAAAAGAAAAGCTAATTGCATTCTTGTCTGTACATACCCTACATGATCTAGAATAGTGTTGCAAAAAAAAAATCTGTAACATGGCATGAAATTGAAAACCATCCATTACTTACTTAACCACATGCAATTTTTGCCATATTATATTTTAGTCAGGCTCACGATAATATCTTTTTATAGCTGCATTAGTACCGTCGTAAATTTAATGTAATTATATATTTAATAAAATACACTTTATGTATACAGCACTATACATATAAGAAGAATATGCTCGTCAAATCGCCAAAAAAGACAGGGCCCACTCATCTAGTCAGTGATGGGGTGGCGGGACTGTCTGGCTGAGTGGGCCCTTAAATACAGACTGTGACGACACCGGAATCCATTAGAAGCTGGAGCCTGGTGGCAGATAGTGACCCTGTGACACAGCGCTGTGTGGGCAAGGGGATGGATAAGTGTATATTCTTTATTATGTTCCTGCACCCCCCCCTCCGCACAAACTGTATCGTTTTGGCCACACTTCTCCTTAATTTGTTTAACTATTGTAGAAAGGCAGTAGGTGCTATTGTCGATGACAGGTATGTGTCACCAAGGTTGCTGGCCTCGGTGATATAAAAAACCCAATAGTTTGCACCTGTGACATTATGTTGCTGAGTATTTTTTTTTGGTAGTTCGGGTCCGGGTTTTTTATGGAGCGACCAAAGAGCTTGGGTGGGAAGGTCGCTCCCATACTCCAGCCCAGGTCTTACCAGCCCTTTAAAAGGCAGCTGGTTCAGAGCAGAGGGGGGTGTGGTGTGTTACTGAAGCAAAGTGTGGTGTGTTACTTAACCATAGTGTGAGCGCTATCAAAGCTGGAAGGCTAAGGAAGCCTGTAGGATTTGCTGCATCTAAACGGTGAGACCGTGGCCTTTTGTTCATTTTTGGCTTACCTGAGAGAAAGGACTGTTTATCTTTTCCTTGAAGTGTTTTTTATTATGCTGAAGAAAAGCTATTTTTTTATTTGTAAGACTGCGTTCACACAATAAAGTGTCTTTTGTTTGACTGGAACCCGTGCCCAAGGACTATCTTTGAGCTGAACCCCCACAATTGGTGCTTCGGATGCGGGCATAACCCACTCTTTTAAAAGGAGAAAGACTGCATGTCCTGGGTCAAGGCAGCGACAGGGTTAAAGGACCAGTCTGACAGCATGGAGGAGCTCCTTAAGCACCTAGTTAAGGCCAGTGCACAGCAGCAGCAAGCCCACTTGGAAACTGTGCAGGCTCAGCAAGAGACTAATAATCTCCTTATTAAACAGATGGCTGTCCTGGCTGAGTCGGTCAGAGCCAGGGAGACAGTAACCTCCCAAACACAAGGAGACATTGGCCGTGTAAGGAGAACGGTAAGGGAAGCCTTACAGAAAATGACGCCAGAGGATGACGTTGAGGCTTTTTTGACGGTGTTTGAGAGAGTAGCTGACCGTGAGAAACTACCTCCAGACCAGTGGGCTGAGGTTCTAGCCCCGTACCTTACCGGAGAGCCGCAGAAAGCCTATTATGACCTGACCCTGCAGGATGCTAAAGAATATACAAAACTCAAAGCGGAAATTTTGGCCCGACTGGGTGTGACCTTGGTAGTCCGGGCAGGAAGAGTGCACCGCTGGGCGTATGGCAAGGACAAGCCACCAAGATCACAGATGTTTGACCTACTCCATCTTGTGCAGAAGTGGCTGCAGCCAGAAACCTGCTCTCCAGCCCAAATGGTTGAACGGGTCGTCATGGACCGATTCATACATTCACTCCCTAAGTCTGTGCAGTGCTGGGTTGCACAAGGAGACCCCCAGAATGCAGATGACCTCGTGGGTCTGGTAGAGCGATACGTAGCTGTGGAAACCTCTCTAAATGACTCAGGGAGCCTGAGGTCACCTTACTGGGGTGCCCAGAGTAGAACAGATACTCCAAAGAGGGGGTCCAAATCTCCTCTTGAAGGGCGTTCTCAGGCCAAGGAAGGGTCTGAACCCAAGTTAAGGGGCCCATCCCGAGATATTATTTGTTGGAGATGTCGAGGCCCTGGTCACATTGCCGCCCATTGTCCTGTAACTGCTGAGCCAATGGAGTGCTCCATAGGACGACGCTGCTCCATGTTTGCACACCCAGCGTGCAGTGCTGTTCCAAACCCTGGCCAGGGACCACAGATGTGCCAGGTGGTGGTGAATGGCACCGAGGTGACTGGACTCTTGGACTCAGGGAGTTTGGTTACCCTAGTAACAGCCAGACTCCCTCATGAAATACTCCCTGGGAAGTGGTTAGGGGTCATGTGCATTCATGGTGACACCAAGCGGTACCCTGTGGCCCAAGTAACAATAGGCACAGACTCTACAACTGTGTCCCACCCAGTGGGAGTGGTAAAAAACTTGTTGCATTCTATTATTATTGGGCGGGACTTTCCCTTGTTCTGGGATTTATGGGTGAGGACAGTGCCACCAAGCCACCCAGTATGGCATGAAAGCCCTCATGATGTGAGTGCGGAAGCACCAAAAGAGTTCCCCTTAACAGTGTTGGCAGGGGACGAGGATGAGGCGTCATCCCCTGAATCCGCTGTACCTGACCTGGAGATATCCCGTGAAAATTTTGGGTCAGCCCAGCTGAGGGACCTGACCCTAAAAGGTGCACTAGAGAATGTGACAGTGCTAAATGGTGTCCCACAAGAGCCAGGTGCAGATGAGCGGTATCCCCATTTTGCTATGAACAATGATTTGTTGTATCGGGTGACCAAGGTACGGGATGAGGTCATAGAACAGCTACTGGTACCCGGGCCCTATAGACGCATGGTATTAGACCTCGCCCATGCCCATGTGTTGGGTGGTCACCTGGGGGCAGACAAGACACAGGAGCGGGTCCTGCAGAGGTTTTACTGGCCTGGCTGTTTTAGGGAAATAAGGGATTTTTGTCAGTCTTGTCCCGTGTGCCAGGTAACCTCCCCTATTGCTCATTTCCGTAGTCCCCTGGTACCATTACCCATCATTGAAGTTCCGTTTGAACGGATTGCTATGGATCTGGTGGGGCCCCTGGTTAAGTCCGCTAGAGGTCACCAATATATTCTAGTGGTGGTTGACTATGCGACCCGGTACCCAGAAGCAGTGCCCTTAAGGAACACCTCCTCCAAGTCTATTGCCCGAGAGTTATTTTTCATATTCTCTAGAACTGGGTTACCCAAGGAGATCCTAACTGATCAAGGTACGCCTTTTATGTCAAAGGTAATGAGGGAACTGTGTAAAATGTTGAAGATAACCCAGTTACGTACCTCAGTATACCACCCCCAAACCGACGGGTTGGTGGAAAGGTTTAATAAGACCTTAAAGGGGATGTTGAGAAAGGTGGTAGAGAGGGATGGTCGGGACTGGGACTGTCTGTTGCCCTACTTACTGTTCTCCATCAGGGAAGTTCCACAAGCGTCCACAGGTTTCTTGCCCTTTGAACTGTTATATGGTCGGCACCCCAGGGGTTTACTGGACATAGCGAAGGAGACCTGGGAAAGTGAAACCACTCCATATAAAAGTGTCATAGAACATGTAGCTCAGATGCAGGAGAGGATATCTAATGTGATGCCTATTGTAAAAGAGCATCTCCTGCAGGCTCAAGAGGCACAGACCAGGGTATATAATCGATCTGCCAGACTTAGACAGTTCAGACCAGGGGATCGAGTGCTTGTGCTGGTACCCACAGTCGAGAGCAAATTCCTGGCAAAATGGCAGGGGCCATATGAGGTGGTTGAAAAAGTGGGTGAAGTAAATTACCGTATACATCAACCAGGTAAGAGAAAGCCTCTTCAGATATATCATGTAAACCTATTAAAACCCTGGAAAGATAGAAACCCTCCTGAGACCCCTTGTTTAGTGACCCAACCTGAGTCTAATGTCACTGCTGTCAAAATTGCAGAGACCCTGTCCCCTTCACAGAGGCAGCAGTGTAGAGAATTGCTGCAGCACAATAAGGACTTATTCTCTGAGTTGCCAGGTCTTGCAAATTGTATTGAGCATGAGATCTTCACTGAGCCACAGGTTCGGGTAAATGTAAAGCCCTATAGAATCCCCGAAGCCCGTCGGGAGGTAGTGTCCAGTGAAGTTAAGAGGATGGTCAAGTTGGGGGTGATTGAGCAGTCTAAAAGTGGGTGGTCCAGCCCAATAGTGTTAGTACCAAAACCGAATGGTGAATGGCGGTTTTGTAACGATTACCGTAAGTTAAATGAAGTATCTAAGTTTGATGCATACCCCATGCCTCGGGTAGATGAACTGATTGAAAGGCTAGGGCCGGCCCGGTATATCACAACACTAGACCTTACAAAAGGGTACTGGCAAATTCCATTGTCCAAGGAAGCGAGGGAAAAGACAGCTTTCTCCACACGAGAGGGGTCCTATGAGTACGTACGGATGCCTTTTGGGTTGCAGGGTGCACCTGCTACTTTCCAGAGAGCCATGGACCATATTTTACTCCCCCACAGAAAGTATGCAGCGGCCTATCTGGATGACATTGTCATCTTTAGCCAGGACTGGCAGAGTCACCTGAATAAAGTCCAAGCAGTCCTGAATGCAATAAGGGAGGCTGGGTTTACTATAAACCCTAACAAATGTGCCATGGGGATGGAAGAAGCCAGATACCTGGGGTATATAGTGGGAAGGGGTCAGATAAAACCACAAATAAATAAGGTGGAGGCAATCCAGAGCTGGCCACGCCCACTCACAAAAAAACAGGTAAGGTCCTTCCTGGGAATTGTTGGCTATTATAGAAGGTTTGTCCCCAACTTCGCAGAGATTGCAGTCCCCCTGACGGATCTCACTAAGGGTACAAAGTCGGCCATGGTAAAATGGTCCCCAGAGGCTGAGCAGGCTTTTCAAGAGTTAAAGTTAGCCCTATGTAAGCAGCCAGTATTGGTAGCCCCTGATTTCTCTAGGGAATTCATAGTGCAGACAGACGCATCAGATGTGGGTCTAGGAGCTGTCATGTCCCAAGAGATAAATGGGGAGGAACACCCAGTGGTGTATCTGAGCAGGAAACTGTCCTCCTGTGAGAAAAACTACTCTATCATAGAGAAGGAGTGTCTGGCCATCAAGTGGGCTTTGGATTCATTAAGGTATTATCTTTTAGGAAGGAAGTTTAAGCTAGTTTCGGACCACGCTCCCCTAAAATGGATGCAAGAGAAAAAAGGGAACAATGCCCGAGTGACACGATGGTTTCTGGCCCTACAGGACTTTATGTTTAGTGTGGAGCACAGGCCGGGCAAGCTGCATAGCAATGCAGATGCCCTCTCAAGGGTTCATTGTATGTTGGCAGAAGGTGCCCAGCCCCTCGGCTTTGGGCAGAGGGGGGGGTATGTAGAAAGGCAGTAGGTGCTATTGTCGATGACAGGTATGTGTCACCAAGGTCGCTGGCCTCGGTGATATAAAAAACCCAATAGTTTGCACCTGTGACATTATGTTGCTGAGTATTTTTTTTTGGTAGTTCGGGTCCGGGTTTTTTATGGAGCGACCAAAGAGCTTGGGTGGGAAGGTCGCTCCCATACTCCAGCCCAGGTCTTACCAGCCCTTTAAAAGGCAGCTGGTTCAGAGCAGAGGGGGGTGTGGTGTGTTACTGAAGCAAAGTGTGGTGTGTTACTTAACCATAGTGTGAGCGCTATCAAAGCTGGAAGGCTAAGGAAGCCTGTGGGATTTGCTGCATCTAAACGGTGAGACCGTGGCCTTTTGTTCATTTTTGGCTTACCTGAGAGAAAGGACTGTTTATCTTTTCCTTGAAGTGTTTTTTATTATGCTGAAGAAAAGCTATTTTTTTATTTGTAAGACTGCGTTCACACAATAAAGTGTCTTTTGTTTGACTGGAACCCGTGCCCAAGGACTATCTTTGAGCTGAACCCCCACACTATGTAATAATATTAATGGGGTTATCTGCCTAAGAGCGAAAAAATGAAATGCTAGCTGGTCTTACTCACCAAGTTCCCCTGAGTATTTTGAGCCTTCTCCTGTCTTTCTAGCTGCTGCCAGTCCTGAGGTACAAGTTTTACTAAAAATCTATAGCTGAGATAGGAAACTACACTTCCCATCATGCATTTTCCTGATTGATCCATTTGCGTACTGGCCCCCTTACCTTTCTATCCTGTCCACTGCTGTCATTACTAATGCGCAGTAAACACAGGACTGATTTTTTCACTGATTTTGCATCACATCACCCCAATATGTATTCCATACTAGCTGATGATGTAGCAGAGCTGGTGTGCACATGGTGTAGCTATATCCTGTATAACAGGCATCTGTTTACCAGAGGGTGGGTGGTGTAGTGTAGGTTTAGATCCTCTGCTTGCTGATTGTGAATGAAAAAATTCTAGTTCCATCCAGACTCTAAGAACATTTATAACACTTACAATATGCAGAGCTGTGACAGTGACAGCATACAGAGATAGCACTATACCTTTTCATATTACAGAGGCCTAGGCTCAGGGACACATGTAAGTCTATGGAAGCAGCACAGGTGCATGGAGATGATGCAGAATGTCTCCTGGGGGTCAAGTCAATAGACAAGCTAATCCGGCCCCCAGAGAGGAGATCACATGTCCTCAGACCACAAAGGGAGGGGGGAAGAGGGA